>NC_045617.1:40545258-40852091 GCF_009829155.1 Mustela erminea
CAGTATTTGGGGAAGGCATCCTGGAATCATAAACATGCACGTCATCTGACTTGTCAAAAGCACTTCAAGGGATTTACCCCCAAATCATAACAAAACAGAAAGGTGTATTCTTAGGAGTCTTATGTCAGTGTTGTTTGCAAAAGTGAAAAAAAAAAAAAAGGCAAATAGAAATGATTGTCAAAAGGGGACTGATTAAATAAATTCTGGTACATAAACGAGTACCGTGCCTCTGTTAAGAAAGATCAGAACAGAGGTGTCTGGGTAGCTCAGTCTGTTGACTCTCTGGCTCTTGGTTTTGGCTCAGGTCATGACCTCAGGGTCATGAGATGGAGCCCAGTGTTGGGCGCTTGGGCTCCGTGCTCAGTGTGGAGTTTGCTTGGGATCCTGTCTCCCTCTGCCTCCCCCTCTGCTCCTCTCCCTGCTCCCCACATGCACGTGCTCTCTCACTCTCCCCCTTTCTCTCTCTCTCTCAAATAAATAAAATCTTAAAAAAAAAATCAGTATAGCTCTATATTGCCAACAACAGATGTTTACAGTATCTTCATGTGTAAAAAAAGCAGGTTATAGAACAGGGAATGTAGTACGTTTGAGTTGTATTAAACCAATGCTTCTGCAGTGTCTCTATGCAAATGTAGAATCTTACTCAGGAGGACCTGGGTAAGCTCTGAGATTCAGAACATTCATACTATCCCCAGTATTGCCAGTGCTGCGGGTCTGCAGACCAGAGTTCGAGATGTGAGGTTCAGCTGTACACATACATGTGCGTGCAAATAAATATGGTCAGAATATGTACATAGAAGATTCCAAAACGTGATGCATGTGGACAGTGTTGCTTTCATCTTTGTGCTTTTGGGTACATCATGCGTCTCTTTCAGCTTTACATAAGCAGGAGAAATGCTTTTTAAATAATAACTAGCCTGTTAAAAACATGTTTTTGCAAAAGAAGTTGCCTTCCGATTTACTTCTTAAGCATTTAAGGAAGACACAGACCACTCAGGATAGTCATTTTGAAGGAGGGTGGATCATCGGAATCACATGAGAACTTTTAAAAAACACAGGTTCTTTTTTTCTTTTTTTAAAGATTTTATTTATTTATTTGACAGAGAGAGATTACAAGTAGGCAGAGAGGCAGGCATTGGGGGGGCGGGGGAAGCAAGCTCCCTGCTGAGCAGAGACACCCCCCCCACCCAACACCGATGCTGGGCTCTGCCCCAGGACCCTGGGATCATGATATGAGCCGAAGGCAGAGGCTTAACCCACTGAGCTACCCAGGCGCCCCATAAGACTTCTATTTCCAAGAGAGGTTTCTTGAGGTTTTCCACGAGTCTCCTGATAACACTGTCCTCTAACCTTCCATATTACTTTCCTAGGGCTACTGGAAAAAAATCACCACTGACTTATGGCTTAAAACAACAGAACTTTATTCTCTCACAGCTCTGGAGGCCAGAAGTCTAAAATCAAGGTGTACCACTTTTCTCCTGAGGCTTTAAGGGAGCTTCCGTCCTTGCCTTTTCCAGCTTCGGGGGCTTGCCTGGTAAATGGCTGCATATCCCCAACTCAGCCTCCTCCTTCCTCTGTGTCTTCTCTTGTCTTTTATAAGGACACATGTCATTGGATACAGGGCCCACACTATTAATCTGGGACAATTTCATCTTAGAATCCTTAACTTAATTATATCTGGAAAGACCCTTCTTTCAAATAAGTTCACATTTACACCTTCTGGGAATTAAGACCAAAATGTATCTTCTTTGGCAGCCACGGTTCAACAATCATTTTGAAGTTAAACAGAACATTCTAGATGTGGCATCTTTATTCTGATGTGAGGTCGAGTTTTTTGTATTCTGTCCCTTTTTTAGGTATAGGTCTAGCAAGTTCTTCCATGAAAAAAACTGAATGGTTGCCATGGGCGGCCAGTTTCTACACTGGTGATATGGCTGCACTAACGATATAGATAGTTAGGATTCTATCTGGGCGGCGGGGACCCCCTCCTTGTCCAGCAGTCTTTCAGGTATCAGAGGGCCTGGGAGAGCCAGGGACACCCAACATTCTTTCTGATCACATTCATGCTTCTTGCCTGTGTGCTGGTAGAGATATGATCTAACATTCATTCTTTGCCCAGGCTCTCCTTCAATGCAGGAATTAGAGACCTGTCTACTGAGGAATAAAACTAATGGCTCCGTAGAAATTTTAGAGAAATATCAGCATAAGTCTATTGGTTGCATTTGACCGGACTTGGGACAGGTTCTGGGCCAGTCTTCCCCACCCCAGCCTTCAGGGAGGAGGATAAAGAAAAGGCTAACATGAGTCTAACCATGTATCCCATCTTACTGCTTTCAAGCAGTCCCTTCCTGTAAACCTTTTTTTGGTTGTAGTTATTATTCTGGGAAAGGAGGGTGAAGAAGTGTGTTTGATACCGAGACTGACACAAACCTGTCTTTCTTGGTGTTTGGCCTGATTCTTGTTTAGTACGAGCTACAGGTTTCTCACAGTGTATTTTCATTTGAGGAGGAGGTTTCTCAAAATTGCTTTGCCAGTGTCTGGTCATGCACAACCCCTGGGCATCCCCAGTGAAATGCTTTGAGTCACAGTTTCTTTAAGGTCCAGGCAAAGATGTGCATTTGACCCATGGTGTGCATTGCCTCGACTTGTGTCATTTCCCAAAATGTGCAGGAGGAGAAGCAGATGAATAAAAGGAAAACCTTTTCACTCATGCTAGGGTTCTAGTGCCCCAGAGTCAACCTGTCCATGAGAAAGGTCCAGCTCTTGTTACTTGGGAGACTTATGTTAATTGAAACTCAATTAACCCAGTCTTACAAATAAGCAAGGTATCCTCACACCAGAAATAGTGAGGCAAAAGGCAAAGTTACTAACCATGTAAGCAACACATTTTTATGTGAATGAAAATATTTGACTTTCTTTTCTTTGCTTAAAATACACAAAGGCTGTTTTATATCTGAAACTCATATTTAGACATAACATAAAGAAACATATATATGTATATGTTTTTAATTAAATAATGTTTTAATTAAATAGGCAGTGAATGACCATTGAGAAAAGTTAGACAATGAAAAATCAGAGCAAAAAATGAAGAAATTCCATATTCCTAGAGATTTCCCAGGGTCATGGCTGGTTATACAGTCTCTCTTAGCTAACCTGACTGGGACCAGGTATTTTCTGGTTAGTTGAAAAATCGGTTACAGGGTGAATCATTTTTTGAAAAGAGATACTGCATGGTCTAAATACCATATTTAATGAAAAGCTACAAATGCACTTATTCGCCACTCTTTTTTGATGTGATCCCAAGGCCTTTTCTTGGAGTTTGGGTCTGCTGGTTGTAGTTCTGTGTCGTCTTTCATACAAATTATTGCATCATTTCCATTTTCAGTTTCTTTACATTGAAAGCATTTTTAAAGACATTTGCAACACGATCTGAGTGCGAAACTATTTAAACTTTTTATTATTTCCCTCCATCTTTCAGTTATCTTACTCATATCTAATTCAATAACAAATTTCCTTTAGCAACTTGGCTCCTTTCATGTCTTTTATTTCACTAAATTTTCAGACAAATAACTTTATTTTTATTTTAACACTCATATTTGGTCAGCCAACACAATATTTAATTAAATTATATAATTATCATACAAGTACAGCTGGCATTAACAGTTGAAGCATACAGTATCCCAGCTGCAGGTCCATCCACTAAGAGAGTTCCTATGGGATATATTCTGAACCCCTCAAGAAACTCATAGGTAAGAACCAGTTTTAAAAGCAGTAGTTTAAAAATCGTTTGAAGAGTTCTGCCAATCCTAGGGACCCACTTACGTATATTAAGATCTTCACCAAGACTCAAGACATGGAAGGAGGCTTGTAATCATGCAAATATTTGGCTCCTTCTGAAGACATTGTGAAAGAGGCAAGCTCTGCTCTGAGAAAACTGAACTTAAGACAACTGGTTTTCCTAATAGTCTATTCTGATAAGGCAGTGTTTTGCTGTTGTTGTTGTTGTTTTTAATTTCGAATTTCTACAACATAATGAGTATCACAGAGTTTGAACCTTACTGAGGTAGAGAATGTAGGTAGAGAATGTTTCTGTTCTTGTTCTATGGATAAAAAGACCCCAAAGACTGTCCACTCCATGAAAATTGTGCCCACCATGGACTTTCTATTGTGATATTTCTATGTGATTCAAATTCCTTGTGGCCATCTTTGTGGTCATCCTTCCCCTCCCCATATTTAAGGTGCTAGTGATGTCTTATTGAATGAGTTCTGCGAGGGGCATGTCTCTTATTGATTAGTATCCCTGATACCTGGAATAGGTGAATGAGTGGATGAGAGAAACAAGTCACAGCTGGCAAAAGGTAAAGTTGTGGTTAGAGTCAAGTCTTCTGACTCTTTAGCTTATATCTTTCTATCCCATCAGGATCTCCTAGTGTTCTGCTGGCTTTCATGGGTCCTTAATGTTCCCAAGACCTGACCAAGACCCATTTATCTAGTCACAGAGTGTCACAAATAATATAAACCAAGTCTGATTTTGACAGACTTTGTGTTTCAGTGATGGGCAAATCATATGTGTTATCACACACACATCTGGGAGTTTTTATTTGGGGTCTTCAAAATTATCTGGAAATATCCAAGTTAGTAGTTTCCTTTTCAAGGTGAATGAACACTATATTTTGAGATTGCTTTTGCCAGAAACCAGCAACTACTAAATATTTGTTTTATTTAAAGCAGTTTACCCACTAAGGATCTTCAGTAAATGTTAATTATATCTTTCTAGCAACTTTTGCAGTTATTGGATAATATCAAATTCTGAATATTTTCAATAAATAATTGCTTTTCCATCTGCTGGATAATATTATATATTTTTAGAAGGTTGTTTCTGCAGCTGTTCCATCTATTCTGTATATCCAAATTTCAGGCTTTTTGATTTAAATTGATGGCTCAGTAAGCCTACATCACAAATCCAGTGGTAGGTTGGACTGCCATTAAGTGTTTCTGTAATGTGTACCATATTTCAAATAATGAATTCTGGACATTCATGTCTTTAAGTGGGTTTTTGGTATGTGTGGATTATTCTTATTTTATATTCTTCATTAAGTCTTCCTATTTTTGTTGTTGATTGAAACTAACGTAATTAAGTAAAGGCAGTGAGGTCTGGGCACAAAGGAGAACCCTGGGAGGATCCTGACTTAATCACCATCGTTAGGTGTGTATCACAGGTACAATTCAGGTTCTACAGCGTGTCCATGAAAGTTCTCAAACGTCATAAGGATGTGCAAGCTTGTAAGTGTCACATAAAGTCTTAGATGTAAATAAAGTCTTCACATTTTGTGTGAGTCATGTCACATGTTTGTACAAAGGAGAATGGAAGATAAAATGCAATATTTAATTTCAGTAAAATGTTCTGAACATTTGCTATGTACCTGGAACTGGGCTCAAATACTTCATATGTATTATCTCCTTTAATCCTCACAAAAATCCTATCTGGCAAGTACTGTTATCCCCATTTTATAGTCCTGGAATTAGAGGAGTGAAGTGACTTCTAGATCCTTTGCAGGCACTAAATGGCTGAGCTTGGAATCAAACCCAGGTTGGGTGAGACCCCAGAGCCCATACTCTTACTGTGTTCTGTCGCTACCTATATGGATACCCACAAAGAAGAACAAATGATCCTTTGTTCATTCCACTTTTACTTTATATACTTACAATGATCCTGTTAGCTTCCTGTTGTCAGCTTTTCTTAAGAGTGCACATTGGTATTCCTTGAGTAAGGCTTTTCCACTCATCAAATGGGTATCTCTTGAATTAATGAAAACTTAATTGTAGCTTGTGTGCACCGGTCATGGATTTGCTGTATTAACAGTAGGTAAATGCAGACACTATGAAATTATTTAACAAAACTCTTATCAACTGTAGGGCTAAAACTTCCATGGGAATAAACTCCCCCAATGAGACTAGTGATGTATTTAGATGCGGTAACATGGGATTCCGGAAAGTTTTAATCACTGGGAAGTAATTTTCCCTGACCTGTGGTCTAGTTGCTTAAAAGAGTTATTTACTCATGGAATGTCATGGTTCTTTCATCTTGTCTCTGTTATCCACAGAGCAGGAAAGGCTACTCAGTAGCAAAGAAAAGTCAGCTGTGTAAAGCCACTGTCCTTATTCCCTTAGTAGAAATAGTAGATGGTTCTCCTTCAGGTTCCTTCGTTTGCATTATACTCCTGGCAAATGTCCACAGGAAATGACTTTGCTTAAAAACTTACTAGCTTGAATTTTAATTGCTCTAAGGAACTTTACATTGTCCATTAGACTTAACTGTCCTTAAACATAGGCACATAAAAATGGAATGATAATGAAGTATAAAATAAAACTATCACAGTCAATAATAAACACAAAAGAGCACTTTAGTGTATAACTTTAGATGCTTGTAAACATGGGATAAAGTAGAAGAAAGTGAAGTGAAAAAGACTTTAGAAGAAAAGGGACTAAACTTAGATAAGATAAAGAACAATTGTTCATGCTTGGTGTGCAAAACAACAAAAGGAGAATGTATGTTGATCCAAATTACAGGTAAAGACTAGAAAGCTAAACAGGAGGGCTGAAAATGAAGTTCAGGAATTGGGAACTAAAGATATTAAAGCAGAGAGAAAAAAATTCAAAGCTAGTCACATACACACGTTTTAGAATTATCTCTTTTGTCTATCTCTTTAGTTCCTTTGTTCATTAATTCCATAATTGTTACTGAGTGCCTGTTTTATCTTAGGAGGCATGTCAGGGGCTAGGGCACAGTGATGGACTGGAGATCACAGTCTTTGCACTTGAGGAGCTTACAGATGAGCGGAGAAGACACAAATGAGCAGTCGTCCTAGAAATGACAGAGTCTGTGATCATTCGAGTGTATGGCTATACTGTAGCCTATGGAAGAGGGACACCTAACCCAGAGAGGACCAGCAAATGTTCCCAGAGGAAGCACTCCCTCGTCTTATGCCTGAAGGGTGAGTTAGCCAGGTGAAGAGGGCAGGAAGAAGAGGCAATGACAGATGAAACCTGAGGAGATAATGCCTGATGCTTTCACAGAACTGCAGTTCAGGACAGCTGGGGCAGAGAGTGGGGTAGAAGGAGTGGTGAAAGATGGGACTGGAGAGGGGGCGGCATCCTGATCATGAGCCGCCTTGAAGTCGTATTCAGCCTTTATCCGAAAATCATTAGGAAGCAGGGAAGTGACATCAGATTTCCGTTTTGAAAAATGACCTACATTGTAGAAGATGGCCCAGAGAGGAAAAGACTGATGGCTGGGAGACCAGCTTAGGAACTGGTGAGAAAAAGCGAGAGCTTGGACTTCCTTCCCTTGCTCCGTCTGCAGAAATGGAGTCAAGATGGCAACATTCACAGAGTGATAATGGCGTCGATGACTTGTTCAGGCGCAGAGTATTACCGGTCACCGCTTGTTGTTCCCTTACATGCCCATGATGTTGTGCACTGTGCAGAGGGCTTTCCTACATAGCATCGTACCTTCCATTGCTCCTCGTGATGCTTGCACCCATGCAGCAAATATGAATTAATCACCTGCTGTATTCCAAGTATTGCCCGAGGTGGTAGGGATATAGTGTAGCGCAAGAAACAAGACTCCTGCTCTTGGGGAAGTTCCCATTTTGTTTCAGGAATATAGAGTGTAAGCCAGAAATCCTATGATAAACAAAATAATTGCAGAGAGTGGCGAATGAAGGAAGTAGAATGGAGCACTGTGCTGAGGGAGATGTGTAGGGAAACATGTATTGGAAGGTCAGGTAGTACCTGACACGGAGCTAAGATCTGAATGAAGAGAAGGGCCTTAGCACGCCAAGACCTGGGAGAAGGGCCTTCTAGGCTGGGGCAAAAGAAAGGGCAAGATGCCAAAGCAGACAGGGTATGGATGGAGGACTGGGCCCGCAGGCTAAAGTGGCTGGAGAAGGGGGAAGAAAAGAAGGACAGAGAGATGAATGAGGAAGAAGCCAGGGCAGGGCACAACAGGCCTGAGTAAGGACTTCAGACTCTATGTTAAGAACAGGACAAAGTCTAAAGGAAAGGTTTCAGGCAACAGAGTGAGGTAGGGAGGGTAGGAACAAGAACTCTATTTGGGCCATGTTTGAGATGCATGTTGGATATACAGTTCAGATGCTGAGAGGGTGACTGGAAACAGAAATCAGGGACGAGGTTAGAGCAAGACGTAATGCATGTGGGAACCTTCAACATACAGGTAACAAAAGCCATAGGCCTGGGAGTGAGTACAGTTAGAGAGGAGAAAAAGTCCAAGGTTGGAGGCCTGGAACACAAACATTTAGAAGGGAAGCCAGCCAAGGAGACTGGGAAGGAGTCACAGATGAGGCAGGTGAGAATCCAGGACAATGCGATGCCACAAAAGACATGGGAAGAAGTCATCTCATGGAGGAAGTGGACAGCTGGGTCAAATGATGCTGAGAAGTCATGTCAGATGAGAAGAGAGAATTGAGCATAGAATTGGGAAAACGGAATCACTGGTGACCTTGATCAAAGCAGTTTCTCTGACACTGCAACTGTTAGTAACACACAACCTACTTACAGCAGGTTAAGGAGAGAATTAGAAATGAGAAAAGAGCAGCAAGTCTAGCCAACTCCTTCAAGGGTCTTCCTTTGAAACAGAGGCAGATAAAGAGGGGCCTTGGAGGGGTCAGTGAATCAAGAAGGAACCATAAGATGGGAGATATTCAGTATGTCTGCAAGCCAGTGGTCCAGGAGAGAGAAAGAAAAATTGATGCTACAAGGTGAGTGAGGACAAATGCAGGAACAAATTCCTTGAGTGAGGAAGAAGAGGTAGGATCCAGAGTTCAAGAATAGTGATTGGTTCCTGATAGAGGGAGGAAGAGTAAACAGGGAGCCCAAGGATGGGGCAGATCATTCCGATGTCCTTAATACAAAACTTATCACTGGAAAACAGTCAAAACTGAAAACTTTTTTGGGGGGTCCCTGAGATCAGACAAGGTCTAGGTTCCACATTTATTTGGGAATTTTTTTTTTTTTCGCACTTGCTTGGTTTTTGTTTTTTTCCCACTTGCCTGGAGAGATGGCAGACATTCTCTACTGCCCCTTGCTTTGGTTCTCTTCCTCCAGACTGCGGAAAGCAGAGTGCCCACCTAACAGCCAGGTTGTAGATTGGACTGGTCCTCTCTCTCGGATCTCCAGTAGTCAGGCTGTCTTCCAAAAGCCTGGGGGCACAGTGAGGATTAGACGAAGAGTACATTGTGATTTCTTGATTGTCCACTTTCAATTAATAAGGGGTATGGTAACACTGTAGGAATGTAGGAATGTAGCCCCAGTGTCCACCCATCTGACTAGATACCTCGATCTCTCTTTATGCCAATTATAAGAGAAAACAGCTCTGGAGTTGAAATGTCTCCTTTCTCCTGTTGAGACTGTAGGGATTGGCAGCTAGGACAGGTAACCATGGTCAACGCTCTAGTCAATCCCAAGCAAATGTCATCCACCTTCCCAGGAGGATGTTTTAAATAATATTATTGTTAATGATAGTGAGTATCAATTATTCCCTTCAGTATCTCAGGTTAGTGATACATGACTAACTCTGTGTCATCTCAAGACATCCCCCAGGTGAGGGGGTAGTTTCAGAAAAAAAGGAAGTGAACTGTGTCTGGTTTCATTATGAGGTTGGAACTTGTGTCAGTCCTCACGCCCCATGGGCAGAACACTGCATAGAGCAGAAATCCTGAAATATGTTCCATCATTAAACATCCTCTTATCTTAGATAGTTCTCAGTAGGAGAAATAAATAGATATAATAAATATTCTGAGTTTCCTCTTGGATTTGATGGAGGAGGATCCAACACAGCGTGCACAGTAAGCCAGTTCCTAAAGGGTATTGTTTACTGAGTGAGTGTTCACCCTGACTGCCCACTGCTTTGTAAGCCTAGTACAATTCATAATTTAAAAAAAAAAAAATCTCTTGGGCACTGTTCTCTTTCATGTTTTCCTTTGCCGCTGAGTGTGTAAACAGAAGAAAGAAGAAAAAACAAGGAACTCCACCTGAAAAAGTTGACATTTAATAACAGAAATAAGTGTCAAGACCTTATAGTTATATCCTCCCCCCCCAAAAAAAATAATTAGCCTCACCAATGAGGTATATGGAAAATAAAAGGCAGTAACAATATACAAAAAGGCGTTGGTTTGATTTCTACAAGCTCAGTCTTAGGCATTGATGTGACGGGACTGCCCACAATGTTAATGGAATAATGGTCTGGTCTGCACTGTAGGACTAAGAAATTGATAGATAACTCTGTGTGCCCCTCACTGTTAAAATTATGCCGTATTTGAGGTCACATTTTGATGGGTGAGTTGGCAAATGTATTGTTGCCTATTCTGCGATGTTAAATTAAATTTTTTTTTTCAGTTTAGAGCTTAAATTTTCTAAGAACAATGGTCCAAGACAATGATAGTGAGAGAACTTGAAAACATGTCCCCAGTGAAATCTAAAGGAACTGGAAACAATTTTTCAGAGAAAAGACTTGGGGTTAAAAGAAATGGAGCCATGGTTACTTCCTAACCCGTGTCATCCTTTCTCTGGTTTCTCGAGGGCAGACCAGTGTTTTTAAGCTATAAGGAAGCATATTTGCCTTAGAGAGAACTCTCTAGTAATACATGCAATGATATTGTGCATACACTTCTCCAAAATGGACTTGGCTGCTTAAGAGATAAGTTCCTTTCTTCTCAATGGATGTTCTTAATCAAAATCAACCACTTGGTGGTCAAGTCCTTGTTGAGGGTGGGTTGTGCTAGACAACTCCCAAAATGCTTCCCACCCCGCTGTGGTACTTAATCGATATTTATTTCTTGCAGAGTGTGGAGCTGCTTTTCATTAATCATCTCCTTGATTCAAATAATGAGCTATTAAAGGCAAATAAGAAGAGGTGGCCACTTCCCCAGAGCTGCTGTTGGTGCCTAATGATAATTTTATGGAACGGATATCTTTGGAATAGTCTTGTATTTCTGAAACTTTAGCTCCGAAATGGGAAAAGGTCTTTCAGTCCTTATCTCAGGGAAGAAAAGAGAAATGTGCTGGCCACACACCAGGGCCAGTGAGCCTCTGACCCATCTTCTTTCCTCTAAAGATCAGTTGCTTTGGCAGGATGCTTTGGAGGGAACAGGTGGCCCAAAGTTGATGCAAGAAGTTTATTAACTCCAAGAGAAAGTGTTGGTGCAATCTGTGGTTATAATGCACGATACATCTTAATTACTTTGTGGCATAGAGCCCCACATTTTGGAATTTAAAATCTATAGAGGAGGCCTCTGAAAGCAGATTCTGATGACTAAAATGAGGAAACTTGCCCCATCCTTTACTTTTCTTCTTGTTCAGTTGGTAACAGTAGAATTGCCACCCCCATCAACAGATAAAAGGACTGAAAAACAGGAAGCAACATGAAATGGTTTTAAATTACTTCGGGAAACTCCTAAAAGTGGGTGTAACATGTGGGGGCATTTAAAATGAATCATATTTATGCATTTGATGTATCGCTACTTAATTATTTCTTATAGGTCATCCTAACGTTCATTGGTATTTTTCTCATCCCGGCTACATTTGGTCCCTCCTTGGCGTGTCTCACTGCTTGTTGGTTTGGTTCCCACGGGTTGCCTTGATCAAACTAGCCGCTGACAAATGGGCGACAAAGTAGGTATGAAATAAAGAAATCACAAGAGATGAAAAATTCAGGGATTTTAAAAAAGAATAAGATATGCTTAGTTAGCCCATAGCGAGAGCCTGACTGATGTATTTGGCTGCCGAGCAGCTAGACTGGAAAAGATTTGCTTAACCTCTTTCAGGACAGTCTCTTCAAAACATCAGTGAAGGAAACATTTGTTGTATAAACACCTTGATATTCTAAAAGCCCCTTAAAGCCACCTCCACTTCCTTAAAATAATGAGCTATCCTTCACCGCCAGAGGGTCGGTCGGTGATACAATGTCCTGTATCATCCACAAGTGCCCAGACCCCAGCAGCCACCAGGAAGGCCTGGCCCTAACGTTTGTGCGGCTAGCAGCAAGGAAGGGCACAAATGAAACTCATATGCCCTATGTTTAAACATGAAAATATTAAAAATCAAGCTAACAAATTGCATGAAATATGTTCTGTCCGGCTACCTTGACATGATGACCTTTCAGAAAGCAGGTTTGGATTTAGAATTCTGAGGTTCCTTGGGGTTCTAAGCTAGAACATTGTAGTGTAGAGAGAGCCAGCACCCACCCTGTCCTTTCTCCCCCCTCCATTCCCCCTCTCCATGCCATACTGCAGGGGCCTCAGTGCACACATGTGGACAGCCCAGCCTCGAGTGTAAGGGCCAGAGCTGGCACGTCCTCCAGGAGAAGCATCAGGGCATCGGCTTCTGGGCATGACAGGAGCAGGCGCCGTACTGATGTTTCAGTAGAACATTTTGCCAATTTTGCCTGAATCTTCTCATTCAGCCTCTGTTCCTGTCCCATTCTGTGTGCCCCTACCTCTCCACAAACCTCTAGGTCTCTCATCTGGGACCTGAATTTAAAAACTGCACTCTTACGGTCCATTACTGAGCCCCCCTCCTCTTGCCCTCTCCAGAATAAGACATCTTAATAAGATTGGGAGGGATTGGGGCACCTGGGTGGCTCAGTGGGTTAAAGCCTCTGCCTTCGGCTCAGGTCATGATCTCAAGGTCCTGGGATCGAACCCCACATTGGATTCTCTGCTCGGTGGGGAGCCTGCTTCCTCCCCACCTCTCTCTCTATGCCTGCCTCTCTGCTTAACTTGTGATCTCTCTCTGTCAAATAAATAAATAAAATCTTTAAAAAAATTAAAAAAAGAAAAGATTGGGAAAGATTATTACATTTTTCTTTGGAAAATTATATCACGGGACCCTCGATCCCTGAGGAATGTATATCAAAAAGCCTGTGGCATGTGTGGTCCCTCCTTTGCCACTTTCTCAATCACTGACCAGGCCCCTCCCTTCTCTATACCTCCGTGTCCTCATCTCTAAAAAATACGGTGAATAATTAATGTTTGTTTCTGCCTACTTCAAAAGGATATTTTCAAGACAAATTTCTAAGTACGTCTATAAAGGGTAATCAGATATCCATCCCATCAAGCCCCCTTCCAGTAGAACTTCATTTAACAATCCCAGAGCTTTTTTATTTTACCAAGAAATATGATTCAGATTTCCCTAAGTTGACAGAAAAGCGTGAAATCTGTTTCTAACAGATGTTCCCCATGATCCCCCAAATGTAAACATGTTTGCAAGACGATAGTGAGACAACCTGTTTACACAAGGAAGTACTTAAAAAAGCAAACACAAAAGCATCATCACCCAGAGCAGTCATTGTGATCAAAGTGCCGTCAATTATTAGGGTGTAAAGGGAACTGATGACTCAACTTAGCACCACCGCGGTCTCCAGATTTCAGTTTCGTAACAGAGTTTCTTTTCAGGAATATTCTTCATTTACACACAAATCCGATTTTCTTTCTAAATGTTTTTCGATTTTTGTCAAACCGAAATACCAGGATCCCTTCAAAAGACGACTCCGATACCCAGATTATGCTCATAGGAGCATCACACGGACACATTTTGCCTTGGAGAGCTGGGGCTTTTACTCCCTGGGATCTTGGTGCCTGAGAGGAGGGACAAGGTCTTCTACACAGTAACTCCTAGCTGTCTGCTCTGACACCTCCCCACTTAGTCAGACGCCGCATAGAAATTCTCAGACTGCGTAGTGGTAGAAAATAACTTTCTGAATCAATCAAAGTGTGATATTTTGATCCTTTCACATGCCCGGGTATTCTGAGCAAATGCATACTTAAATAAGTGACTCATGGATCCAGATGCAAAACAGGTCTCTGAATGCTGGCTGGCTGGAAATCAGTTTTTAAACCTGAAGCAAATATAGCCCAATAAAAACTATATATCATTTGTGCCAAGGTTAGCGGTTTTTGTGAGAGTTACCACCACCGCCCCTCCAAGAAATGTACATTGGGAGTCCGTCCTGAGGTGTAAAGGTGTAGGTAAGAAGGATCTATATGAAAACCCATAAGAAGTCTCTGCTTATAGGGAAGTTTCCTTTGTAAAGGTTCATTCGAAACTCCATTGGGATGTGGTTTCCCATTGAAACAACACTTTAAACGCCATTACTTTGAGAATGGTGAGGCTAGACCCTGTAGCATCTTTACCTAATGATGTCCACTCCAGTAGACCTAATGGAATAGGCTGAGAACATGACCCGTCTTTTTAACACCCCTTTGTGGAAAATAGGTTTATGTTTCACACTGTATCCTGGAGTTCCAGAAACTTACCTCTTCAAATGATTGTATGGTTTGTTGAAGAGTAGGAATGCTGCTAAGACTATGACCCAGTAGCAGGAATATCACCCAGTGCCAAGGGAGGAGGAACTGGAAGCATGGACTTTTTTTGCAGTGCAGTTTAAGTGTTGAGTTTATGTGCTGGAATCTACCTGTGCTTTGGAATACTTAAAAATATCTAAGACTCCAGTCCACAAAAAAAAGAGGAAAAGAGAGCTAACAAACAAGTTTAGCCAAGGTTGCAGGACAGAAGGTTAGTATATAAAAATCAATTTTATTTCTATATACTAGCAACAAAAGACTCTGTAAATGAAATTAAGAAAATAACTCCATTTACAATTGCACCAGAAAGAATGAGATACTCGTTAATTTAACAAAAGAAGTGCAAGACTTATACACAAAAGAAATTATGAGTTAAATAAATGGAAAGACATCCGGTGTTCATGGATCAGAAGACTCTGTTTTGTTAAAATGGCAACACTACCCAAATTTGCATATTCAGTGTAATCCCTATCAAAATCTCAGCTATCTTTTTTTAATAGAAACTAATGGGCTACTTTAAAAATTCATATGGAAATGCAAGGGAGCCAAAATAGGTGAAAAATTTTTGAAAAGGAACAAAGGTGGAGGGGCATCTGAGTGGCTCAGAGGGTTAAGCATCTGCCTCCAGGTTAGGTCATGATCCCAAGGTCCTGGGATCAAGTCCCACATTGGGCTCCCTGCTCAGCGGAGAGCCTGCTTTCCCCTCTCCCTCTGCCTGCTGCTCTCCCTACCTATGCTATCTCTCTTTATCTCTCTGTCAAATATATAAATAAAATCTTTAAAAATAATTTGGAGAACTCACCTTCTGATTTCAAAACATCCAAAAAAGTTATAGTAATCAAGACAGTGTAGTCATAGGACAATGGAATAGAATTAAGAGCCCAGAAATAAATCCTTATGTTTGTGGTCAAAGTTTTTCAATAAGGGTGCCAGGAATATTTGATAGGGAAAGAACAGTCTTTTCAACAAGTGGTGCTGGAACAACTGGATATTCACACACAAAAGAATGAAATTTGACCCCTACCTTACACTATATACAGAAATTTACTCAATATAGATCATAAAACTAAATGTAAGAGCTCTTACTAAATGCAAACTAAATGTAAAACTCTTAGAAGAAAGCAGGAGTAAATCTTTGTGACCTAAGATTAAGCAATGTTTTTTTAGATGTGATACCAAAAGCATAATGCAAAAGAAAAAATAGATAAATGGAACTTAATAAAATCCAAAACTGCTGCATTTCAAAGGAAACCATTAAGAAAGTGAAAAAGTAATCCACAGAATGGGAGAAGATATTTGCAAATTGTATATTGGATCAATGGTGTCAGAATTTACAAAGAATTCTTACAATGCAACATTCAAAATACATATGACCCAATTAAATAATGGGCAAAGCATTAAAATAGACATTTTTTCCAACAAACACATACAAATGGACAAAAAGTTCATGAAAAGATGCTCAACACCATTAGTCACTGGGGAAATGCAATCAAACCACAATGAAGTGCCACGTTACCCGCACTAGGATGGCTAAAGACAGAAAGATAGTAATAAGTGTTGGTGTGAATGCGGAGAAATCCAAACCATTGTGCATTGTTATTAGTAGGATTGGAACATGGTGCAACCTTTTGAAAAACAGCTTGCAGTTCCTAAAAATGTTAAGTATAGAATTACCACATGACCCAGTGTATTGCTCAGGGTTTTCTAGAGAAATCGAACCAATAGGATATATACATATACAAAGAAAGATTATTTTATTTTATTTTATTTTAAAGATTCTATTTATTTGACAGAGATCACAAGTAGACAGAGAGGCAGGCAGAGAGAGAGAGAGGAAGGGAAGCAGGCTCCCTGCCGAGCAGAGAGCCCGATGCGGGACTCGATCCCAGGACCCTGAGATCATGACCTGAGCAGAAGGCAGAGGCTTTAACCCACTGAGCCACCCAGGTGCCCTGAAAGATTTATTTTAAAGAGCTGTCTCATGATTGTAGAGACTGGAAAGTCCAAAGTCTGTAGGTACCCTGGCAGGCTGAAGACCTAAGGAAAAGCTGATGTTGCAGAGCACGTCTAAAGGCAGTCAGCTGTCAGAATTCCTTCTTCCTTGGGAGAGATCATGTTTTTGTTTTTTTCCTTAATACCTCCAACTGATTAGGTAAGGCCCATCCACATTATGGAGGATGATCTGATTTACACAAATCTGGTGATTTAAATATTAATCCCATCTAAAAAAATACTATCATGACAATATTAAAATATGTTTGACTTAATATTGGATACCATTGCCTAACCAAATTGGTCCATAAAATTAGTAATCACACAGTAATTGCTCTGCCAGGTATATATCCAAGAGAATTGAAAACATGTCCACATATATCCAAGTGTAGTTAAGTGCTCATACCAACATTATTCATAATAGCCCAAAATGAAAACAACCCAAATGTTCACTAACTGATAAATGGATAAACAGAATAGGATATAAACATGCAATGGATTATTAATCAGCCATAAAAAGGAAATATTGTTACATATGACAATGTGGATGAACTTTGAAAACATTGCACTAAGTGAAATAAGCCAGGTGGAAACAGCCACATAGTATCTGATTCCATTTACATGAAATTTGCAGACTAAGCAAATCCAAAGAGACAGAAAGTGGGTAAGGGGTTTCCAAGGGTTTCCAAGGGAAGGGGGAAATGAAGAATAACCACTAATGGGGATGGGGCTTGTTTTTGGGGTGGTGAAATGTTCTGAAATTAGTAGCAATGGTTGCATAACTCTGTAAATGTACTAAAAGTCATTGACTTGTACACTTTAAAACTGTGAATTTCGTGGTATATGAATTATGTTCAATTAACCTATTAAAAAGATACTTAAGACTCCAAGCATATGTGGTCCCAGCTACCTAATAGAAAGCAGCTGGGGTTGCTTCTAAAATGCAGAATGTAGGCTGAACCCAATAAAAGAAGAGTTGGGGGTGGGGGTGTGAACCACCATCTCCCAGGCACCTTCTTGGGAACTGTGTCTGTATCTGTTCATTCAGTCATTCTTAAAAATCCTTACAAGTTGGTTGCTATCATCCCCATCATTTTCTTTTTGGAAATTGAGCCTTTATTTAAATTAGCAACCAAAATCCATCAGCTAGCAAGTCAGGATTGGACTCAGGTCTGTCTGACTTCAGGCTTACTGTCCTCCTACGGCACCGCGCAGCTTCTGGCGGAGAAGCCCTTTCTCCGGCTGGATGGAGACCACAGGGACTGCTGCTCAGCGAGCTGGGCTGGTGTCCCTGGGGCTGAAGGGATGAAAGGCCAAAGGATGCTATTGGAGAAAAAGCAAAGGAATGGAATACAAAATGAAGATTGTTATTTTTATGGTAAAGAAAAAAGGTCTAATTTTTTTCATTATAAGAGTGCCACAGAGGGCCAACAAAGAAAGTGACAGGCAGAGAAAGGGGATAGCAGGATCCATGACAGCAAAAGGAAGAACAGAACCCAGGAACAGGAGGGTAGAGCAGGCTCGTCATGGGCTGGTGAGAGAAAAGAGTGTTCCCAGAGTGGTCAGCTGACTTGGTGAGCGATGTAGCTGTGTCGATGGTGAGTTTGACCAGAAGCCATGTGGGAATGTTCCTGCAGCCAAAATAAGAAAAGTCATTTTCATCTCGAGACTGAAGTGGTACCAAAGGAGGTCACTCTGGGAGGCTCCAGGGACCCAGTACAGAGGCCTGCAGACAAAGTGAACTCTTCTGGAGTTCATTTCTAGCAAAAATGAACCTAAGGTCTGTGGATTCATAGGCGACCCTAAGAACCCCTACCAGAATGTGGAAATAGATTGTGTATATGCATCTTTTCTGAGGAGAAAGTCCATCGGGTTGTAAATGACCTAGGACAGGAGGTGGTTTTAAAAAATTAGTTTAGATGTCTCTCTTCAAGTGCCAGGCTAATTTTCTGGCTGTGTGATAGATTGTGTGAAATGGTCTGGCACTCCTAATTTTTGGAATAAAAATGAATTCTTAGTGAATGATCTCACTGCCTGCAGTGCTGTCTGATTCTGTCCTGGCATTCGATAGAACTTGTTAGGGGATTAGGTAAGACAGGATGTTGGTACATTTGAGGTCATTAAACCAAGAAGGGAAGGGGGAAAAAAAAGGAAGAAAGAAATCTTGCTAAATATATTGTGGAGTTGAACTAAAGGCTGAATAGCTGAGCGACGTTCTTTGTGCTCTGTGCCAACACTTTTAAACCCTGCTTAGAAAAAGACGGGAGCGGCAGGGACAGCTCCATCTAGATGTGGCATGCTGGTAAATGCCTCTCTTTCCAAGAAATACTGCTTCACTTGTCCTTTTATGGAGGAGGCATGGAAGCCTGTGATTTCCTGGGTTGCATAACATTTTTGAAAGCAGATACAACTAGTATAGAGTCTCAGGAAACAACAAAGGCTACCTTTTCACCCGGCCACAAACATTCTCAGAGTACTGGTTTCCAGACTGGGAGACTATGTCACAGAGAACCTACTAGGTATGAAAGGTTCTGTTAGATTAAATCTAACCCCCAAAGCTTATTTCCTACCCCTCTTTTCCTTCGGGGGGGGGGGGCGGGGGCATTCTTGAATCTCATTTTGAATTTACTATGCAGAAAAAAATATATATATATATATATGTATATATATATATATATTTTTTTTTTAAGTTGTTTCCACGTGCAGCGTGGAGACCACCTCGGGGCTTGAACTCACAACCCTGAGATCAAGACCTGAGCTGAGATCAAGTCAGACACTTAACTGACTGAGCCATGAGGCGCTCCAGAAAATACTCTTAAAAATGTATTGGTTGAGTAATGGAATGGTTGCCCCGCAAAATTAATGTACTTAATTCCACTGAACTATACACTTCAAGATGATTGAAATGTAATGTTTATGTTTTGTATGTTTCACTGAGCTAAAAATACATACTGGATGATACAGTATCTCTATGTATTAAATATAAGCCCTTCCCTCTGTGTGATATGAGTGTGTAAGTAATAGATGAAATCGTACGGTCCCAACTCTGCCACTCACTCGGCTGGCTGTGGGACCTGGGACGTGTATTCAAAGCAGATGATAAGCCCTCCGTAAATGCTGCTTTCCTCCTTCCCATCCTCTCCTCACACCACAGTTTCCTCATCAGTAAAAGGAGGTGGCTGAACTCAGTGATCTCCAAAGTCCTTTTAGCCCTGAGGATCCATGCCATATGGAACAGACAAACAAAAAGAGGTCTGCAGAACAGTATCAAATCCTTCAGAATCACCACGGTCCCTGTGTCTACACACAGCAGCTTCTGCCACTTCTGACTGTGGCTCTCCTCTGCTCCCTGTTTTTTTCTTTCCCTCACCCTGCAAAGAATCACCCACAAGCTTAGAAAGGGGAATGATGAGAGAGGATTGAGGTGGCCCAGAACAGAGAGATGGCGTGAGCAGCCTGGCAAAAAGGGGGGCGGGGGTCATGATGGGTACAGTGCTGACCCTGTAGCAAGACTGGAGCTGGCTCGTTAGTGCCACATGGCTGTGGGTACCGTGCGATTCAGAGCCACAGCCCCAGATTCCCTGAAGGGTGTATGACCATAGCAAGATTAAGCACAACTGATTTTTATACAGGGCAGATGGTGGCAGGAATGTAGAGACTGTAGATCCAGAGAGAGAAGCAGAGTTTGTCGTGTGAGGAAAAAGCAGCAGGAAACAGAGACTGTGTAGGGAAAGAAGAGGCTCAGGTGGATGCAGGTGCCAGCTGGAGGGGAGGGCGAGGGCAGGTGTGTGGTCAGAGTCTCCAGTCAGGGGATGGGCTAGAAGCAGATGAGACCTGGCTCTAATAAATCAAAGCGTAGGTACAACTACGTGCCGAGTCTCGTGATTTCTCCCAGCAAATCACCCAAACTAGGGTGATCCTGGTGACTTCAGTGCCAAGTGGGAATTGAAAAGAGAGAAGCCAGTTACCATGACAATAACAGTGGACCAGGTGAGAAATGATGGTGACTGGAGTAGAGATGGAGAGGGGTAGATAGACCGAAGATACAAGTTGAAGGTAGAATCAGCAGCACTTGCTGTTGGATTTGATGTTAAGAAAGGAGAGAGGGGGGGCGCCTGGGTGGCTCAGTGGGTTAAGCCGCTGCCTTCGGCTCAGGTCATGATCTCAGGGTCCTGGGATCGAGTCCCACATCGGGCTCTCTGCTCAGCAGGGAGCCGGCTTCCCGCTCTCTCTCTCTCTCTGCCAGTCTCTCTACCTACCTGTGATCTCTCTCTGTCAAATAAATAAATAAAATCTTTAAAAAAAAAAAAAAGAAAGAAAGGAGAGAGGGAAAGCTAAGCAATCTATGCTAACTCTTGAGTTTTTCAGCCAGAATAAGTGGTCAATGGTATTTCTTTTCCTAACCTGGTTTATCACGTCCTTCTTGAACAACATATGCCTCACCTGTCTTCAGGGTCCTTGGCCAAACTTGTTGCAGTTGTCGCACCTGCAGTGAGCTCTGTGTGGACCTCGCCAGCCTCTCTTGGGGACAACCCACCAGCACCTTGCCTTGTTGTGAGACCTGCTTGGCACCCACACTGTATACTTGGAAGTCAAGGGGTACCTGCCCTTGATAGATGAGGCCAGCAGGCACTTGCAGCTCCCAAAAGGGATAGGACCTTGCAGGGTTTTCTGGCTGATAAATAAGCTGAAGTTCTCAGTTAAGGGCAAGGAGGCAGATAGCCCAGACCAAGTATGGAACCTGAGAGAAGTTAAGGCACTATTGGCCCATCCAAGTTCTCAAGAAACTTGCCCTTCACTAAGGTGACAGGCAACCCCAACAGGCATACACATCTGCATTCTTGCAGATGAACTTAGTCAAGGACTGTGTGATTTCATGGATGATCTCTGACATAAGGATGGAAAATATGGTACTTGAGCCCTGAATGGTACATCAGAGCCTGCTTCAGGCATTTTCTACTTGGGCAGAAATTTGGTGAGAATTGTGAGAATTCTTTGCCAAGAATGGTGAGGCTCTTCTGAGACTGAGCCCCAGAGTGAGATTCCTCATACGGTGTTTTCACTGCCATGTCCCATGACTTAGGGACAGGTATCCTGCGCTTTAATTCACCTTTAGAGACTGATCTGGTTCATTTTTTAATAAGCTACCCGGTAGTACTTTTATTTGAAGAAACTGCAATAGAAAAAAATTATTTAAGTCTAATTATCCTAATTTAATTCTAATATGTGAAATATAACCATTTTAGTACTAACAAGTTAATTAATTCCTCTTATACAAATAATCAAGTTGCTGTAGGACCCGCAGCTTTGTCAGGTTACTTGGACACTTTACTGGTAGCCCATGGAAGATTGATCGTGTTTCCTTGGGGAAGAGGGATGTAGTCTCCCCAAATTATAGCGGATGTTAGTGTTGCATAGGAAAGGAGTAACTTTAAGAGCCAGGTGGATATGGATCCAGATTGCATGCCATCTCCTCTCCAGCACTGTGACCTTAGTGAAGGCATTTAGCCTCTCTGAGCCATGCTCTCTCACCCAGCAGACAAGCTAATAATATGAAATATGAAATTCCTAGTGAAGTTCCCAGCACACAGAAGTTTTCAGCAAATGTAATTTACTGTCATTATTATTTATAAATACAGGCCGGTATTTTTAAAAATATAAAGCCTACAGACACCCCCAAAGTATTTCAGGTTGTGTATTTTCAACACTCGTTTTCTTTTTGGCTTTTTCTTTTTGAATTATCAATGGCAAGGGGTTCTGAAAAAGCACCATCCTCTTATAAGAGAGGTGAAAATCTGGACAAACTGCCATATTTGGGGAATGTAAACATGTTGAATGTCAAAGAAGTGAATTTTCTAGCTATCACTCTCCAACCAGAATAACTTGGTCCCAGCACCTGAAATGTGTAAGTGGAAACTTTCAGAGACATTTTCATCTTAATTTTCTCCATCCTGTCTGAAATGGCTGCGTCTTTCTGTATTGTAGTTAAAAAAAAAAAAAAAAAAGTACATTTCCTTGCATCAGCTTCCCATGCCAGTAGAGCAAAACACAAAAGCCACAAGATCTATGATTCAAAGGCCTTATACGAGTAACTATTTAAATTGCTTGAAATGTAGTTTTTAAAAATTCATCTCTGTAGTTTCCAAAAAATTAACCCCTTTCTTTGTAAAGCCCTTCTGGCCATAAAATGGTGTGTGATTACTCCATTTAGTGTTTCTGAATATGAATAAGGACCCCAGGGCCACTCTCAGTTTACATGTTTATCTCTAAAGTTGTCACCAAATTTTTAGTAATATTCTATAGAGCATGGGGCCAAATGGAACATTTGAAATTTGACCTTTCCTACAGATGATATTTGCACTTTTGGAACTAAGATTTGAACTTCTGTTTTCAGAACACTGTAATTTATCTTTCCCAATCCAGAGAGGAAAAGTGATGGAAATGTGCCTGTATGTGTGTAGATGTGGAAGAGTCATTTATTAGTCCCCAAATCAGTGGTCCAACTTTGATCAGGGACCAGAGTATCTTTTTAAGGCTAGGAGGTCACGTTGGCTTGATGGTATTATCCAAGTAGGACCCTGCTAGCATACGGAGCAAGACGCAGTTACTTGGCTCAGTGAGTATTTTGCCTCATGTGATAAAACAGTGAAGAGAATTAACTTAAAAACACCGTCTCTCAGAATATGACATTCCTTGTCCTTTTCAATTTAGGCAAGCCTGAATTCAGGTTCAAACAAGAACATAAATCAATCCTCAGTATTTTGTTTTGTTCTCTGTATCACTCTAAATTTCAGTAAGGTAAGAAGGGGTGGTGAGGGTGGGAAAGAATTAACAACAGGAGGACAGGGGAAGCGGTTTTGGAAATTGGAAAAGCATTAAACCAAACCACTTTTATGTTTTGTAGAAATTATGTTGTTAGTATTAGTTTTGTGATGTAGATAAAAATACCTCCGCCTTAGTTTCCTGGGGGAAAAGCAAATAGAGTTTTGCTCATCACATCCCATTAAAACCACTAAGAAAATCTTAGCTAAGAGTTGAATTGTTGAGATAAAGATGTAATCAGCCTCACTTATATAAGAGATACCTTCACGAAAACCTGATCATTTCACTGCTAATTGGTATAAATGTTCCCTTGTCCACCACTTGAAGCTCGAAATCCACATGTACCTTTATGATTGTTGTTATAATTAAATACCATTTACTTTTCCTTGGGCTTAAGAATGCAGGTCGCCCTGACTTTTTCTTTTAAGTAAATTTATGTTTGTGCAAAAGGGAATTGCAGATAATTTCCCATACCTGGGATATGTTACTTTACTTGTAAGTGAATGAACAGTAATCATCCAGCTCTTTTTAAACTTTCCCCCAGCTTCTCTAACAGTAATTATGAAGAAATGAAAAAGCTGTGCTTTCATGCTTAGTGTAGCATTACCATATCTACTCACCCACCTTTTCCTAAGCACAGTCCTGTGAACCACTTCAAGGCTTTGTGAGGTCTTCGGAAATCAGTCTAGCTGAGAAACACCATGAGGGCAGAAGTGTCCATGGCTCTCATTCACCATTGTTTTAAGACACTTAAATGGTGCCCGGCCGCAGGAGAAGGTCAGTAAAACCTTCTCAAATAAGTGTTGTCCAGAATGGGCTCCTGGGGTCTGAAATATGTCCAAGAGAACTAGCATGTAAGGCAGCCTAGATCTGTAGTGTCTAATAAGGTAACTGCTAACCACACGTGGCTATTTGAATATAAATACGTTAAAATTAAAATCCAGTTCCTCCATTGCCCAGTCGCACTTACCGAGTGTAAGTACTCAATAACCATATGTGGCTGGTGGCTGCCATATTGGACAGCACACATACTGAGTATTTTTGTCATCACAGAAAGTTGTGTTAGTGCTGGTAGAGTATCATTAGTAGAGACCGAAGTCAGTGGCTCCAGTCTTTTTCAAGTGTCCCATGTGACCACGATGTGCGCTCATAATTCAAAAAGTAGTCCTTTCACATCTCTCTCCCCAGCACTGTAGGAGTTCAGTCAAGAAAGGTGAGTGGCCGACAGAAGAGGCTATCTCTTTGAAACTGAGAACCAGATAATGGTGGGGCTGTTAGCAAGACTGACAGTACAGCGGTATAGACTTATTTGAAGACACCAGTTAGTATGTAAAATGTCTGTACCAGTTAATAAAGAGCTACTGTTTCAAGTTCCTCCAGTATGTACTTCCTGTGGCCCAGAGGCCCTGGCCATTCACCTAGTATCCTCCAACCTCCCCTTGATCCAGTAAAATGAGTTCGCTAATGCCAGTGCTATCCTGAGAGCTGAGAGACTGCTTAGGGATGCCCCCCATCCCAGCACTGGAGGCTGCTGCACTTGGCCTCCAGGAGGGACTGCTCCCAAAGACTTTTTCCTTTTTTTTCTTTTTTCTTTTTTTTTTAAAGATTTTATTTATTTATTTGACAGAGAGAAAGATCTCAAGTAGGCAGAGAGAGGCAGAGAAAGAGGGGGAAGCAGGCTCCGTGCTGAGCAAAGAGCCCGATGCGAGGCTCGATCCCAGGACCCTGAGATCATGACCTGAGCCAAAGGCGCCCCCCAAAGACTTTTTCTAAGGGCTGCCTTCTCACCACCATGGCATGGCCGAGTCCCAGATTACAGAACCATTGGCTTCAAGAAGACCTTAAAATCACCTCATCCTACCCGTTCATTTTACTGAAGAAAAAAGTCACAGAGAGTCACCTAGCCAGTTTGTGGCCAATTTAGAGACAGAGCTTGAATATCCTAACTTGGCACTTTTATTTTTCTATTTATTCCTGTTGTCAGTTTCCTTAACTATGAAATGAGGATTGGTGGATTTCCGCCTTACAGAGTCACTAGGAAAAAGAACAATGATACCCCACATTTTACATATATCTTATAATTTGCAAAATTTTTTTGTGTGTACATTCTCATTTAATCCTCCCAAGAACCTGTGAAAGGTGTTAGGCTCAGAGGCTGCGAATGACCTCCCCAAGATAACAAAGCTGCTGTGATAACAGAGGTCTCAGCCCCTTAGGGCTTGGGAAACTATACATTCCTTTGTAAATGTAAGATAACATAACCACATGGTATTACTAGTTTTTAGCTTGTGGTATTTTGCAGTTCAAGATTTAGTGACATTGAAAGTGGTAACTTTGTTCAAGCGACGCATTTTTTTTTTACTTTGATAGTGTGCCAATTGCACAGACTTCGGTTCAGCATTAAAACAGAAGTGGGTTGCTTCGAAGTGTATTTTTAAAATGAGAGAATCCAAATTTGTAATTAGCTTTAGAAATGTTAGTTGTGCAGTTTGAGTATATAAAGAGTTTCTGGTAATCATTTCTGTTATTAGTAGGTGGCTTATTTTATTTTTTGTATTTTCCCCCCAAGCAATTAGGCATTTGGGAAAAAACAAAGTATGTTCTTTGAGGGGTCATTTCCTCTATTACTACTTTTATTTTTCACACCCTATAGTCCTAGGATACTTAGAAAATTAACCACATATATGATTGTGGCAAAGAAAAATCATGTAGGAGCCTTTCTACTCACTTGACACCTACCTGTCACGAGAATGTTACTTAAATTATAAAGAGAAGCCACAGTGAAGGAAATGATTCACTTCTTGGTACATCTTTTGTCTTTTGGTCTTTTGATAATTTTGATAGAAACATCCCTTACTAAGATAAGATTATTGGGTAGATCAACTCGACACACTCCCAGAATAAAATGGAATTTTTTTGTGTGTTTCTTTCTCTCTCTCTCTGAACCTCAGCCGTTTTATAGAATATACTCTATTCTACTATTGAGAAATTGAGTTTATAGACAAGGAAAAGAGTGACGTTATTTTCATTCCATATAATAAGGAAATATCTCTTCAGTTTTCTTTTTTAGATGCATACGAAAATGGTAGCATTCTCTACATCAATGATCCTGTAAGATTAAATACATAGAAAGGGAAAAGAGAAAAATTATTAGCCAAAGCTATAAATGAAAAGAAACTGGAGGTTGTGAGTCCTGATGTTATCACTGCCAATTTGTAGTCACATCTGGGAAGACTGTGTGTGTTTGTTTTCTGAAGTATGTATTGTGGGTGTATCTTTGTGTCTTCTCTGCATATACCCTGTTTTGTGTTACAGGACAGACTCCTAACTTGCTATTGTCCTGTAAGAGGTATGGCGTCCCTCCTATACAGACAGGACTTCCCAAGTGTTTATTATTATCTGGAGTTTCCTTGTGTTTTATTTATGTCATTTCCCCCTGCTTTGGATAGATCTTGTAGAGGGTGTTGATCAAAAAAGCACAGAAGTAAAGTTTGTGGTTTATAACCATACTTGGGGTCATGGTAATAAGAGCCTAGGCTTGGATAGGTCTTTGAAATTCTAAACTTCTAATTCCTCCAAACTTATTAGGGTGGAAGGGTGATTGATGAGTGAGCACATGCTTTCAAACTTTGCAGCTACTGATTTTTAAACCAGTGCCCTTAGCATTAAATGAGATGACACCCATATCATACCCGGGACCAGAGTTGACACACTGTAAGCACTCAGAAGGCTTAGCATTCATTATTATTAGCTTGTCTGATGATTTTGTCTTCACATCTCTTTCTGATGGCTGCTGAGTAGCAGCAAAACGTCCAAGAAATACAAAACACCAAAAGGAAGAGAAACACAAGTCCTTAGGAGCCTAGAAACAGAATTAATCAGCCCACAAATAATTAACTTCTTTGATTATTATCAATTTCTTTGAAATTAAGATTATTTGTCTTCTCATGATGATGTCTGAATTATTCCCATACCCACCCCAATACCTTTTTCTAAGTTAAGACCCCATGGACAAGTGACAACTCCGTCATTGCCCAGATGGGATTCAGTCTGCTTGAATGAGGTTCCGCTTGAGGGTAAACTCACATTGATCCCATTCGCTCTTCTGTGTAAGAAAAACAAAAATAAAATCTCCTACGCATGATTATCATTGATTAGAGCTTTGTTAAGATGTATGAGATGCAAGTGTATTTTTTTCCATGCCTATGATAATGTGGGTAATTAAACAAATTAACCAGGCACTCATGCTGTGTTAGGAGTATAAATTGGTATGGCTTTTCTGGAAAATCATCGAGACCCTTAAAGATCACACTAGTTGACCCAGTAATTCTTTTTAAGGATCTATATCTAAGATAGTATTCAGAAATTCAGGCCAATCTGATATTCAAATATGTCCCCCAAAGTCTTATTTGCGTTAGCGACAACAAAAACTGTAATTCCCCAAATGAAATCATTACATAAAACTCTTTTCTTTGGGGTATAATATCACAGAGACATTGAAAAACATGTTTTTGAAGTGTTTTTAATAACTTGGGGAAGTGCTCACAGGCATTTAACATCAAATGAAAAATAGAAACAAAACTCTGAGGGGCACCTGGGTGGCTCAGTCGGTGAAGCAGCTGCCTTCTGCTCAGATCATGATCCCAGCGTCCTGGGATCAAGTCCTGCTTCAGTCTCCCTGGTGAGTGGCGAGCCTGCTTGCCCTTCTCCCTCTGCCTCTCCCCCTGCTTGTGTTCTCGGACTCTCACGTGCTCTCTCACTCTGTCTCTCAAATAAATAAATAAATAAAATCTTTTTTAAAATGAAAAAAAAAAAAAAGAAAAGAAAAGAAACAAAACTCTTGAGGAGTATTTTGTTCCTTGAAAGGAATATTGGTCCACAATCTTTTATTCCCAGTTCTGAATTCAAAAGCATTCCAAAGTCAAAAGTTTTGGGTTTTGGAGGGTTTTTTGTTTTTGTTTTTGTTTTGTTTTGTTTTGTTTTTGTAATTTCCTTGGTAGAAATACCTGGCTGGAACTAATGTGAGATTCTATTTTATCCAATTTAATAAGAATATGCATCTGTTTTGCTGAAGAAATATTATGAAATGTGTGCTGCTCCAGACCGTGATGGAATGTTATGTGATAAATGGTTGTTGCACCCAAATAGTTTTAAAATCCAAACAATTCTGAATTCCAAAACATTCTGAAACTTGGGAGTTTCGGTGAAGCGGTTGTGGAACTATACAACGAAATATCATTAGTGATGTATCAGTGCCAAAGGTATAGTTGATCTTCCTTTTTTTATTTTTTTTTTCATTTTATGTAAATTCCAGTTAGTTAACATACAGTGTTATCTTAGTTTCAGGTGTACAGTATAGGGATTCAACACTTCCATACGCCACCCGACGCTCATCACAACGGTGTGTTCCATCATCCCCTTCCTGGATTTCACCCTTCCCTCCAGCTACCTCCTCTCTGGTCTATGCCCAACACTTAAGTCTGTTTCTTGATACCTTTTCCTTATGCTTTCCCAGTTTCCAAATGTTCTACAACAAGCATGTATCAATTTATCATCAGAAAAGAGTATTAAAAATAAACATTTAAGGGGCACCTGGGTGGTTCAGTGGGTTAAAGCCTCTGCCTTCGGCTCAGGTCATGATCTCAAGGTCCCGGGATCGAGCCCCGCATCGGGCTCTCTGCTCAGCGGGAAGCCTGCTTCCTCCTCTCTCTCTGCCTGCCTCTCTGCCTACTTGTGATCTCTGTCTGTCAAATAAATAAGTAAAACCTAAGAAAAATTAAAAATAAAAAAAAAATAAACATGTAAGGCATCAGAGAATCCTCTCATTTCGGTCAGAGTTCCTGAATTTATCCCTTGCTTCCTGCATATTCCTGTTACTGCAGTTACATGTGTCTTCTAAACCAAGGTGTTCTGGTGTTTTGAAAGGAAAACATTCATGAGGTTGAACAGTGACCCACCTCCAAACTGCTTTGGGGTTCCAAAGAGTCCCCGGTTAAGGATACTCACCTTCAGGAAACGCTCAGGGAATAGGATTGAGCCCAGGCACTAATCCTATGGACTGTTTTCTCATATTCTGTTTGTGGTGAGCAGGATGGCTGGAGGGAGGGAGGAACAGGAAGGTTCGAGGTTTACTCTGCTAATGGACAGCTCTTCCGCCCCCATTCAGGTGGACACTCACTGACCTGTCACAAGGTTACCCTGCAAAGCTTTGGGGTCCATGTCTGAATGGATTGCTGGAGCCTTCTCATCTCTCCCTTCGCCCAGTTCCCTGCATCCTAAGCCTCGAAGCCAGCACAGAGCCTGGAAAAATTACATGTAAGTTTTCACCAAGGTTACTTTCCTCAAACCAAACAACGGTAAGAATTTTCTTAGGTGATAATAGCAAGTAGCCTAAACCCCCATGGGTGACTTTTCTTTCAACAGAGTATCTTGAAAATTCTAATTGAGGAAGGGAGCAGGGAGTAGAATCTGCATATTGGTGGCTCCTTAATTCAGTGGATCTTTCGTTTGCATCAGAATCACCTGGAGGGCTTGTTAAAGGACAGCTTGCTGGGCCTCGTGCCCAGAATTTCTGATTCCGCAGACCTGGGGCAGGCTGGGAAGTTGCTTTGCTAACAAGTTTCCAGGTGATACTGAGGCAGGGGGTCCAGGGACTCCACTCTGAGAATCACTGCTTCAATTCAAGTGTCACTGAAAGGATGGACGATACAGGGAGAAAAAAATGTATTAAATATTCATTATTAAATGCCACTAAATTAAGATATTTAGTGCTTTACTGAATATATCAACTCATCTCTCAAGAAAAGAGTTTTAAGGTCCTCTCGGCACCGTCACATCAGAAAGTTCAGGCAAGTAGGTGCTGTATTCTGTGCCAGCTTTAGTCAATGGTACCAGTGGTTCTTTGTCCTTGGATTTATAACGAGGGTGACTGACTGCGCTGTATCGAGCGAAAATGACAGCGACAGTCCTTTTGCGGGCACGCTCATCGTGTTTTTAGATACTCAAAAGGGAAAATCCTTTTTTCTCTTGGGTTGAGAAATCTATCGCTGCTTTTCAGAGTGAATCATTGAGTCTTATCTTTCCTCTCACACACTTAGATGGGACTTGATTTACAAAATGCATGTGGGAAGACAGGTGCATCTCTAATTAATAGTCTGAGTCATCAAGTCCTGGTTTTTGTGGGGTTTTAAGTTCTCAGGAGTGACATAGTTTGAGGATCAGGGTTAGCTTCGGAATAAGCCAATCACCTCTCCACTGAGGACAAGAGCAATTTATTCCATGTTAATGGAAAAGAGTGGAAGATTCTGGCTCAACAAATGTGCATTTGGATATATGTGAGCATACATGCAAATGTACATATGTGCCTACGAATATATATGCATTTTGGATATTTCTAGCTTTCATTGTAAGAATTTTAAACATTTTTCTTTTGTTTCATTGAGTTGGCGTGAGTATAAAAATAGTATGAGTGATGCTGTCCAGGAAATGTATGAGAAATTTCTGGGCATTTTCAATCTGTGGATAAGCATTGTGATTTATAATATTTTACTTGGTATGGTAAATGTTCATTCAGAGTGGCACTTAGGACATGCAGTTCTTTTATTAGAACTCACAGGAATCGAGACTAATTGCTGTTAATAAAGCAGTTCCAAAGCAGACATAATGAAGGAGCTTATCTATTGCCTAGCCATTGGCAGAACCAAAAATCCTGGAGATAGATTTAAGTCCGTGTATTTAAAACGAAAATCATGGGGCGCCTGAGTGGCTCAGTTGTTAAGCGTCTGCCTTCAGCTCAGGTCATGATCCCAGGGTGCTGGGATCCAGCCCTACAATAGGCTCCCTGCTCGGTGGGAAGACTGCTTCTCCTTCTACTCCCCCTGTTTGTGTTCCCTCTCTCGCTCTCTCTCTCTCTGTCAAATATATAAATTTAAAAATCTTTAAAGAAACAAAGTAAAATGAAAATCACAGAATCCGATAAATCAAACAAAAAACTGGTAGGTGTTGAAAGAGTTCTGGAAGGAATTAATCCAGCACTGTCTTGTGGGCGCTGCCCACTGCGTAACTCGGGTAAGAAGGATGAGAGAGTTGTGAGTGAGGTAACTGTGTTTTCTTACTCCACCCTCACAAAATAGAACACCTCTGTCAAGCACTAATGAGTTACTCTGCACAGCATTCTTGGAAGCAACGTTTTGAGTGTATGAAGCACCTTTGCCATGATATGAAAGAAGTAGATTGGATCAAACCCTCCTTAATCACCTTCCTGCTTTGGCATCTGTGAGTGCCCATGTTTACACGTCAGGTTTCCTGTAGGGATGACCTTAGATGGCAGTCGGTTGCATGAGTGCAGGCTGGGAAGGAAGAAAGCTGTTCGGACACCTCAGGTGACTCACCTCAGGTGACTCCGCGCTTAGAGCTCCTGCCCTACCTGGCAGAGGCTGCCAAGATCACTCCCTGCTGCCTGGGGTGAAGCGCTCAAGTCTCTGAGTGCCTAGAGAGTCATGCTTGTGTGGGGACAGGGGTGGGGAGGTGGGGCGTGTGGGAACCCTCCCTCCTTTCCACTCAGTTTTGCTCTCAACCTGAATCTGCGTTAAACAATTAAGCTTACGAATTTAAAAAAAAAAAAAAAAACACCTAAATACCAAATGGTATGGCAGTTCTTCAAAACAGTAAACATGGAATTACCACAGGATCCAGCAATTCCACTTCTGGGGATATACCTAAAAGAACTGAAAGCAGAGCTTGAACAGATGTTCCTAGAACATTATTCACAGTAACCAAAAAGTGGAAGCGACACAAACATCTATCAGTGGAGGAATGAGTAAGGAAAATGGAGCATGTACATACAATGGAATATGATTTGGCCTTAAAAAGATACAAAAGTCTGACACATGCCACAACATAGATGAACTTTGAAGAAACTAAATGAGGTAAGCCAGACACAAAATGACAAGTATTGTATGATCCCACTTACATGAAGTGTCTGGAGTTTTGGGGCTTATAGCCAGAAAATAGAATGAAGGGTGCCAAGGTTTGGGAATGGAGGAGAATGGGGAGTTGGTGTTAAATGGGTAGTTGCACGTTGGGAAAATGAAAACTTTCTGGAGATGGATAGTGGCGATGACTGTGCAACAATGTGAATATACTTTAAAAATGGTAAATATGTCTATATCTTATCCCAGTAAAAAATAATTAGTTAACTAATAATTAATTAGTGATTTTTTAAAACTCAATACCGGAGCTCACTTTCCTTCCAAGAATGTTATGCAGAATAACTAACTAGAGCTTGACAAGGTTATTACAGTTTGCGATGGTGGGGTGAGAATTGTTGGCGATGGACCTCAGACCTTCCTCCGCCCTGATTCTTTCCCTGGAACCCTTTGGGCAAAGGAAAGGGATCTGCAGAATGTGTACTTCAGTCCCAGGGAGGGTTTTCTGTCAGGGCAAGGACAGGTATGTCAGAAACTCCCAGGGCAATTTGCCATAAACAGCTGTAATATCGACCAAATGCCCCTGACACCTACAGGAAAGCTGTTTCACTGTGATGGAGGAAGTGGTGCCCACCTGTGCACCTGTAACGGGGCTGCTCAGTTCATCTGAATTGTGTGTTCCCGAACGAGTCCAATAGAGCACCAGAATGCACCGTCTTACCTGTGTGCTTCGCTAAGACATGCAGCAGGTCTTCCTCAGTAGGGGCGGATGCTGAGGCACAAACTAGGGGATACAGACTTGATTATAATATTAGCCACAGATTGAAGCCTAGTAGGAAAAGGAAGTCTATGGAACAAAATTAATAGCAGATAATTCTCCTGAAACAGAGCCTCAAATTATTATAATGCCTGTTCTCCAGAGTCCAAATGAAATATAAAATACTCCTCATCACCAAATCACTGTAGTTTTGTAGTTTAAGGTGTCAGTGTACCTGTATTACAGAACAATTTAGTCAGTCCTGCAATTCTGGGACAAATATGCAGGATTGAACTTACGAGGTTGATCTCTTTGGACCCGACTTTGGGGAGATTTTGCTTTTTTTCTATGTTTCCTGAAAGCTGGACTTGGAAAATGGTCAGCAGAGTCTCGTGGGATCCAGGAGCCATGATTTCCTCAGACCTCCTCTACGACATTCAGGTCCTGGCTTGAGTCTGACCAGGGCTTATCATTCCTTAAGAGCAGTGCATAAGGACCCATAGTTCCAGAAAGCTCAGAAACCCATGTCCTAAATTATCCCACGCCCTCTTAAGGGAGGAGGAAGGAATAATCAGGGAATACCCAAGATTATTTGTGTGTGTGTGTGTGTGTGTGTTTATTGCATACATATACATATATATATATGTATATGTATGTATGTATGTATTTGGCTTAAGGAAAAAGTATAACCAAGAGAGAGAGGAAATTAACTCATCAGTGTTAAAGCACAGTATGTGTAAATCAGCCCTATCATTCCTACCCAGACTCTCCAAACCTGCTTGGAGATAAACTCTCTAGGTCATGGCAAGAGGGCAAAGTAAAGGTTTCAGCAACTAAGATATCCGAAACTGGAATGAAAGGTTTTTATAGAAAAGACAATCCAGGGCAGCAAGTCCAAGAGACAGAAAAGCAAATGTTTCTTCATCCATGACTTCCACATGTGGCTGCCTGCTCCTTAAGCCCGAGTTGAAATAACATGGCTGTAGAATCAAATCAAAATAAACTCAACCCCAGGAGTTTAGAGACCTTAATTTTTAGATGGACACAGTGACATGGGTTTCCCCCAGAGAAGACCAGCAAACCAAGTCACCCAGATGGAATGACGTAAGGTAGAGAATACCAACAAAGATAGACCCTTGGGGACGCCCCTTGTAGGCGCTCATGTTTCCTAGGAATCAGATTGCCTCGTTGCATACACCGAATTCGTGTTTGGTGATAGCTTAGCTACCTGGAACCCAACTAACCCAGAAGCCTGAATTAACTGACCTTCACATCTCCGCACCCCTAGTTGACCCCCACCCGCACACCCCACCCTCCCTACCGCACACATCCCACTTCCCATTTTCAGAAATAGATATTCAGAAAACAAGATAGTTTTGCTTTAGTAAAAATGGAGAATATACCCTGGGGGATATCTATACCTGATGACACTGACCTGCTGAATCACTGAGAATGGTTAAATGTTTTAAAATTAGGAAAAGAAACTACTTTGGAAATATTCTGAACAAAAGCATTTCTTAGCTGTCTGCCAATTGACCAGAAAGTTGAAACAAACAAAAATCTTCCTGTCCTCAAATTAGTCCAGTTAACTGAAGTTTTATTTTAGCATTTTCCTGCCCTAATTAATAATCTAAAACTGTTGACTTGTGGAAGAGAAATACACAATTTTTATTCTTCTTGAAAAACTGCAGGTTTTGGCTTTAACTGCCTTTCCAGTGTCCGAGTTTAAATTTCAGATATTGTCCTTAAGTGTATTATGCTTGGCAGCAATTTAAAAGTTGTGGTATTAATGGTATTAAGAGTACTATAGAAAATAATTTAATGAACATATATATTTAGTTCCTGGAATTTTTGGAAAACCATTGGCATAGTTTTGAAGCCAATTCTGTTGTCTTTTTTTAAAAGAATGTATGATATGTTTACTTGTAGCATCCAGTTTCACAATTGTGTTCTGCTCAAGGCATCATCAAAATTAATTTTCATTCTCTGCATATACCCTAATGGTACAGACAGGGGTGATATCACTCGCATGGTAATATACATTAATATGTAAATCAAAAATTTCAAATGGTATTCCCTGTGAATCTCCAAATAAACTCAGCCATGCATATTATAAAGTTGCTTTTCCAAGTGATTATCTGTTGTAGCACAAATAGTTTATCAACTTATTCTAGTAATTTCCAATCTCTTGCTTTTAGAAATTATTTATAGGCTCTCTTTTGGATGTGCCATTCATTAGCAAAGTGACACCTCTGCCTGAGCCATGATTTAACACAAAGAGGGACACCATGCTCTTACAAGGACACCACCCCGCCCTCCCCCATTAAACTGGTCATTGTGATGGCCCTAGCATCTGGAGGTTTGCTGTAGCTGGAGAGTACCAGGACCATGGATCATTGCGGAAGAGTGGTATTTGCAACGTTTTGGAGTGTAGCAAGATTCTTAAGAGTCCTCGCAGAACTTAACTAGAAGCTTTAATCTATTGTTTCTAGTAGATTTTTCCTGTATTTCATGTCTGACTTGTCACCAGGCCAGATTATTATACTGGGTTCCATGTATTAATTGTTTCTCATTAGTAGGAAGAGCAGAATCAGAGAATAATTAATTGTTTCCTTTCATCAAATAGAACTTTATTTTCCTTATTGTGAAAGTAATACGTTTATTGGACATAATTTATAAAATAACAGAAAAGGGAAGAAAATAAATTATCTATAATCCAGCCACCTAGATGGCACCTGACTATTAAATACTTTTGTGTCTTTTTCCAGACTTTTTTCAATTAATCAAATGATTCCAAATTTACAAGCAGTACTCTGGACGGATTATATCTTACAAATTTGGTGGAGTTTAAGAATGATGACTTCAGATATCAGTTTCTAGGACAATCATCTCCTAGTTTCTTATTTTTCTCATTTCAAATTACATTAATCAACTCTTATAAGAACCTGTGTAGATACACCATTATCTCTATCAAGTGGAAATCAGTGTTAACTGTTTTTTTTTTCATTTCTGCATTTTATTAATAAAAAAGATTATTGAGTGGCCTTGCAAGATCCTCATGGGCCTCTGGAATCAGAAAAGAAGCATTTAATTATGTACAGGATGGTTTTCATGTTAGATCAACTCATTGTATTCTAGTTACGTAAAAATTCATATTCAGTATGCTCTACGGAATTTGCCAGAAATGGAAAAGTTTGGTTAGCCAGATCCCCTTTCCCCATCCGTAATCCAAACAATATGTTCTCCAGTAGAACTCTAATTTTATACCTGATGGTAACAAAATGTGATTCAAATATATCCTTTCTTGTGCTATGAACCAGAGTTTTCCTTCAGCTTTGTATCCTTTATCTACCTTCAAAGGTGTAGTGTGATAACTCCTGGGATTGTGTTGGTAACTCTGTGCTTCCCTTTGGAGAATTCTAGGACTTTTTTTGTTTTTTGGCGTTTTTTTAAAAAATTATTTAGTTATTTGACACAGAGATTGAGAGAGAGCACCAATGGGGGAGAGGGAGAAGAAGGCTCCCTGCTGAAGGGGGAACCTGTTGTAGGTCTCGATCCCAGGACCCTGGCATCATGACTGGAGCAGAAGGCAGACCTTTAACCTACTGAGCCACCCAGCTGATCCAAGAATGCTAAGGTTTTGGATCAGGGTGAATTCTAATATGTAGCCAAGGTTAGGAAGGACTTTGAGCACTGAAAGAAAACCCTGGTTTTTAAAAAAAAAAAAAAAAAAAAAATTAGGGGATTATTAAAAGATTCATTTGAGAAATGGTGTAGGAATGTTATCTGCAAGTCTTTTGTCAATAGAAACACGACATCAGAAACTAATGATGGGGAGGATATGTGCTATGGTGAGTGCTGTGAAGTGTGTAAAGTTGGCGATTCACAGACCTGGACCCCTGGGGCTAATAATACATTATATGTTTATAAAAAAAAATTAAAAAGTTAAAAAAAATTAATGATGTACTATACAGTGGCTAATTGAACATAAATTTTTTTAAAAAGGGTAGGAAGTCTATAATGAGCAGCTGCTAGAATGGATTTTATTTTAAAAAAGATTAATCTGTATTTGGCGTGGGTATGACCAGGTCTTCTCCCCTGTGTCAGACTGAAGTTCTTTGAAAGCAGATTCTTCTAGGTTCTTCTCTCGGCACCCCTTCCCATCCTTTGTGCCCTTGTTTATAATCAGAACTCAAGTAGGTGCTGAATTAATATTTCTGTGTCTCTTGAGTGACAGATGAATGAACGTGCTCAGTAAATGCAGGTACTACGTTTGCCTTGTTGCTACAGAAATCCAAGGGTGTTTTGATAAAAATCCGTGATTGTTAAATGCCCAGGTTGGTTGGCTCCAGGTGTGGGGAAGTGGTGTGCAGTCCTTTGATCCTCCCTAGGAGAAGGAGATGCTAATGTGGATAATAAGAATTTGCTACTTTGTCTTCAGTTTCGGTTTGACCGCCTCGCTTCACTGAGTCACAGCGCTCGCTCTCCGGGGACGGGCATGTCATTTAAGCCTGAGACTGTCCCTTGGACAGTTTATGACATTGTAACCTGAATTTCCCGCTACATGAACAGCCGGCGTTGGTCATAAAATTTCAAGAACACGTTAAACGTTATTTGGTTTGTAGTTGACATTGAGATTAACTTTCTCTAACCTAAACCAGTGAAAACCAAAATGCTACTCACCACATAAAAGTTTTGCTTTCGCTGTGTTCAGACCCCTCCCACCTCCTCGGAGCACAGTCATTTGGAGGCTAGTTTGGGGGCGGTGTGGTTGTATCTCAGTGGTGTATGACCCACTTTTTCGTAACACTTAATTACCCGTGTTTTTACAGCGCTAGTCAGACGGTCTGACGAGAGTGGACTCTAACCTAAAAAAGGTTTTCTGATACACCTCACCAGGGCTGTTCTAGTACCGTGCGTTATCGGAAGAAGGTGTTAGCTGCACAGGGCGTGTGTTAGCTACCAGAGGATGACAGAACATTTCCTCTAGTTTCTGGATAATGAGCAAGCACACAGGTAAAGAAAGACGCCTTTCTCAGAGTTGCCTCCTTTTGTGTCTTAATTGTTTTGCTGAGCTGACTTTTAAATATTGATCACTACCTGCCTATGTGTGCTGTTGGGTCTGCAGAGGGTTGGGAAGAACAAGCATTTTAATTGCTCCCCTGGGACCTTAATAATTTAACTTTTCACTAAAAGTCTAAAGAGATAGCAAATCAGTAGGAGGTCCTCATCTCTATCCTCTCTGTGCCCCTAGAAAACGTCCTCTTCATCACTGTGTTTTTCTGGTTCGCTCTCAAAGTGTCTGTCTTAGCATCAGCTGCTTGGTGGGCTGCTGGCCATGCGGTGGGGACTGTGGACGGCGTGGACAGGGAGGGGGCTGCACGGGAGGGAAGGGGGTTGGCAGGAGGCTCCTGTGCCTTGGTGTGCATTGTCCCACTGCAAACTAAAAGCAGATTTAGGGCAAGTGATACTGACCCAACTTGGGTGAAATCATTTCCGACCGTCTGCTCCGTCTTAGAAATGCTTATGCTTCTGCTGATCCCTTTGGTTCATTTGAAGAACTTTTAAAACGCTGTCATTGTTTCAAAACAAAAATGCGGTAGGTATCATCTCCCTGGAGGTACAGAAATGTCTGCGGGTGCATTGCCTTGCTGACAGTTGGCTGACATGCGGCTCGCGGCAGGGAAGTGCCCGCGCCTGGCGGGTCATGCTCACCTGTGCGCTGAAGGACATACCAGCGCAGAGTCTTGGAAAATGCCTGTAGATTAAGTCAACGTTGTTTTCCCTGAAAGTCCTGATACAGAAAAAGAGTGAAAGTACCAACACTAACTGGAAAAAATGTCACTCATTTTAGCCTCTTTGCATCCCTTGTGAGGACAAACCCTGGGTTGGGTTTTTTGTACATTTGTGAACTTGGCGGTAGGTGGAGCAGTGTGGGTGGCCCAGAAAAAGTAGCGGTTAGAATAAGATTTTCCATTTATTGCCCTTTGTGCATGGCTAAAAATAAGATTCATACAAATCAGAATATGTAGTGCAAGCACAATCACTCTGTTAATTCTGATGACTGGCTTGCCCACATCTTTGCATCTGTCTGGTAAGTGGTGCATTGGGAAATAAATGTGACTCTGTTTAAGCAGCAAGAGGTGGCCGGGTTTTTGCGCTTTTTGTCTGCATGTGCTAGTTTATCAGCATTTTCCCCTTCCGAAGGAAGAAAGACACGACTCATACATAAACAGATTGTGTCGATGGAAGGTTGAAAGAAGATGTGATAGAATCTTCAGATCTTTTTTTTTTTTTTTAAGTAATTGCCTTGTTTGAAATGCTGTTTTAAAGCATCCATCTTTTTGACTCATTGTTAGAAAGTTGTTTCTTGAAGACTCGTAGAACAGCAAGGGAAGGAGCTCTTAGTGGTGTTGCCAAGAGATTAGCCACGTCTTCTGTGTGGGGACTCACGGGCTGGTGGGGAAAGGGGACAAGGATGAGGGAGAGCATGCCTGTCCTGGAATGCCCTCCGTGGACACAGATGTTGGGGGGTGGGGCAGTTAACCAAGTAAAAACTCCCCTTCCTCTGACTGCTGAGTCTGCTGCAACCACAGTAAGCGATAACGTGCCAGTTTGTGGCTAGAAGAAACACCAAAGAGAGGTGGCGTCAGCGTTCACAGGGAAATTTGGACCTTCGTGATCCCAGTGATGGTGCTGTCCCCATTCCACTGGCCGAGTGGCTGTGGCATTTCCAAAGAATGAGCCTTTCAGGTTGATGTCATTTGTGAAATGAGATGAGTCAGAAGGACAGTCATTCCAGAAGCCTCTGGAAATTGAAGACTGTAAATCACATTCCTCACTGGTTTCTCCAGCCGAGGCAGACAGGAAAGCATGGTGGTTCAAGCAAGGCAAGAGCTCTTTGGGAGAAGGAGGACTTGGGACCAAATCTGAGCTTGGCTGTGGGCTGACCTTGATCTGTTTACTTAATCTTTCCTAAGCCTGGTTGTTTTTGTTTGAAAATGGGAATAGGGATAGCACCTACCTCAGAGTTTGGTTGTGGGGATTAAATGAAATAACGTATATGAAGCACAAAGCCAGCACTTAACAAAACGACGGGGTTGTTACTCTGATCTGTGCTTTTGTAACATAGGAATGTGCTGGAGATTTTTAGGGCATTTGGGGTTCCTCCTGTATGCTTGGGGTGTGAATTTTGGAATTAAATGGACACACGATCAGCCTCCTGTTCATTGTTTCTCAATTAGAAAGCGACAAGTCATTTACGGAGTAGTTTGGTTCCTCATAGGGTTACCGATGCCATCTGGGGGGTATTTCTTTATTTTGCCATTATGCCAGCACAACGTAAGCCTCTCTTTCCTTTTAAGATCAGTACGATGTTGAGCACATTTAGTTATTTTTACCTTCTCGCTATGTTTTTTATTTAAACATGGATATTTCGGTTCTAACATCTGTGCATGTTAATTGTAGTACCTGCTGATATACATTCTGAAAGAGAGAGCACTAATGGTGTAATCAAGTACAATTTTAAATATTTCAGGTGGGAATGGGCAAAACTTCAGGAGCAATTAGTTTCCATGGTGGTGTAATTCCCTACAGAAAACATTGCATCTGTTACAATTCTGGTTACCAGTCAGTCCTAGAGATGACCAGATACTGACAGGCAGAAAACAATTACTGTTGCTTCTTTTAGTTTTTATTCTTTTTTAAAAATTACTTACTGTTTAATTTCGTGTATACCTGCCCTTCTAAGAGTCTTTCTGTTCACCAAATTTTTCCATTTAAAAAAATAAACGTATGGACGCCTGGGTAGCACAGTTGATTAAGTGTCTGCCTTTGGCTCAGGTCATGATCCCTGGGTTCTGGGATAGAGTCCTGCATTGGGTTCCTTGTTCAGCAGGGAGCCTGCTTCTCCCTCTGCCTGCTCTGCCTGCAGCTCCCCCTGTTTACGTGTGCACGCTCTCTCTGAAACTATATAAATAAAATCTTTTTTTTTTTTTTAAAAAAGTAAATATAGGGATACTGCATGGCTCAACTGTTTAAGTGTCTCACTCTTGATCTCAACTCAGATCTTGACTTCAGGGCTGTGATTCAAGCCCCGCATTGGGCTCCACGCTGAGCATGAGCCTATTTAAATAAATAAAAATATTTGGGGCACCTGGTTGGTTCATTTGATAATGCATACAACTCTTGATCTCAGAGTTGTGAGTTCAAGCCCCAAGCCGGGTGTAGAGCTTGCTTAAAAAAAAAAAAGGAAAATGTAAAATATTTTATTTTCATGATAAGGTCATAATTGATAGGGATCACTCAGTTTCTTTGGTTAACCTTTAGTATTAGATGCTAAGGGTACACATCAGACCCTTCCTTCAGTCGCCTCCATGACCTTTCTCGGATACAGTGTTTTCATTTATCAAATTAAAAAAGAAATTACGACTGCAACTTGACTTTGCCTCACCTGGGACCTGACAAGAAGTGATAAATGAGATCAATAAGCTAAGGAATTGAAACATGGGAGTGATAGAAAACAGTGAAGGCTTGGTTTTACCAATTGATATATTTTGCTAGTTTTTTGTTTGTTTGTTTTAGTTTCTCTCCATTATTTTTTTCATGGTCTGTCCTATCTGCTGACAGATACAACTTCCAACTTATAACTTGTGTTTCAGCATCACCATTGGGGTTTCTGGGTTTTTAACATTAGTCCCCAACAAGCTGGAGTGGAGAGGTTTCTCAGCTGAAGTCCACCAGTAAGATCTGTCTTTCATTAGAATGGTGCCCAGGTTCTTACTATATATCCAGACAGTGCTGCTTTTTAGAATTTTTTCCATTGAATGAAATGGAAGAATGCTTTTTAGAGAGAGCAATCATTTGAGGTAACTAACAAAGTTCTTGGCGTTATGGATATCGCTTTAGTCCCTTTTATGGTTATATAGCTTTAGTCCCCTCCCTGAACACAGACACTCCCCTTATCTTTGCCTGCGTTATTGTATTTTGCCATAGACTGGAGTATCTGCAAAATCCGTAGGCAAAGGAAGGTGATGAATGAGGCTGTGGCTGTGATTTCCTCCCACACCTTCATAAGGAATGACAGAGACTCTGCAATCCATGCCATTGATACACCGTGTGCTTCTTCCAGGATAACAGCCAGTTTTATCCTTCATGTGCAGTTTGAGGGTACTGGCTGGGCCGAGCTCATTATTCCTCTGGTTGAATAATGTAAAGCATTTGCAATGGAGATTTACTCTAATGATGTATTTTAAGTGCATGTCCGCATTGCTGGTTTAATGCACTCAGTCATGGAATGCTTTAGAGTTTATTGCTAATGGATGAATCCCCGGGAAAATCGGAATTTTCAGTAAGATTGACATTTGGAGTGAGAAATATAAATCTAATGAGAGCATTTTAACCAAGGTTTGTAATTAAGGCTGAATGGAGTAAATTTGGACGCGCACACTACAGAAGGGCACAGCAGAAGGTGAAATTTCACGCTCCGCCGTGAATGAGGGATGAAGGCTGCTGCATCAGTGTCAGGCCACGACACTAGGGAGTATAAATGACACTGTCACCAAGTGCTGCACAGGGTCCCAGGGGAATTCCACTCCAGTAAATTGCATTACTTAGACAGACCCGACGGCATTGTGTCGGAATGAGAGGAGAGAAGAGAAAGCTGTCAGCACCAAGTGGAAGATATTACAGTGGGACCGGCTGCAGGGATGGAAATCACTGGTTCCCCTTCCAGCTGGGTATCTTGTATCTCCTTCTCTAGTTAGTTCACGGAAGTTACAAGTGCACACCTGTAAAAGCGCATCGTGTCGACGTGGGGTGTAGGGCCTGTGGTCATTCGAAAAGGAATAAATGGAAGTGGATCTGTATGAATTGGTTGGTGTGGGGATGTCTTTCGTCTTCGTGGCTTGGTGTATTAGATGTTCAGCACAGACGGGCCCTTATTTTATTTTTTTAGATTATTTATTTATTTATTTGACAGACAGAGATCACAAGTAGGCAGAGAGAGAGAGAGAGAGAGAGAAGGAAACAGGCTCCCTGCAGAGCAGAGAACCCGATGCGGGGCTCGATCCCAGGACCCTGGGATCATGACCTGAGCCGAAGGCGAGGCTTTAACCCACTGAGCCACCCAGGCGCCCCTGGCCCTTATTTTCTTTTCTGTGAGTGAGGATTCCACAAACGGTATTAGGGTACAACCATCGTTCTCTCTGTCACATTGTTCCCTTTCAAACTCTGCTTTAATAAGAACATATGTCTCTTGAATCCTCTCTTAACACTGGTCTTCTCCCAGCACCTTCCCTTCCAAAGGGAAACAAATGGCACCGGCGCTTAGCATTTCGGTTTGTAAAAGAACTCAAAGTTAAGAACAGTGGATTCCTAGAGTGCAATTTGGGGCGAAAAACTATTTTTCCCCCTCTATTTTCTTTTACCCCCCTGCAGTGAGGTGAGACCACCCCTTTTGTGGTCCATCTGCCAGACTAGCTCTAGGGAAGAATTAGGAGAAGAGAATAAGAGCATTGGTTGCCCCACTGCCTTCTAAGTCACTGAAGATGTGCCAGTCACCTTTGTCTAGTTTGACCTCCAATGCCAGTTCTTGAAAAAGCCAATTCCAAGGGCTCTGGAATTAACACAGTCACTTCCACTTCTGAACCAGAAGTGACCTTCTCCATGGATATCCTTCTCCATGGATAGAGATTTGAAACCGCATCCTTTCTGGCTTTCTTGAATATGTTGTATTTTGTCCTTAGGGAAATAAACCTGATAAGCATCTCTGATAATCTGTTAACAGGAAGAACACATACTATTCTGCGGAATGTTTCTGTAAGGCTTCCAGATGGTAGGTTTTAAGCAACCTTTCTGAAATAGGACACAAATAGGTAACAGTGACAATAATATTATCTTGGATTTAACTTTTATTCTTTCTAAAATATACTCTATCCATATCATCTGTGTGCTTTAGTCTTTATTTTGTCGCTATAGTTACAGTCTTATCTTATTCATCCAAGCCTAAAACTTAGTAAAACCAAGATACTTGGAAAACTAGTTTTGGGGATGATAGGAAAAACCTAGTTTAACGAGAAAAATGGTTGTTATTTCTGTTTTTTGTAAGGCACCATCACCTTAAAAAAATCTTGGTTGAAGGGAGCCTCTGGGTGGCTCAGTGAGTTAAGTGTCCGACTCTTGATTTCAGCTCCAGTCTTGATCTCAGGGTTGCGAGTTTGAGCTCCACACTGAGCCCAGGATGGAACGCACTCTCAAAAACTGTTAGTTGACGATCCTAAAATAATAACTCACTGTAGAAGCGTGATATAAAATGTCTTAGTACCATGTGCTGTCCTCGGCATACAGACTGTGCTTATAGACTTTGCTTTATTTACTAAAGCTGTATAAAAGTCTAGGACTCTTTGCTGTATGGGAAATGAGAGTCTCTCCCTAAATAAACTCACCAGAGTTTGTTTTTTTTTTCCTTTTTTCTTAACTTTATATTGATGGTAGTATGTACCTTGTATCTTGTATTTTCTCTTTATCCATGACATCGATTGGGAAGTCACAAGTGTTTGGTTGTTTGCCATGGAAGTACACATGCAACATATTTCTTTGTCCTGGCCTCTTGATGCAGCATCCTGTCAACGTACATCTTTGGGTTTTTCTGAATTTAACCAGCACCCCGAATGGAACTGGTTTAGATACTCCTCCGCTCTGTAGAGGATACTGGTTCCTGCCTTCCTACCTGTATTCTCTTCTTGTTCTTACATTAAAATTGGAAAGGGAGAAAGGGGCTGCTCCTTAGGAGATATAGGTCTGTAGAGAATTGTGAGTACTCATTCAGAAGCTATTCTGAGTTCTGAGAAATATAATGAACTCGAGCTTTGCGTCCTGCTGAATCCCCCATTAGCGATCCCACCATCATCACTACCTCTCCACCTGATTCTGTTTTCCCAAAGACGACTGATATTTTCCCTAATATTCTGAATGGAGTGTCTTCCCAGTGAAACACATCTTGGAAGGAATTGGGTCTGGTTGCCCAGCAGGACTGCCTCTTTAACAGTTTATCGGGTGATTCTCAATTGTCCTTGTAAGTGCTTCTGTTTTACATTACCTTGAAGCCTGCTCTGTGGAAGAGACTTTACTGTGGACCTTGATTTACTCACCAGAAGTCGACCCATTAACATTAGCACTTCACTTACGTTATCGTTATGTGTTTCCAAATGACAGCCTCTGCCACACACTGCCCTGTTCCCCTGAGTTCCCAGTGTTGCAGAAAAAGAGACTTTGTTCTGACTTGATGAGGAAAAAAAATGCAAACAACAACACCAGCTCCACCACCAGAGATCCTATAAAGACATGTTCAAATGAACAATAAGGTCGTTTGTTCACATATGACATAAGGATATAAGAATTTAAACAATAAGACCCCTTGTGAAATGTGGCAAAATATGCACCACAAACGTTGTGAAGTTCTCTGTCTCATGGAAGGCAGTTTTTACACGGGCTTCAAAAAACCCATTAACGTATAAACCACCCTTTAAAAAAAAGAAATGAAATCACTTGTCTTGCTACAACATTAAAGCAATTTCTGTTCTAAGGAAAGCTAAAATGCATTCATTTATATAAAGTACGTGCACTATAATTTATAAAAAAAAAAAAAATACAGTACTCTATTAGGAAATGCAGTGCCTCTTCCCTCCTTCACCTGAAATGGGAAATCCATCATTTTGCCAAGATCCTTCTTCCTTTGAATAGTATTTATTTCTTCAAAAATGAAAAAAAAAAAATTCCTTTAAATCACTTAGATTCCAGATGAAGTTTTAAGGCTTCATAACAGTTCTCGAAATCCTTTGACACTGGCGAAGCATGAAGAGGGAATAAGCCTGTTTTAAAGGGAAATTTTAATTGAATTTACTTTTATTTGAACCTATCCTTCTCCACTTTGAGCCTCAAAGGGAGGTTTGGTATATTTGCAAAGCCCAGCAGGACGATGGCAGAAAAATACAGAGATCTCCTTGTCAGATTGGATCGGGGTCTCTGATCGGGGTCGTGCCCAGAATTGTTCCTATTTTGATGTTCCGATGTTTAAAATGTGACCTTCTGGGATAAGGGAGAAGGGAGGTGCACGATTTCACTGGCCAAAGGTGTTCCATTGAGCTGGCTTACTATTATTATACTGTAAAGACTTTCAAGTATTTGCAAATGGATATATATACAGCATCCTTGCAAAATCCTCTTAATTGAAGAAATGTTTCATCTCTATCTCTGTTGACAGAAAAGATTGCCTACTGATAATTGCTTTGCTTAAGTGTCTGATAATATGCCAGGAATGAGAGCATTCTGTGTTAGGTCATCTTTAATTATGCATGTACCACCTGTCAGCTCTAAATCAGCACCAGATTAGATTCTCATGGAGTCAGTACTGGGAGGGTTGGGGGGAAGCTGAGGTGATCTCTTTTAGAAATAACAGAAATAGATAATAGTAAACATGGCTTATAACCTGCAGATTTTTTTTTAAGGGAACCTCATCTTCATTGTTCTGGACCAGGAATAAGCTATTGGTACATCTGAGAAATGTTTGAAAGCTTGCCCAAGCTACCTCAAGTAAAGATAAATCACTGTGAGAGAAGATGGTAGTCCCATCTGTTGCATTTCCTTTTTGCTCCTTCTCGTCATTGTAAATGAGCCAGGGAAAAGCTCAGAAACATTTTTTATAAGCTATGTGAGGACAGGAAATATGTTAACGATGTTAGATTTCATACATTTCGGGGGTTTTTTCAGTAGATTGTTGGCTTTTTTTAGAAGGACAAATGTGGGTTGGAAATAATGCTTGTTACCCTCTGTCAGCTTTTGATAGTTTTATTCTCACTTTTCAGGGTTGTTTGGGACTTTCTGGTGGGATGTTTAGGGTTCTTTACGAAAGGTTCTGTTCTCTCTTCTATCCTTTGATATTTTGGATTCGTGAGAGGTGTTTCTCTTTGTTCACCTGTCAGAGGTTTCGGGGAAGCCTTGAGTTGTCATGCACTTTCAGAGGAGGGGGTTGGGTGACCGAGAGCCTGCAGGCAGGGAAGGAACAAGCAGAAGGAAATGACAGGTGGATGAGTTACCACATCTTGAGTTTCTTGAATTCCCCTGCCAAGGTGAGGTTCCTAGCCTGTCTGCTTTCCAGACTGAGAAAACAGCCTTGGTAAGAGTTTGGCCTTAGAAACAGGAATTTAGAGATCCTTAAATGCCTTATTTCAAACACTGCTGGCTAGAGGCAGTGAAGCGAACAACAGGTCAGCTGATAAAGGGGCAAAGACCTCTGACGCCTGTGAAATCCTTCCCGAACGCCATGGTCTACCTCAGCGCTCTGAAGGAACGTTGGCCGCTTTTGAATTCTTGAGGGGCCGTTTGCTTTTTGACCCTAATCACGCAGTCCACTGAGGTGGAAGTACAGTCTCTGAAAAGAAGACCAGATTCAGAATACTTATTACATTAACATTGCCAGGGCTTTGGCAATTTAACCCTCACTTAATACTTGCAGTGCCCAGGTATTCTAAGAAGAATGTTGGGCTCCATACGATGGATGCTTCTTAAAACAGGAGAGTGTAGTTTATTCCAGGCCTTCGATGACAGAAAAGGACATCAGAGAAAGAAGCAAAGCCAGAGGAAAACTGAAGAAAAGAATTGAGAGGAGACAGGGGGAGGTGGGGGAGGGAAGGAGTCCCGCCATGCTCTCTCATGCCAGCTTACCTTTGCAAGATCTTTCCCCATCTACCTGGAAAGCTCTTCTGCTCTCTCCATCTGGCTGACTCTTGCTTTGAGTTGTTCGAGTATCATCTCTAAGTGCTTTTTTTTCTTTCAGGCTAAATTAGATGCCCATCCTCTGTGATCCCACGGCACAGTGCCTGCTTCCTTCCCAGCACTTAACATGCCTTACTGCAAGAGCTTGTTTGTTTCTCCTGCTCCCCAACAAAGTGGTTGCTGGAAAAGCTAACATTATCCTAATTGTGACAGCAGAAGTCACATGCCCAGAGAAAGAAAGAGTAGTAATGATTTCATTGGACTCCGTGGTACTTAGAGCACATTAACTGTATTTCAAACGATTTTAATAGTACATGAGGCAAGAGGAATAGACAAATTTGAGCATGGTTCATGAACAGGATCAGGAATGGGAAGGCCTTGAGAGAGTGTGTCCTGTAACCAGTGTTTGAAGGAACTGTGGAGGGCTAGCCTGGAGAAGAGAATAAGAACAAGAGACACAACAGCTGTGCTTAGAAAAAGGAAGGACTTTGTCTCTCTAGAAAAAGCAGAACCAAAAGGTAGAAGTTACAGAGAAAGAGATTTGGGTTCAGAACAATAATATCCTTGTGGCTAGAACTAGCTGGCAGTGGAACCAGTGACCCCATTTGGTATTAATAAATCCCCCCTTAGTGGAATGAAAATCACTGTGTTTTGGGACCATGTTTGGGAACTGCTATAAACAAGATTCCTGTGCCGTGAGTGAGCACAAACCAAATACCTTACCATTATGGTGTCTCCCTGTATCTCCCACCCCCTGTCCTTCTGGCAACCATTTGTTTGTTCTCTGTATATCTGATTCTGCTTTTTGTTTGTTTGGTTTGGTTTGTTTTTTAGATTCCACACATGAATGAAATCAGGTGGCATTTGTCTTTCTCAGTCTGACTTATTTCACTTAGCCTAATACTCTCTAGGTCCTTCCACGCTGTTGCAAATGACAAGATCACATCCTTTTTTATGGCTGTGTAATATTCCCCCCCTACACACACACACACACACACACACACACACACGCCCCTACATACATACACACACGCACACACATACATACACACTACATCTTCCTTAACCATTCATCCTATCAGTAGACACTTAGGTTGCTTCTGTATCTTGGCTATTGTAAATAATACTGCAGTAAACATAGGGATGCATATATCTCTTTGATGTTCTTTATTTCTTTGGGCAAATATCCAGTAGTTGAATTATTAGATCATCTGACCCTATGGTTATTTTTAAGACTCAGAGTCCCCATTTCATGTAGAGTCACAGTCAGGATGACCATACGTCAGCAGCCCAACCTTCACGTGGCACCTTGTTAATCCAGTGCTCAGCCATCATAGGCTCACAATTTATAGGCTGAAGCTGGGGATGGATTACAGGGTGGGGAGCTGGTTACTTCCTCAGGAAGTTGGTATGGTGAAACAGAAGGAGCACTGGGTTGTGTCCCAGTTCACACGCATCCTAGCTTCTTGCTAGCTGTGCGAGTGTAAGTGACTCCCTCCAAGCCTCCAGTCTCCACGTCTTGCCATGCAAAATAGAAATCATGTTCATTTCACAGAGTTGCCTAAGGCTCAAGTAAGGTAAAGGAATCCTTCATGGGCAGCAGTGTGCTACCCATAGACGGGTACTTGTCCAGAGCCACAGCTCACCCCTGATGGCCTGTGAACTCAGCGTTGTCACCAGCGCGGTGGGCATCACCGCCTTCCTTGCAGGGTTGTTGCAAGCAAGACGATGGAACAAAACATAGTGTGAGAAAGCACAGTGCTCGCCCCAGAGCAGGTCTTCCAGATGGTCAGCCTCATTTCACCCTCCGGAGCGGGGAGACTTGGAAAAGGAGATCCCCAGCTCACCCACCTCTGCTGCTCAGGTCTGCGGAACCTTCTTTTACCTGCCCCCGCGACTTGACGCGGTGCCCGTACCCTCTCCTGTTGCCCTGTCATCTCAGCACGGAGCTGCCTTCTCTGCCTTTTCTGCTTCTTCCTTCCTCTTCTACTTCCCATATTCCCAGTACCCTTTTCTTCTCTTTGCCATCTCATTTCCTCTTCTGTCTTTTTTTTTTCCCCCTGCATTCTGGGTAGGATTGTTCTGATAAGCACAAAGTACTTTAAAAAGTACTGCTCAGTGGGTTAAGCCGCTGCCTTCGGCTCAGGTCATGATCTCAGGGTCCTGGGATCGAGTCCCGCATCGGGCTCTCTGCTCAGCAGGGAGCCTGCTTCCTCCTCTCTCTCTCTGCCTGCCTCTCTGCCTGCTTGTGATCTCTGTCTGTCAAATAAATAAATAAAATCTTAAAAAAAAAAAAAGTACTGTTTTGTAGGAAAGTACTATTTCTTATAATTTTGTGTTCAAAATAAGAGGTTAGCTTGGGGGGGGCATGAGGCCTTTTTCATTTTCTTCTGAATTTGCTTAAAGTTATTCTTCATTTCAAATGTTAACATTTTCCCATCCCTCCATCCCTTGGGCTTGTAGTCATTAATTTGCCAGACACACAGCAGCTGAGTGTCTCTGTGACATTGCTGGAGTTAGGAGAGTGTCGTTCACAGGGAACCTAACCCATATATTAACTCAGACAGAGCAAATTTCTAAATAAAGAGCTCCAGAATGCCAATCTGATTCTCTTATTCCAAGCTGCTCCCATTGAAAGGTGGTTGCTGAAACAGAAAAGGCAATGGGTAGGGCAGGGGAACTTCCAACCATTTTACCAAGTCAGAAATTAGAACTGTGCTGTCCACATTCAGACATCTCTTCCATCCATCCCTCCACGCTTCCATCCGCTAAGTGCTCAGGAGACAGGTTCTTGTGTAAGACGCCGCCGAAGGTCCTGGACAGACACTAGGTGAGTGATAGGACCTCTGCCCTCAGCCTTCCTGCTGTCTCCTCTGCCATTTGAGCAGCAGGAACAGTGGCTCCTTTTGTCTGTTCTATAATCCCATCAGTCCTCACGGGACAGTGACGGTAACAGTGCAGTAACACAGGAGGAAGAGAGAAGGAAAACCATCAAAGGAAGAAAGGCCATCGTATTAGCTGGAGTGCTGGAGGTGTAAACTGCTACATGCACTAAGTACAGTTTAATGATTGCAGTGAGCATCTAGAGAATCATGGCTACATATGGAAATTTGAATAAAGTTTACAGGGAAGTGTGATGTTAATTATCCTCATCTCTGTAGAAGTCAAAATGGGAGCCATACATTCTCTGGGTACATTCCTTAGATCACACATTTCTTCTGATTTTTCTCCCTTTAAGCTACGTTGCTTGTTATTTAACAGAGAAATGCAATTTTATCCCTCTGGTCATTTCTGTTAATCAGAGTACTGAATTCTTTCCCTTCTAAGGAAAGTAAAAGAAAAAAATCCATTTTGCCCCATCTTTCGTGGATCATAGCGTTTCTTTGGGGCCGTTGACCTAGTGGGAAGAGCATTGCTCTTGCTCTTGGGTCAGCCTCTGACCCAGCAGCAGCCGATTGATTTACTCATCTCCCTGGGTCTTTGTGGGAGGGTCAGGAGAAGAAATGCCTGCCTTGCATGTGCCCCTGGGTTGTCCTGACTGTCAGGTGAGAAGAGATGTATACAAAAGCACTCTGAAAATGAGGGTGTTAAATATGTAAGGAATTTTATTATGGAATATACCAATGTACGTTTTATTTTTCACGGTGTATTTATGGGTTTCTAAAATCTTAGCCTAACCCTTGAGGTCATTTGCTATCTGCGATGTAGTCAACTAATTCCATTTAAAGGAAGCTTGCAACATCCTCAAAGAGAAATAACTTTTTCCTTTTTTCCAGAAAATTCTCTGGACATTTGTCTTGCTCGTAAATATGTATCTTGGGTTTCCACAATTGCTCCACTTTGTTTCTGTCTTCAGTGCCCACCACACTCCCCATGCAGGGCTGCATAAAGCTCAGTCCCCACCGACAGAGTTCATAGTCCAGCAGTGGATGCAAGACGTACGTAAAGAGTTGTGACGTGGGTAGCAGATGCCAATTTATTTGACAGGTAGAGCCGGGAGTAAGGGCATATCTGGTGGAGATAACTAACCTTTAAAGCAGAATAAGGAGAAAAGAAAAAGCAAGATACATTTGAGAATCCTAGTTTTGTCTGACCATGACTCTTGTATCTGTCTGCTCCCTCGTATTGCATCACAAGATCCTTGAGGACAGGGACTTTCAGTTCATCAACGCTATTTTCAGTGGGGTCTGACGTGGGCTCACAAATAGTAGAGCTGAGTGAATGTTGGCTTGAGCGACTATGTTCCAGACCATGTCATGCTCCGTTTCGGTCTCAAAATGAATACCTCCATTTTTAAGCTCATTAACTTGATTCTGTACAAAAATGGCTATTTGGGACCTTTTCAGAATTTTTTTTTTTTTTAACTCTGGAAAGGAAAACAAACTAATGAGGCCCTCGGACAAAGTTCTAGAACACAGAATAAGGAAAGTGATTTTGTAAACATTGGCAGGGCAGACCAAACACAGAGATTTCAAGAAACTCTCCCCGCAACAGGAACAGTGATTGCTGGAGCTTGCGTGTGTGTGTGTGTGTGTGTGTGTGTATGCAATTGTCTTTCTCCTTTATCAGGTTTAATGAGATAACAGAAACTCTTTTTACCCAGCAACCTACATGGAACAGTGATTTAACCACTAACATTGCACTTATTGCTAGATTTGCTGGAATCCCACATTCTTTACTAAAATTTATAACCTCCATCAGTGAAGAAATACTTGTTCAATTCTCTGCTGGGTCCCCAGAGCCACAAACTATGCTTGGTATACAGCAGGTGCTTAATAAATATTTGCTGAATGAATGAACAAGTGTTCCAGAGTCTTATGGCAGACTCTGGGGAATAGAATGATGAGTAAGGTATAATCTTTGCTCCAGGAACTCTGTAATCTAATGAGGAAGACAACACGTAAAACCAATAATTGTTTAGAATGTAGGAAAGCAATGAAAAACTATGCAGAGGTTTATTTTCTATTACTTAAATGTTGTTGCTGTTGTTTCCACGTTGGAGCAAGAAGATAAAGAACATAGCTTTTGTCACTGTTCTGTCCTTCTATTTGACTACCCTTTATCCTAAAACTTCTTGGGAGGTAGAGACTCACGATAAGCTCCAGGATGCAATCATGCTCAAGTCTGCACAGAGAATAAACATGCACATCAGACTTCCAGGTCAGAGCCAGCTGCCACATAAAAACAGGCATTCCTGGCTTGAAACGATTCTTCCCAGCATCCTTCCTGTCCAGCCTCCTTTGCAGTTCCTCTTCCTCTCTCTTCCCTCTTAAAGTTTGGTGCTCCACAGCTCTGCCTACGGGCTGAGTGACCGAGAACCTGACTAGGTCTCATTCCAGGCTCCACTTCCCTCTGCTGCTGTATACTAAACTGCCTGTTAGACATTCTTAGGGATTTTACATTCCATCTCTCCAGACTGGAACTCATACGTCCCCCTCCCATTTCCTCTGTTAAGAATAATCCCTCCTTATCCACCCATCAGACAAGCCCATGAGTCATCATCCTTCCCCCACACGCCCTGCATCCAAGGAGTGTCCACACCTGCCGATACCACCTTAAACCTCTCTGATCCCTGTCCTTCTGCAGTCGCCTGCTTCAGCCGGGCACCAGCTGACTGTTTTATCTCCAGCCTCTCCCACCCCCTCTCATCCCTTCTGCGCGAAGCCGGAGAGATCCTTCTAAGTCACAGACACGAACCAATGCGTTCGGAACTCTCTCACACAGCCTGTAAGCCCGTGTGTCTCTGGCCCCTGCCAATTTCTCTAGCTGCATCTCCTGCCACTCCACTCCATCTTCATTTCTATGTGCCGGGGTCTAGCACCTTACATGGGTTCCACGCATGTCTACTGAGTGAACCAGCCAAGCCGGGGTTGTGAGGAGGGAAGGACACTTGGCTGAGAAACCTCACAAGGGGAGACAGAGGTAGGAATCTGTGTCATGTGCTCAAGAGAGACCAGTGGCTCGGAGAGGGGATTTAGATTGGAGACCAGAAGATACAGCTGGACACATACACACCTTGCCCTTTGGCAACACCGAATGATTTGAGGTTTCTCTGCGTACCCTGTGGTTTCACGCTCTCTTGCCTTTGCCGCTTTCTCGGACCCTTTCCCCCTCATCCACCTGGCACACCTGGCAGGCCACCTCTTCTGTGAGGTTACCCCTAATATAACCTCCCTCCAGATGGTCTTTCAAAGCTGAAAGTGAAGTGATTTAGCCACTAAGCTTCTACTTTGGGCTCGATAGGTCCTTTCATTCTTTACTGGAATGTGGTAACTTCACTGATGCAGAAATGTTCATGCTATTCCCTGATGAACCTCCTCGTGTGCACCACCATGTCCAGCCAGTATCACACTCTGTTGGAATGATTTGTGTGCATCTGTTGCCCCCCCAACCCAAACCCTGGACAGGAGACGAGGGACTGTATGTTTGCATATGTGTCTATCCTCTCTTTCAAACAGTGTCTGGCACACAGCAAACAGAGCTCAGGGGATGTTAGGCTGAATGGATGAGCACATCACCCTATCAGTCCATGGTCACGTCATGAACTCCAGCGCTGCCTTCTCCCTGCTCTCTCACACCGTTCCCCAGATGTGATCTGTTCTTTCTCCGCAGCCTTTCACACGAGGCTCCCCCCGCCCCACTGCGCTGGCCACCCTTGCGACGGGCATGCATTACCTCACGTCTGACCTCGCATTTGTCTCCCACCTCTGTGCCACTGGGCATGCTGTCCTTGGTTTAATCTGTCTCACACATCACTTTGATCACATCATTTGTCTAGCTGGGGTCCTTCAGCAGCACCTCTTTATTTACCGAATAATGTCCAGCTCCTCACCCTGGATTCAGGCCACTCCACTCCTGAATAGCCTTTATAGCCTGACTTCACCCCTCTCAAGCCAAGCTAAATTCCACTGCATTCCACACATGGGCTTACCTTTCATTTGGGTTCTTTCCACACATTGCTCTCTCCTCCTTCCCCTAGTTGTCAAAATCATACTCCTTTTTTTAAAGGTCTTATTTCTTTATTTGAGAGACAGAGAAGCATGAGAGGGGAGAGGGTCAGAGGGAGAAGCAGACTCCCTGCAGGATTGGGAACCCAATGTGGGACTTGATCCTGGGTCTCCAGGATCATGACCTGAGCTGAAGGCAGTCGCTTAACCAGCTGAGCCACCCAGGCGTCCCCATACTCCTCTTTTACTACCAAACAAAATGGTATTTTATTCTCAAATTCAGAGTGACAGTTCCAGCCCAGAATGACTTTCCCTTCTCTGTACTACTAGAACACTTGGTTTGTATCACTCATGTGCTCCTGACTACATGTTGCTTTTTTTTTTTTTTTTTTTTTTTGTATTTACGGTTCATACTTGTGTCTACTCTATTCGAGGCATGGTACCACGCAGCCACCTGCCCTTTTTGTAATTCTACCCCCACCAGCAATGTTCATGATTTAAGGTCCCAGAGCCAGTGAGGGCGGAGCTGGGCTTCAGACCCCTAGCCCACGTTACCGCAAAGGCGGGACACCCCCCACTCTCACACCGCCGCAGCCTCACCCTTAACACAGCTTGTCCAGTGCTTCCCCTCGGGTAGGGAGACGTCCTAGGTTATACCTAGCTTGGTTCCAGTGCAACATAGATCTCTTGAGTTTCCCCATGTGATTGTGAGACACAGTAAGTATGTATGAACAAATGCCTGAGATGTCCCCTCTTTCTGTTTATACTGAGGCACATGCTCCATCTGGTGCATAGGCATCAGGGGACCACGCAGGCTCACTATCCCCACTGACTGCTGGAGTAGTGTTTATTCTCACTCCTGGAATACGAAGTTATCCTAACTGTTCTCCTTGCCTGGAATCTACCACATTCTCTGCCACCAAATTAATCTTTGTAAATATCACCTTGGTCACTTTGCTCCATAACATTTGGTTTAAACTCCCATGCCTGACTTTCAGGGTCCTTTGCTTTGCATTGTCACCCCTGCCCCCCATTCCAGAATCATGTGTCCAGCTGTACCTTCCACTGCCCCTCCCCCCATCTAAATTCTTTCTCTGAGCCCATGGTCTCTCTTGGACTGAGCACTTAGATTTCTACTTCTCCCTTATTTGTGGGGTTTATTTGGTTTTTTGGTTGGGTTTTTTTTGTTTTTGTTTTTGTTTTTGTTTTTTTGGTTTTTTGACATAAATGCACTTTCTCCTCTCCAGCTCTGGTTTATTGGTTTGTTCAGTAAGTGCACAATGAGCCTGGCTGTGAACCAAGCATTGTGCTAGGCTCTGGAAACATAAAAAATAGAAAATAAGGCTCATTGTGCCCTCAGGGGGGCCCCAGTCTGCTGAAGTATATAGACACAAAAGCAAGCAGCACCCAGGTGTTCCGCAACAGAGAACCAGAATTATTCAGGTAGCTGGTCACATGCCACCCATCCATTAAGATCTGCCCAAGTCCATTTTCCATCCAAATTCATTTTTTTCTTTTAGCAGCCTTTATAATACTAATTATCCTGCAGCATGCATTTTGACATTTACTGACATTCTGCCTTCTATTGTCATTTAAGTGTGCTTTGCACATGCGTTCTACTTCTACGGGTGCATTTTAAGTGCCTTGAAATGAGGTTGATAAGCCTTATGTGTTTTATACCTGTTTTATCAGTTAGCATTTGCTGCGTAAGGAAGTACCCCAAATGTCGTGACTTAAAATCATAAGCATATATGATTTCTTACAATTCTGTGAGTCGACTGGGTGGTGCTTCTGGTTCAGACTGGCTTGACTGGAGCTGAATCACCTACAAGATAGAGAAGAACAAATAGCGCACTGGCCTGCCTCTGCTTTTATAAGTAAGTTTGCCTCTGAACGAAGCCTCCCCCCAAGGGTCTGCGGCTGCTCCCACACTACAAGTTGAGGAGTTAGGACGGAGGCATATAAACTGCAATGCTGGAATATTTCTTTTCTGGTCCTTTGAGTGAAAGCTTGCCAACCCTGCTCTAGGATGACCTCACTTACTTGTTCAGTGGTTGGCAAGCTGGTTTGTCTGGGGAGGCTTGACTTGGGATGCTCATTCCTGTTTCACGGGGTCCCTCATTCTCTGGGAGGCCAGCCTGGACTTCTTCATATGGTGGAGTCAGGATCCCAACAAGTAGCAAGAGAGGGCAAGCTTCAGTATATAACCTTTGCTCAACTCTGGTTGCTTCCCATTTTCTGCTGTCCCTTGGGTGAAAGCAAATCCTGAGGCCAAGCCCAGAGGCAGGGTTGGGGGTGGGGCGAGAGGAGTGGGGACGGGGGGACAACTCAGGGGTCTGTATTACAGGAGCAAATATTGCAGCCATTTTGGGAAAAGGGTCTGCCGTTCCAGCTTGTTCTTTCTCAGGCACCCTCCCCGTCCCTTCTGTCCCCAGCGTTCAGCCTTGAGCATATGGTAGATTCTCAGTCCGTGTTTTTGTGTAACTGAATTAAATGCATGAATTGAATCTTTGAGGGAAGGGCATACAACTAATAGTTACTGTGTGATTGTAGTGTGCCAGGTACTGTAAGAGGCCCTGTGTGCAAAGATGAACAAGACAGGCCATTCCTACCCTCGGGGGCATGCAGTCGGACATCAGTTCTGTGTGTCCTTCTGTCTAATTGTGATCTAGATGCTCTCTTAGGTTCTTACTAAGGATCCTTAGTATTTCACTATGACCCATCCTTTCTTATCTCCTTTCTACGCCCACTACCCACCTATTATATGGACTTCACAAGCTTACCCATGGCCTAAGCTAGGGTAGGCCTCTTCCTCTCTCTTCCCTCGGAGCATCACCAACCAGCTGATCTTCCTAATGCATCACTTTCATCAAAGGCCTGTCCATTCAACAAATAGACTCTTTAATAGCCTCTGTAAGCACACTAACACTGTCCCTAAATTCCTCTTTGTCTAGACTTCTTGCCCTTCTCTGAGTTTACATAGTGTGTCTCTATGTCTGTTTTCAGATGTGTCAAAGCCAGGCCTGGGGGGCCGCCTCCTACATGCTGCCTTCCTGATTGCCCTTACTGAAAGTTATTTCCTTCTGTGCACTCACAGGGTAATGAGCTTAGAATGCAAATTAGATGGCACATGTCTCATACAGGCCGGCATCTGAATTATCTTCACTCATCCACCTCAGGCACGGCATCGCTACTTGAGATTATAGAGCAGGCCTTTTCCATTTCCATTTCCTCCTGAATGCCTTGCACAAAGGGGACTTTCAGGAAAATCGTGTTTTATGAGTAAATGGACAACTGACATTTGCATAATCACTTTTACCATTTCCAGACTCTTATTTGCCGTATCTCTAGGAGGCCACTGATTTAAGTGTAATATTTTATAGATCATGAAGAAAGAAGAAATACCAATCAAACTATAGTAAGCTATCAATTTTAAGATATATCCTAATTTCTGAAACATCATTAAGTGGGAAAATATACATCCTAGAATCAGTGAAATATAAAATATTAAGTCCAATTTAAGTAGATACAAGTATTCAACTAGATATTTTTTAAAATATCTAATGGTGCCAGCATTAGAATCTCACAACAGTCATATAGGGGCAGTAGGATTGGTTGTATTACTTCTATTTTACAGGAAAGGAAAATTAAAGGTCAAAGAGGCTACGATTATTTTTCACAGTGAAACAGCTATAAATAAGAGAGCCCAATTTTGTGGCTGAGCCATAACTGCTTTCCTAAAATCACCTGTGGATATCAAAACCCTGAAGTCAGCCAGCTCTAAGTCTAATTATCAACATGGACCTTTTTCTGTCTTTTCAAAATTATATGCACATCAGTTGGCCTCTCAGTTTGTTTTTCCCAGCTGTATTGTTTTATCATATTACCCTAGGAACATCCTGTTGCTTGACATAACATAATGTGATGTGATGTGATAGTTCATGCTGCTTAGCAAAAATTAGAATGATTGTTGGATGCTTAGATTTTCTGGGGTAGTAATTAGCAGGCAGACTCTGCCTCACACACACCCAGAGGAGTTTCTCTACCATCCATGAGCCTCGAAAGAGTAGAAGGTTCTCCAAACCCAACACATCACTTAATTAATTACTTCATCTGAATACTTCCTTCTGGATTTTAAGAAGCACTCTCTGGAATATACAAGAGACAAGGCTTTTTTATTAGTAGTAGTAGTAAATTCAAAGAGTTATTACACTTTGGAAGGAATTGGTATGTGCAATTTTTGACCTCTCTAGACATCAGGCTGATTTTCAAGAACAGGTGGATAGTACTAAAAACTCTCCCCTATATATGTCTGGTTGCGTTTTCGTTGTATTCAAATTGCTAGGTAAAAGAAGAAAAACGCAAGTGGAAGAGTCTCCCCAGATCAGCAGGAACTGGAATGTGTTCAGGTCTTGGCAGAGTCAATTCAGCCTTTCATCTGTCCAAGGGGAGATGTGTTGAAATCCCCCCACTGTTCTCAGGATTACTCAGACTTCATTTGAGTAGCTTGTTGATTTCTGGTCATGGCACTCTGAAAAAAGCAGTTGGAGAGAGGAAAAATGTTGGGAAGACTAGCCAAATAATACAAAGTGAGGTCTATGTAGGAAAATTAAGAGGAAAAAGTTGTTTCTTTTGGAGAAGAAAAAGTGAAGTGAATGTCTGTCTTCAGATGCTTAAGGGTTTTTTGATGAAGAAAATAATAGTTCAGCTATACTCCATACCCACTAAGCACAAAACAAGAGGAAAATGGCTTTTATTTCTGTTGGATACACTACATGGTGACAGAGTTCTAAAGTGTTCCCCAGGGATATCGCAGTGAGGTTGCCATTTTGAGATGGTTTGGATTCACTTGTCTATGGTGGAAAGGAGACCAAAGTAGGAAGTCTCTCCAGACCCCTTCAGCATTGTGACTGAGTTCTTCTCCTACTTTCCTAAGAACGCTGAACACCTTTTGGATTATGATTATCCACTACGTCGTGTAGTTTCTACCACTTGTTGCTATGACGTGGGTAAATTGGGAGTTAGGATGTAGTACCTCTCAGGAGAACTTGGCTGTAATTAGGATTGCGCAGTCCCCAAGTCCTTATATAACACAGCGTCCCAGCCTTTCTGTCCTCTAGGTTGTGTGTGCATTTCCCGCCAAACACATGATCCCCATGGCATCTCAAAAGACTTTTGGGCATTTGGCCTTTTCAAGAATGTTGCTCCCAAACATATTCTTGTGTCACCTATATAATTAGTTTTCCCCTTTGTACTCATCCTTTCCATTGGTATATAAAATATTTAATGGCACCCAATGGGGGGGGGAAAAAACACTTCTTTTGCCACATCCTCCTCTAGCCTTTACCCTACCCACTTTACTGCTACCTTTAACACAAAATGTCTTGAGCTTTTTGTCTATAGGCATTAGCTATCTCTGCTGCCTCATGTAACCCTACTACTCCAAAAATGCTGATATCAAAGCCACCAATGTCCTTCTTGTCTCATCTTCCTCAGCTTCTCAGCAGCATCCAACACAGTCAGACTACTCACTTCCTCCTAAAACCCACTATTTTCTGGGCCTGCATGACAGCATAATTTCCCAGATTGTTGTGTGTGGTTTTTTTCTCCCCTAGGCACCATTGCTGTCTTCTTTTCTGTTTAGTGTCTGAATTGGTATGCCCTGAGGCACCATCTTTTAACTTCATCTTATCTCTCTCTATACTTTGACTTGCTATCTCCTCTGCTCCCAGAAGTTCATGGTATGGACTCTCCCATTTATATCCCCAGCTCTGACCTCTCCCCTGAATATCAGGCCCATATATCCAGTGGTATACTTGACATGTCCATTTGGATATTTAATAATCACTTCAAAATTACATAGCAAAAGCAGAACTTAGGTTCTAGTTTTTCCATATTCTAAGATCTTACAAATTCTCAGATAAAGATTATCAAATAAAGAAACAAACCCATGATTAGAAATCTGCACAAGCAACAAGTAATACACTGATTATCCCTTCCCTACCAAGGACTTTAGATGTTTGAATTATCATATTTTTTAAAAAGCCTACCACTTCATTAAAAATAATAATAATATTTTTTAGGATAGAGTACAAAAATAACCAGCAACAGTGGGCTATCAAAATCAGACAAACCTGAAAAAGAAGTGAAATGAAAAAAATTAATTGACTAACCAAAAAAATTAGTGGATATGCTCATTTATAATTGATTAGTTCATGAACTAGAAAATCAAACTATTTTCATACAGTAGAGCACAAATGATAAGGAGAAGAAATGTAAGGAAGAGAAGTTAATAGTATAGAAGGCAGAAGAAGAAGACCTGGCATATGCTGATTCAGGGTCCCAAAGGGGAAGAATATATAGGATAGTGGTGAGACAGTGAAATTCTGGTTGAGAATTTTCCAAATAAGATGAGATATATGGATCCACAGATATAGGAAGCAGTAAGTGCTAAGCAGACAAATACAAAAGGCATACATAACCTTTACAATGTATTATGATTGCGCATCACTGAAGACAAACTTCTCATAAAAGGAGCCATAGAGAAAACACAGATTATGCCCTGTAAAGAATAATAATTAGGCTGACAGCAGACTTCTCAATCATGACAGCTGAAGTCAGGAGCAGTGAAATGACGTTTTTAAGGTTCTGAGAATAATAAAACTGTGTACTCAACAAAAATAACTTTCAAAAAATGATAATGAAATACTGTTTTCATAAGAGGAAAATCCTAGAGAGTTTACCACCAACAGGCTTACAATGAAGGAACCTCAAGTGATGTATTTTAGAAGGACAAGGATAGCAAAAGAAAAGTAAAATACAGAAAGAAATGATATGCAGAGAAATTGGTAAACATGTAGGTAAATCTAAACAAATATTGATGGTCTCAAATAATAATGTCTAATATAGAGGAAAAGATAAACTAAAATATTGGGTAAAACACATATGCAAGGAAGGAGATATCAGAGTCAGTATTAAAAGGTCCTTTTATTGTTCTGAAAGGAAATTATGATATTAACTTCAGAGTTCAAGGGAAATTATTAAAAGAGAGGAAATAGTATGTAACTTCTGAGTCACTTTTTTCAAACTCAAGCAAGAATAAAAGCAAAAATTAAGCGTAGAAAAAAACCAGGATAAATAGCAAAGGTAAGATTATAGGAACAAAAACAAATACATTAGCAGTCACAATTTATGTAAACAGCCTAATCTTTCTGGCTAAAAGACAGATATAGAAGAATTAAGATTTTTAAAAATAATAGTAATTTAGCTATACAGTGTTAGAAAAGACACCCTAACATGGAAAGACAAGGAAAAAGGATGGAAAAATATATTCTAGCAAATACTAATCTAAAGATATCTAGGGTAGCTTTATTGATATCAAGCAAAATATACTTTAATACCAAAAGCACTAGGGTGCTTGGGTGGCTCAGCAGGTTAAACAAATGCCTTCTGCTCAGGTCATGATCCCAGGGTCCTGGGATAAGTCCCACGTCGGGCTCCCTGGTCAGTGGGGTGTCTGCTTCTTCTTCTACCCACTCCCTCTGCCCATGCACATTCTCTCTCTCTCTCTCTCTCTCTATCTCTCTCAAAATAAATAAATAAATAAATAAATAAATAAAATCTTTTTTTAAGGCATTAATAAGGATAGAGAGAATGCTACATATTGAAAAAAATTAATACATTGAGAAATATGACATTTCTAAAAGAGCCTCAAACTATATAAAACAAAAACTGATAAAACTAAAGGGAAATTTCACATATTTCTCCCAAGTTTTGCTTGGTCAGGGAGACAACAAATAGTAAAGATACATAAAATTTAGGCATCACAATTAAATAGTTTGATTTGTGGACATAAGGAACCTTCCACCAAACAGAATACATGTATTCTTCACAAGAAAGTTACAGAAATTGACCTTATACTAAGCCACAAAACAAATCTCACCAAATTTCCAAGAATAACTAACAATGACTGCATTCTCTGATCAGAGCACAATTAAACTAGAAATCAATAACTAAAGGTTAAACTCCCCAAATTTCCCCTTATGTTTGGAAATTTGAAAACACTTCTAAATAACTCATTGATCAAAGATATCACAATGGAAATTTTTAAATACTTAGAATTGAATGAAAATGAGAAAATTACATACCAAAACTTGTGGGATGCAGTGAAAGTTGTACTTAGAGGAAAATTTATAGCCTCAAATGTTTTACCAAAAGAGAAAAAAAGTGAAAATCAAAAAGCTAACTTTGAGAAGGTAGACAAAGATAAAGGAAGGAGAAAGGAAGGGAGGAGGAATAAATATGACAACAGAAATTAACTAAATTAGGGGCACCCGGGTGGCTCAGTGGGTTAAAGCCTCTGCCTTCAAGCTCAGGTCATGATCTCAGGGTCCTGGGATCGAGCCCCGCATCGGGCTCTCTGCTCGGCAGGGAGCCTGCTTCCTCCTCTCTCTCTGTCTGCCTCTCTGCCTACTTGTGGTCTCTATCTGTCAAATAAATAAATAAAATCTTTTAAAAAAATAAAATAAAATAAAATAAAATTTGAAAAAAAAAAGAAAAGAAATTAACTAAATTAAAAATAAAATACCATATAGGAGATCAGCAGAGCCAAAGCTGGTTCAAATGGGGTTCAGAATTTTGAAAAAAGTAGGTAGTAAATATTTTTGGCTCTGTGGACAATATAGTCTCTGTCACTCAACTTTACCATCGTAATGCAAAATGAATGGATGTAGCTCTGTTCAAATAATACTTTATTTACAATACTACTGACTGAACAGCCAATTTTGGCCTATGGATCATAATTTGCTGACCACTGGATTGATTATTGGTAAGACTGACTGATGTACAAAAATAATGAAAAAGTTCAGTAAAGTGGCTAGATATAAGATCAATATACAAAAATTAGTCACCTTTTTATACACCAGTAACACAGAAAAATAACTTTTTTAAAGTTAGTTATAATAATGAAAAAAATTAAGTGCCTGAATCTAATGAAATTTATATAAAATCTAAAGAAATTAAGGCTTTGTTGTTTAATCTGCCTCATTCTCAGACCAATGGCTTGAAAAATTTTGTTCTCAGACCCCTTTATACTTCAAAAAAAATTACCAAAATCATTTGAGAATACCAAAGGGTTTTTATTTACTTGAGTTTTATCAGTATATTTACTTTATTAAAAATTAAAACTGAACATTGAAAGTAATTATTAATTAATTTAAAATAATAAGCATACTACATGTTAACATAAAAAAATAACTTCATGAAAGACTGTATCTTTCAAAAAAAATATAGAAGAATGGCTTGTTTTATCTTTTTCCAAATCTCTTTAATATCTAGCATAATAGAAGGTACTTGGATTGTAATATCAGTATTTAATTTTGTTGTAATATGTTGTCCTAGTTTGATTATATGAAGAAAATTCAACTTCACGCAGATTTGTATTTGGGAAAGCTTTTAACAGCCTTTCCAAATAATTGTGTATACTCTTCTTTCACCCTACACCAAAATTTGATACCTTGTAACTTCCCACAGGTTAATCAAAATACAGAATCTAAAATCAAATCAGTGACCCCATGCCCCATTATATTAAAATTTATTGGTCTGCTTTGCATATTAAGTGGATCTATTATTAAATCATGGTTTATTTTAGGCCATGATTGGTTATTTGGAAAATATTGATTAATAGAGTTACACAGATCTTCAAAATGGTAACATATTTTATTTTGCAGTGTTCAGAAAATCACAGGTTAATATTACCAACAGTCTCACCAGGAAAGTTTTTTAGTTTGGGAAAGCTGTCAGGCTCACTGTAGCAGATACACACTTTCCAAAAATCTGATTAGTAGAATCTTGCATTTTATCATCAGCAACAAATTCTATCAGTAGTTTTCTTTGAAGTGACAGCTCACTTTTTTAATTTTCAAAAAAACATCTGCCAGATCCCTAAATCTGAATAACCATAGTTTGTCAGGCATTCTTTCGAGTAAAAATGGTGTTCTATGAAAGTGGCTTGTTCAACTTGCAACTCAGACAATCCTGCAAATGGTTTTCCCTGAGACAACAACCTTGCCTCAGTCTGCAGTAAAAGTATTTGATGCGCTTCTGTCAAACAAAATATTTAAATGATTTGTACTCAATTGTTGAGATTTAATATCAATTTCATACAAATAATAATTCTTACCACTAGATCAATACATTCTTTTTTTTTTTAAGATTTTTTATTTATTTGACAGAGAGAGAGAGAGAGCACAAGCAGGCAGTGGAGGCAGGCAGAGAGAGAGGGGGAAGTAGGCTCCCCGCTGAGCAGAGAGCCCGATGCGGGGCTTGATCCCAGGACCCTGGGATCATGACCTGAGCTGAAGGCAGAGGCTTAACCCACTGAGCCACCCAGGTGCCCCTGATCAACATTCTTAAGTGAAGCTAGCATTTTATTTTACTGTGAGTGTGTGGTAATAAGGAGCTGGCACCATTGGTGCCACTGCCTTGTTTCATGAAGAACGAGCACTTTCAACCACCATTACATTTGAACCATCAACCCAAATGCCAACCTATGAAAAAAATAACGTCTTAATATTAGGACTTTCTGAGAGGGTGTTGGGGTCCCTAGAGGTTCTGTAGACCACACCTGAGATCATTTGCCGTAGACCTTCATGTGGCTGTTTCCTAGATATCATTCAGTTCATAGTTTAAATGCCATGCCCTCAAAGAGAGCTGTCCTACATAGTCCCCAATAACTCCCTAGCATATCACCCTATTTTGCTTTTATCACAGCACTTATCACTGCTTGATCATTTCTTCACTATTTATGTGTTTATTATCTGCCTCCCCCAACTGGATATAAGACTTGAGAATGAATGCAGGGACCTTGTCTGTCATGTTCAGTACACTAACTATATCTCCAAAATCTAAAATAGTACTTGGAAACTGAGTACTCAATAAATGTTTGAGAAAGAACTGAATCATGATGAGATGGTGCACAGGGAGTTGGGAATTCTTATCATTTCTTATTCAGGTGGCCTCATAGCTGTAAACAGCTATTTTGTACTCTAGATTCTATAGATAATAACAGAAGGAACGTTTGCGTTTTACATTATATATGTTTTTAACTTAATCCTCACAAGCACTCTGAAAGCTAAGTATTATTTAACACTTTTTAATCAAAGGGGGAAAAAAGGTAACAAAACTATGCCAAACCTAAAGATCTGGTAAGTGTTAGAGCCAAAAATTTAATTCAGATCCTTCAGCTTCCTCCCAGGTGAAACAGTAACTCAATGGATACACATTAATACATAATCACAATTATTGCTCAGAGTGCCAAGGTTTCAAGAATTGGCTACCAAATGATGAGACAGTAGTCATTCAGAAAGTGTGTTTGTTAGAGGGAATTTTTAAAATAATTAAAATTGAAACTCTGAAGTTATAACAAATGAGCAGCAGATTTTCAAAATTAACTTATTTGCACATTTTAGAAATGTTTACCTCAATCTTCAATTCCCAAGAAACCATTGTATATCTTTCAGCCTCTTGCTGAGAAGTTCTTAGGATCTTTCATAGGAACTGTAGCAATGGCAAATGAGCACAAAGTTCTCAAGTTACATTCACATGAAGATCTCTCCTTTGCCCTGGCTGGAACAAGTGTCCAATAGCAGTTGGTAACATGCATGTCAGCATAGAGACTTAAGCCTGAACCTAATCTCAGCTATTGTAACTTTACTTCATAGATCACACCACAGAGAAGCTATGACCAGATTTTAGGGGTTACAGGTTTTAGGATTTAGGGAATCAGCAGTAGAACATGGAATACAAGTCAACCTTCTTATTATTAGGACAGAGGGATGCTCTGTTTCAGGTTTTATGGGAAATCTTTTAATATCAAGGAGGAGGAAGCAGGCTCCCTGCTGAGCAGAGAGTCCGATACGGGGCTCGATCCCAGGACCCTGAAATCATGACCTGAGCTGAAGGCAGCGGCTTAACCCACTGAGCCACCCAGGTGCCCCTCAAATAAATAATCTTGGCGGGGGGAGGTATAAAAAAAATTTCTTCTCTTCGTGGTATCTACTTCTCTTGGGACTTTAATCCATTGTAAAGTTCTTGTTCTTCTTTTTTTTTTTTTTTTCATCTTTAATACCCGTTGGACTCTTTGCGAAGGCTTAAGGAGGCTCCAGCTTCTGAAATGGAAACACCAAGTCATAAAACTGTAGGGCTTTCCCTAGGCCGGCAGTGTATAGCTTACAGCACAGACCTTCTCTGCCTGGAGATGCAAATGGTCAGGGTCATAGTCTCATGTTAATTTTAAAAAGCTTAGTGACCAGATACCCAAATTTTCTTGCTTTTCATTAATAATAATCCTAAAGCTCAATTGTAGACCTAATTGGAAAGATTCTCTTTCCTTTGTTCAGTACATTTCGGAATGTCCATAAAGTTGATCTTTTTCACAAAGTCATCTTTGTCATGACCTATGTCTCCACCATAGGTCCATGGAGAAAAATATCCAAAATAGCCTGTTGAACCTACTTTCTAGCAGCCTCCTTTGTCTATGGTACCCTCTCTGTTGATATTACTCATAGGAATACTCAGAAGAGTCTGATGCTTTTTTTTCTGCATTGCTTCTTAGAAGTTTGAAAATAGTTTCTATATCTTCATATTCATCTTTGCATACCTAGCATCAAGTTTAAGAGGGAAAATATAGAGATCCACAAATATTAGTTGACTGTTCTTCGCAAATTTCAGTTGATCTTTCTCTTCTCACTGTCTTAAATAACTCCTACTTTGTCATTTAGGATTCAGCACAGACATTGTCACTGCTGGGAAGGGTCCCATCTGTGCTTGATAAAATGCCAAAATACCCCTGCGACATCTCTTATGACGTGGTATCTATTTGCCTGATTAACCACTATGTTATACATTCAAAAGTCTTACTTGGGTTTGGGGTTTTTTTTTTTTAATTTTTATTTAAATTCTAGTTAGTTAACATACAGTGCAATATTGGTTTCAGGAAGAGAATTCAGTGATTCATCACTTACATACAACACCCAGTGCTCATCACAACACATGCCCTCTTAACACCAGTCACCCATTTAGCCCAGGCACCACCCACCTCCCTCCATCAAACCTCAGCTTATTCTTTATCATTCACAGGGGCTTATTTGTGTTGATGACCTAGGTCCTACCTAAGTGGCTGGCATACTAATGTTTCTTGGTTACATAAATGACTGAATCTTTCCACCTTTCAGAGTTCCACACCAAATTTGCTCTTCTTTGAGTATTTTAGTTTGTCGGTCTCAAGTCACTCAGAAATCAACACATGTCGTTCGAACAGCTAAGAGTAGAGCGCTGGCTCTCCCTGGCAGTTAACAATTCTAGAACCAAGTTTTAGCTCTTTGGGATGTGGGTAGGTCCTTGAGAAGGCACAAGACAGTAAGACTTCATTTGGGGTCTTTATTTCCTGTTTCAAGAATTACACTGAGATAAAGGACTATCTGTGATCACAGTGAAGCAAGGGAGCAAAAATGAGCAATGTGTTGATGATTTTTAAGTGAGAAAAGCCTAAAACACCTTGGGAGTGAATGGAGATTTAAAAAAAAAAAAAAAAAAAAAGACGAAAAGGGGCATCTGGCTGGTTTCAGCTCAGGTGGTGATCTCAGGGTTGTGAGACTGAGCCCTGGGTAGGGCTCCACCATTAGCAAACAGAGTCTGCCTAAGACTTTCTCGTCCTCTCCCTCCACCCCTCACCTCTCTCACGCTCCCTCCCTCAAATAAATAAATAAATCTTTTTCATAAAAAAGTCAAAAGATGCTGGAGCCTTAAATACCAGCTTTTAATGCCTCATGACTAAAAAGCAAAACAACAAGAGATAGACACAACTGTGTACTTAGAAATATTGATCTTAGAAAGTATGCAAAAAAAAAGTTTTTCACAGTGGATATCTCTTACATCATTATCCTTTTCAGTGTTTTTTTAATGTGATTATATTCCCATGGGCCTGAGAAACTATCACTATTGGGTAACGTGATATTTGAAGTAACCAGAAGAATTTGGTGGACCCACTGACCTGCTTTTGACTTCTGAGAAATACAGTTTAACTATCTCAGATTCCACAACACTTGTCCTGGGCTTATGGCAAAGATTATTTTATCTGAATTGTGGAAGGTTGCCTGCCTGTTTCTGCAGTGGAAACGACATGCTGCATATAAAGGATGTCTACAGATGTTAGATTTGTGATCTTTCCCCCTCTAATTTGAAACAGATTGTGTACGTATGTTAATCTCTTTTCTTTCCAGAAGGACTCACCCTCATGGATTCCAGCCCACACCTCATGCTATGATAGGGCACTCCCGCAGAGAAATGTTTAGTTTTCAGACAGCCTGAGAAAGGTTTACACACCCTATCCACATGTTTCACAATGGAAACTTGCTCCGGAGAGTCCTGTGATCCACCTCAGACTCAAATAATTTGGAATTGGTCTCTTCTAAGAGTCCAAAGAAAAAATCTGAATTGGCTGCCTAGACAGGAAGAAAAATTCATTCTGTGTAGTCAGATTCTATGAACCTGTTAACATCTTCCTTCCTGCACATAAACTTGCTTATTCATTCATTCAACCCACGTGAGCTTACTCCCTGGGTGATCTCTGTCCTGTGGCTTTTAAATACCATCTCCAAACTAATGCCTCCCAAATTTATATCTGTAGACTCAATCTCAAGCTGTGTATTCAGCTGCTTACATATCTCCAAAGAGCTGTCAAATAAGGCTGTCCTCATTCATGGCACCCAGAAGGAACCCACACCTAATCCTCCTGAGGTCTCCCATTTCAGTAGATGACATCCCTAATCATTGGGTCGCTTAAACTGAAATCCTCAAAGGCATTCTTAACACAGACTCTCACATCCCACATCCGATCCATTTACAAGCTCCATCCATTCCACCTTCCAAATCCAGCCACAGGATCTGTCTTCTGCTCCCTCCCTATCCAAGCCAATGTCACTGCTGCCCAGACAGCTGAAAGCCTCTCAGCTACTTCTAGTCTGAGCCCACAACAACCCATCATCCACACAGAAACCAAAGTCAGTCTTTTATTTTATTTTTTTAGAAGATTTTATTTAATTAATTGACAGAGACAGAAACAGTGAGAGAGGGAACACAAGCAGCAGGGAGAGGGAGAAGCAGGTTTCCCGCTGAGCAGGGAGCCCAATGCGGAACTCCATCCCAGGACTCTGGGATCATGACCTGAGCTGAAGGCAGACACTTAACAACTGAGCCACCCAGGCACCCCCAAAGTCAGTCTTTTAAAAGTGTAAATCGGATCCTTTACTGCTATGCTTCTAATAACACTTAGACTCCTACCCAGATTCCCACCCTAAACTGCAGAGCCTCGCTTTCCTGACTACGTTGGCAAGCTTCTCTAGCCACTATGAGATGTTCCATGAGTACCCTCTCTAAAGCAAGACCTCTGTTCTCAATTCTCATCCTTCAGCTGTCTTGCTCTGCCTGATTTTTTTTCTATACTGCACATTTTATTATGGATCTACTTGTTTGTGTATTGTCCTCTTCCCCAGTAGAATGTAAGTGCCTCCACAGCACAGCTTTGCTGGGTTCATTGCTGTATCCTCAGGCACCTAGAATAGTCATGACATCATGGTAGGCACCTAGCCAATATGGATTGAGTGAATTAAAACACTTACTGAAGGGCACCTGCGTGGCTCAGTCAGTTGAGCATCTGGCTCTTGGTTTCGGCTCTGGTCGTGGTCTCATGGGTCATGGTCTCATGGGTCATGGGATCAAGTCCAAAGTGAGGATCCCTGCTCAGCAGGGAGTCTGCTTGGGAGATTCTCTCCTTCTGCCCCTCCCCCCAGTCACTCTTGAGAGTTTTCTTTCTCTGAAATGGGTGAATGAATCTTTAAAAAACAAAACAAAACAAAAAAACAAAAAGTTATTGAGCAGCCAACCTTGTTTTAGGCATTATGCTACAAGGAAAGAAAAAAGAAAAAAAAAAAATGGCTTCTGCCCTTGAGGGACTTTTCCCGGGTAGCAGGGACAGATGCCCGAGCAAGTCTGTGATTGTGATATGGCTGGGGTGCTGGGGAAGCTCAAGCAAGAATCTCCTAGTTGCCTGCAGGAGTCAGGAAGGTACCAGGAGGAACTGACATTGGAGATTAGTCTTGAAGGATGAGCAAGTGTTTGCCAGACACTGAGGAGAGGGAAGGACACTTCACGTGTGGAAACAACACATCCAACAGCATCATGGAGCTGCGATCCGGCAAAGATCTTGAATGTGGCCAACTTGTGGGAGAGATATATGAGGTGGGTTTGGAGAGATGAGCTGCCAAGAAAACAATATTTTAATCCTCACCCCTAAACCCTATCTTCCTCTTAAGTTTTCCCCTTCAATAAATATCACACCCAATTCAGGTAATTGCTCACAGGAAAATCTCAGTCCCCTATAACTAACTCTTCATTCTCTCTCACTCCATGTCCAATCCAGTAGCAAATCCCATCAGCTCCACCTTCCAATTATATGCCAATCCAGGTTCTAGTCACCACTTCTTCCACTCCCTCCCTAATCCAAACCATCATCCTTGTTCATTTCGACAATTGCCTCCTAGCAAGCCTCCCTGCCTCCCTTCTGACCCCACGATGACCCACATTCCTACAAAAACCAAGATTGTCATTGTGAAAGCTTTTAAGTTAAAACTGGAAGAGCAGGGCACCTGGGTGCTCAGTGGGTTAAGCCTCTGCCTTTGGCTCAGGTCATGATCCCAGGGTCCTGGGATCAAGCCCCACATCGGGCGTTCTGCTCAGCAGGGAACCTGCTCCCTCCTCTCTCTGCCTGCCATTCTGCCTACTTGTGATCTCTCTGTCTGTTAAATAAATAAAATCTTAAAAAAAAAAAAAACTGGAAGAGCAACTTAGGTCAGTATCAACTAAATGAGTTCTTACGAAAGATTATTAATATATATGTTTAGAGTAGAGGAATGACATTACTTACCTTGATGTCAGAGTTTTTATCTTCTTTGTATTTATATGCTTTGTCCTAATGGTTCTGTGGTATTATGGCATGTGATTACGTGTTCATGTTTGGGGTTTTTCCCTTAACAGTGGAAGGACAGAGCACCCTTCATATGCATCTGTGTTCTCACAGGATCCAGAACTGTGGTTGGCATGGGTTAATACACCATGAATGTCTATGAAAGATTTATTGCCCACACTATGATAGACTCACTGCTGGTTCCTTTAATGATCTTCCCTACTACCTTTTAAAAGTATGAATTTCCTAAATTTATTTTATATACGGTGGTTAGATAAACATCTATTACCTAAAACCAACCTGATTTAAGTAAGTTTCTTTTACCAGTATCCAAGAGATGCAGCAAAAGTAACCATCAGAAGAAAAGTCATGGCCCACAAATGCTTATTTTGGTAAATAAGAGAAATATAAGTAGACGAATTAAGCATTCGACGCAAAAAGTTAGAAAAATAACAATAAAACAAACCTAAGAAAAACAATAGGAAGGAAATAATAAAATTAGAGTATGAATTCAAGAACTGAAAAATAAATTAATAAATGCAAAAATCATATTATTTTAAAACAAGATAGAAGAAACTTTGGCTAACTTGATTAATAAAAATAGGGGAATAAAATAAGTGAATATAAGGTATACTTAAAAGGAATTATGAAGTCTGTTTTACTAAACTTTTTACAAATAAATTTGGAAACCCAGGTGAAATCCATAATTGTCTAAGAAAATATAATTTAACCACCCTGACTTCCAAAAAGGAGGAAAATCCATCAGAACAACTATCATAGAAGAACACTAATGTTAAATTCTAAATAAAATATTAGCAAACAGGGTCTAGCAGCATTTTGAAAGAACAATGTATCATGACCTAATGTGGTTTGTTCCAGGGGTGGAAGGATGATACTGTATTGGGAAATCTATTAATATAATTTATCAATTTTTTAAATTTGCTGTGTTAATAAATCTTTATAGGAAATTCATTTGAACATCTTCATAAATACTACAAAGATATAGATGTAATTCAGTATCAATTTTTCATGGGAAAAAAAACTATAAAACAAGAAATACTGGGCACCTCCTTAACATGAAAAAATTATATGTATCTCACCCAGAATTGAGAGTCATGTTTGAAAAGGAAACACTTAGAAGCCATATTATGTCAGAAAGAATGAAGACAAGGGTGTTCATTGTTTTAACTGTTCTTTAACGTTGTTCTGAATGCACTGGCCAATGCAGTACAAGAGAAAGAAGCTGAAAGCGTAAAAAGCCAAAAGGAAGAGGTTGAACTAATGTTTATATTGATTTGCTGATGATACAACCATATACTTGGATGGTATCCTTGTTTCTATGACTCAACTGGAGAAATTATTACAAACAATAATGACTCAGTGAGGTGGCTGAGTACCAACTTATTGGTAAAAATGAGCATTATTCGTCTACATGATCAACAGCTAGTTAGGAGATATAACAGAAGAAAAATCTCACAGTAGCAAAAAAGGAAAATCCAGATGTAAATATAAATATGAACATAAATACATCAAATACATGAAAATAGGAACTGAACTTAAAGAATCTATAAGATATAAATATTTATTTCTATAAATGAGTGAAACTTCTTTAATTCCCTGAGATGCAGAGGAAAAAAAGAAAATATGTAAATAGATAGAAAGACAAACCGTTTTCTTGGATAGAAAATCTCAACATCAGAAATTCAACATGATTCCAGTAAAATTACCAACAGAATTAAAATAAAATACCAAGATAATTGTTCGTAACCAGAAAAGCTAATGCTGATGTTCACATGAAAAATATTATTTCAATAATTAAAAAAAAAGAAAATAGTGAAATAAAGTTGCTTACAAAGAAATATTACAGGGGTGCCTGGGTAGCTCAGTCGGTTAAGCATCTGCCTTCGGCTCAGGTCATGGTCCAGGGGTCCTGGGATCAAGCCCCACATCGGGCTCCCTGCTCAACATGGACCTGCTTCTCCTTCTCCCTGCTGCTCCCCCTCCTTGTGCTCACTCTCTCTCTGTCAAATAAATAAAATCTTTTTTTAAAGATATTTTTTGTTTATTTGACAGAAAGAGAGAGAGAGAGGTCACAAGTAGGCAGAGAGGCAGGCAGAGAGAGAGGAGGAAGCAGGCTCCCTGCTGAGCAGAGAGCCCAATGTGGGGCTCGATCCCAGGAACCTGGAATCATGACCTGAGCCGAAGGCACAGGCTTTAACCCACTGAGCCACCCAGGTGCCCCTAAATAAAATCTTTTTAAAAAGAAATATTACAGGGCACCTGGGTGGCTCAGTCAGTTATGCATCCATCCCTTAATTTTGGCTCAGATCATAACCTCAGGATCCTGAGATAGAGACCTTCTTTGGGCTCACGCTCAGCGGGGAGTCTGCTTGACATTATCTAACCCCTGCCATGTGCGCATGCGTGCACACTCTCTCAAATAGATAGATCTAAATAAACAAATATTAGGACATATTACAAGTATATTTATATATTTGAATTAGGGTATTAATAGTTCAGTGACAGAGTATGGAGTACAAGAATTATTTCAAATACATTTGGAACTTTAGTTTAAATTAAGTAACTCAGATCAGTATGATAAAACTAGATTGTTGAATAAATGGTGCTGTAGCAATTAGCTGTCTGGAAAATAAAGTTTATTGATAGTTCATATTTTACACTAAGATGAATTCTAAATGCATCAAAGACTAATATTTTTAAAAAATACTTAAAAATTACTAAAGGATTTGGGGGGGGGTATTTTTTATATCCATTAGTGAAAGTATGATACAAAATCCAAAGCCATAAAAGGAAGTGATTTCAGTTACTTAAAAGCCAAAATTTTTCTGAGAGCAAACCACTACCATAAACAAAGGCAAAACACAAGTAACAAGGGAAAATACTTTACAACTCATTTAAAACAAAGGGCCATTTCCCTAGTGTGTAAAGAGCGTTCTACAAGGCACTAAGGAAAAAGACCAGCAATGCAATAGGGGGGGAAAAAACTAAGGTTATTAACAGACAGTTTACAGAAGAGGAAATATAAATAGCTGTTTATAAATATATGAAATATATCCAGCTTCACTTAGGAAAAAAGTGAACATAAATTAAAACTATAATGAAATGCTATTTTGTAGTTTTTAAGTTTGATCACACAATCTATTAGCAAGACTGGATAAGAGGTACTCTAACACATTGCTAGTAGGTGCTCAAATTAGTACAGTGTTAATAGAGAAGCATTTGGCATTATCAAAATTACAGAAGCTTGTATATTTTGATACATCAGTTCTGCTTTAGGGAAAACATATGGATGTGCTTATCATGTGCAAACTTACAAGGTTACACATTGCAACCTTGTTTACCCAAGACTGAAAATAATCTAAATGGCTCTCAATAGGGAACTGGTAATATACATAATGTTACATGTTCCATAGTCATAACTAAACACGATGTAATCATAAAATAAGAATGAGGAAGACTTTATGTTTAAGCTTTGTATAAAAAAAGAAAGATTTATCTATAAATGTATATATCTTTGTTTACATAGGCATAGAATCCCTCTAGAAGGATACATAAGAAATATTAGTTGCCTCTAGGAAATGGAACTTTAGTGACCGAGAAGCAGTGGTATAGGGAGATTTTTAAGACTTTCACTGTATACCATTTATATGTTTTGAAATTTGAGCCAACAATTTTAATTATATTTTAAAGACTGTCTTCAGAGGGGCACCTGGATGGCTCAGTCAGTCAAGCATCTGACTCTTCATACAGACTCAGGTTTTGATCTCAGGGTCAGAAGTTTGAGTCCCCCTTAAAAGAAAAAAAATTATCTTCAGAAGAATCAGTTACACACAACATGGGTGAATCTCACAAATGTAATATTGAGCAAAAAAAAAAAAAAAATCCAGACACACACACACACACACACACACACACGAGACATATTTTCCCATATAGTTAAAGTTCAAAAGGAGACAAAACTAATCAATGGTAAAGGAAGTTAGAATAGCGGTTATCTTGGTGGGAATGGTGACCGAGATGAGGCATGCAGGAGACTTTTGGGTTACTAATAATATTCTTCATTTGGGTGGCTGTTACCATGGGTATTTTCACTTGGAAAAATTCATTGACCTACCCTTAAGGTGGGTACCCTTTTCTGCATGAAAATTATAGTCCAGTTTTTTTTAAATTATAGAAAAGGAAAAGTTCTTTAGGTTGTATGAGTTTCCCAGAATTGCTATAACATAGTACCACAAACCGAGTGGCGTTAAACAGCAGGAATTTCCTGTCTCACAGTTCTGGACCTCTAGAGTCCAAAACCAAGATGTCAGCAGGGCCATGCTCCTTCTGAAGCCTGTAGGGAAGAATCCTTCTTCCCTTCCTTGCCTCTTCTTGGCTTCTAGTGGCAGCAATTAGTACTTGGCATCCCATTGGCTTGTAGATGCATCATTCTCATCTCTGCCTCCCTCGTCACATTGTGTCTTCACATGGAATTCCTTTTTTTAGGGCAGCAGTCATATTGGATTAGGGCTCACGCTACCCCAGTACGACCTTATCTTAACTGATTATATTTGCCACAACCCTGTTCGCAGATAAAATCACATTTGGAGGTGCTGGAGGTTAGGAATTCAGTGTATCTTTTGGGGGTTGGGAGACACAATCAATCTATAACAAAGGTTGATGGGGAATTTTTAGAGTATTAGAGTTGCTGTAGAGACATGTTTAATCCTGTTTTAGTGACTGATTTGTGATGTGTGCCATTTTTTAGCTCTTGCAAAAAAAAAAAAAAAAAAAGAAAAAAAAAGTAATCCAGTGCTGTGTCTACCAATAGTGTCATCTCCTTGGCAATAATTCAACTTCTGGAAAATAAGGGCCTAATCCACCGACTACCCATAGATAGACTAAAAGAAAATAAACAAAGAGCTTTTTGGCTCCTTTGGTAATCTCCTTCATGAGTTTACAGTTCTATAAAACTAGGGGCTGTGTCTTTCTAGGATACAGCTTCACACACTATGACCATTCATCTTCATCATAGAGCAATAATGTTGTTCTGAAGATGGGCTTTTCTAAAAAGCCTCCTCCATACTTTTCAGATTTACTCCAGGGATCCTGCAAAGCCTTCATTTTTCACTGGGCATGGGTATAGGTTTTTTATTTTTCTATCAAAAAGTCAGCAAGTTTCCAAATGAGTAACAAACAGAGTGTGGTTGTGTATCCAAATTGCCCTTGAGGTTTAATTAGTCCCACAATTCTCACACCATTGAAATTGTTTTTTCTAATTTAATTAAATAATTATTTCATTGTCACTGGCTTCCAGTGTGCGTGGCTTGTTATACGTGTTCAATAAGTTTTTGTTGAGTGAAGGAAGAAAAATAGAACAATTAGCCATTTAACTGTCAAATGAAGTCTTTTCACAGTTTCAAAACTCAGCCATTCTAGGGCAGGCAAAATTAGTCTATGTTAAAAAAAATTAGTAGAGCAGTGATTGCCTTTGGCAGAAGATGGGTAATCTTTCTGGAGTGAGGGCTATATTGTATAACTTGATGAGTTCAAAATACAGAGGTATACAGAGGTATACACATTTATCAAAACTCAACTGATGTCTTAAGATTTGTACATTTGTACATTTGTATATTTCTTTGCATATAAATTTTACATCAAAAGAAAAAAAATAAATATTGAACTCTAGTAAATGATATGCCTGTTAGGGTTTAGGATAAAGTGTGCTGATGTCTGCAGTGTCTTTTAATGTACATTGAAAAAAGAAGATAAATTGACAGATGGCTAGAGATGGATATAGATAGATGTGTAATAAAATAAGCATAGTAAAATATTAATTCTAGAATCTAGATATGAGGTATTGGGTGTTCACCAGAAGATTCTTAAAACCTTTCTGTTGAGTTTGAAAGTTTTCATAAGATGTTAGAAAAATTCAAAGTATAAAACCGTACAGGACCTTGCATATGTGGGCAAGTGTACTTGGCATATTTCTTCCTGTCACAGAATTGAATGTCTACTCTTCAAACGGGGAACAGTAGGGGCGCCTGGGCGGCTCAGTCAGCTAAGCGTCTGCCTTCAGCTCAGGTCAAGATCCCAGAGTCCTGGGATTGAGCCCCGCATTCAGCGAGGCGTCTGCTTCTCTCTCCCCCTGCTTGAGCTTGCATGCTATCTCTCTCTCTCTTTCTCTTAAATAAGTAAATAAAATCTTTTAAAAAACAAAACAAAACAGGGAACAATATCACCTGCTAGGGGTCTCCTGGTGAAGCCAGCAACAGATTTGCAGGAATATACAAGGAGCCTGTTTTATTGTCCTACTGGAGTCAGGCTTTGAAAAGGAAATAGATGGAAAAAGGCGAAAGACATTTACATTTCAATGTGGCATCACACAATATGATCTTGTGCCAGCCGCCTACATGAGGGTAACGTGGCCCAGGAAGAAAGCTGATTAGGCTCCATCAAAAACAATGCCTTGTTTTATAGTTGTGCTCATGACGCAAAGGAAACCCGTTTTTATTTTTATTTGAAGAAAGATATGAAGAAATACAATTCTATGAATTCTCTTAGAATTACTCTTTTTTTTTACCCACCCCCACCCACCTTGTGGAAAGTAAATGTAAATAAATGCATTTAATTTTGGAACAAAAATTGTCTCTAAGTGCTCACCTCCTCATCTATTGCATTTTCCTTAATACAATATAGTAGAATCCTGGAAATCAGAAACACTTGAGTTCTCTTGTTTTTGTTACTCTGTACAGTTCTGTGATCTTGAGTAAATTACTTTTAAATTCTTTGAGCCTAAATTTCCACAATTGTCGGGCGCCTGGGTGGCTCAGTGGGTTAAGCCGCTGCCTTCAGCTCAGGTCATGATCTCAGGGTCCTGGGATCGAGTCCCGCATCGGGCTCTCTGCTCAGCAGGGAGCCTGCTTCCCTTCCTCTCTCTCTGCCTGCCTCTCCGTCTACTTGTGATTTCTCTCTGTCAAATAAATAAATAAAATCTTAAAAAAAAAAATTTGTTTAAATTTCCACAATTGTCAATTGAGCAGATTCAATCAGGTCTACAAATCCCTTCTAGTGCTCGAATGAAATTTCGCTTTTTTTTTTTACCCTGTCATTCTATATCGTATTTTGAGGGCCAGCTATAATGAAATCTTGAATCCAGACCTTGACATACTCTGGAGAAAGGGACCCCCAGTCCCAACAAAACACAGAAAAGACTCTGCTCGGAGCTCATTTCAATAATGGTTAAGATTTTAGTCCCAGTGAATTTTCCATCTGTTTCTACGTATTAGTTGGACATGGAGCTAGTTAAATACTGAAGGCATTCAGGAGAGAAAAGATACGATGTCTTACAGTGCATCTGTTCCAAAAATACAAAAAGAGCAGAGAAGAAAGTGATTTTTCTATTTGTGGAACTTCGTGTTTTATTTACTTGGGCTTATCCCCAGGTGAAAATTCCGTTTAAATACTGATTGTAGGAAGAAGCTATCAACTGCTAGCTAGGTATTTTTCCTAAGGAATTAAAAAAAGTAAGTATTCCTAGTGGAATGAGTCTATTTGCACTATTTTCATTCTCAGGGTGTAATAGAACTCAAAGGGAAGAGTAGTTTGGTGTCTCACAATACGTAAACAACCCAAAGAGGGTAATGGGATAAACTTCGTATCTCTTCACATGCTGTTGACTCAACTGTACTATCAAAGATGGAAACTCAACTTCCATTATTATGTGGGTCTGTTGGCAGGTCTAATTACCTGAGGGGTGATTATACAGATATAAACGTGTGTATTCCTAGTCAAGCCAGATATAAGTTGTATATCAATTGTAGTTGTGTGTGTTACACCTTTTCTATAGATTATGTTTCTGTGTTTGTGTATTTTGATGCATAGACCTCCATATTTTCTCCTTTTGATTAGCTATCAACCGAATGTGAGTTGGGGCCTACTTAAATAATGAAAGAGGCTAATTATCAAGGACTTGACTTTACTAATGGCACTTTGGTTGGAGACGTTTTAGGTGAGGAGAGCATGGGCAAGCCGTCTGATTTGGTCCATTATTATATTTTCAATTATCTTTGTTGCTCAAAGAGAGACATTAATATAGCTGAGGATGACATAGCAAATTACCACAGCTCTCTAACCTTTTAAATTGCTAACACTGTTGTAATCTGTAATTATAGAAATCAGTGTGAGAATTGTGGCACTGCATAATTATCTTTCCTGATACTTTATTGCTGAATGAATTATTAATCAGAATCAGTCTTGTATAGTATTTGCAGCAACTCAGAAGAATAATATATAATTAAATTTCATTATTCCTATTTTTGTGCTAATGTTTTATGATGTTGTAATTGATAATTAATTGGCCAAAAACTCACACAATACTTGGGAGTTTCAGGTGGCTGAAAAATGTTCAGTGTGCTGAGTTCATTAACTAAGTAATGATCATTCTGTAAAGACCATGGAGTCTAGTCCAATCTGTATGAGAAAGCTTTTGAAATCGTATATTAATCACTAAGTCTTTCATGTTTCCTTAAAAGAAAGCAATAACTGTGAGCACATATGAATAATTAAGAAATTTTAATGGATTTCAAATCTGGTCAATTTGAAGCAATCAGATGTTGGTTATGAATATCAAGCTAATACACTAGATACAGTTCATGTGTTTTTCTATATATCAGTTTCCATCCTAATTAAACAATCTGCAGTCCCCATATAACCACATTTTCAAAAAGGGAATAGCAGTGCTCTAGCCCAAAAAGCCATTTCCCGATATCTTTGATGAGTGTAACCCACTGTGTACAAAGTCTTTATAGACAAAGTCTGGTCTAATCTTCTTTTCCAATTGTCCAAAATACTGACTGGTTTTCCTCCTCACAGACACACAGAATTTAAAATCTGAAAGGATTATGAACTTTTCCTTGACTGGCAGTCTAACTAAGAATTCCTGGTGTGAGTCTCTTTTGGTATCCTTTGCAACCTAGGTAACCAGTCAAAGCTCAGAATCCAAGAATGTCTTTCCCTCAGCCTGAGTTCTATTGAAAAGAAACATTGTGGAGTATTTTATGTGAACTTCTGCTGTGGCACTTTTTTTTTTTTTTTTTTTTAAGGTGATGCTTTTTTTTTTTCTTTTTTTTTTCTTTTTTTGGTTTTCAGGTGTCTCCTTTAGAAACATACAGGTTGCAGTTTTGTTTTGTTTTATTTTGTTTTGTTTTGTTTTGTTTTTAAACGAGTGAACATCTTTCTTCTTTCCAAAGAATTTTGAAGGTCTGTGGTATGGAATTCTATAATGCATATGCTGGTTTTTAATCAGTCCTTTTTAAGCTGATCAGAAAACCATCCACAGGGGATTGTTCCTGGGGATTGCTGTGCAAATTCACCTCCACTTTCTTGGGAAGATCATGAGTAGTTTATTTTTACATTGGTCTTGCTGGCTCCAATGTCTCATAATTCCAAATTATAAATTATTAAAGAGGAGTTTGTGATCAGACCACGCAAGTAGAACTAAGGCCCATTCCTTTGGCTTCTGACGGAGAGTTGCTTGTCAGATTTTGGAGTAAACATCGGAAGCCTTCCTCTTCCCATCTTCTCTCCATCCCAAGCCCCCCAGAGCTGTGTATGGTCCCAGAGCAACAGAAGCCCGGGCAAAGTCACACTCTGAAAAATATCGATCATCTTGAGGATGCCATCAAGGGTCCTATGTGGCCATCATCTCCTGAGGGCTTGGTTGCATAGGTGTTGCTGAAAGAGAGGGCATGACTGGTGTGGCCGTTGGGATGGGAGACCATGAACTTGGAGGGAATCAGAGCGATCCTTCAGAAGTGGGAGTAAGGAGGTTTTTTACAGGGTAGAACAGCTGAATTATTCTCTGTAAGGACCTACCCTGTACAGAACAACAGAGAAAGAAGAGGTCTCCCTGTTCGTGAATGATGGCACCCAGAAAGCTTTGGAAACAAAGTACACTTAAGACCCTTCCACCGAGAAACTCTCTACATGTTAGCTTTTCTTTCCTTCGCTGCGTCAGTCCAGTCTTTTCCTATAGCTTTTGCACCTTGCCATTATCTGGCTTGCGTATCTCGGAGGCTAGATCATTCGTTTCCTCTAACAGTCACATTACTCAGAATGGACTGAGTTTTCTGTGGATAAATGGATATGTAAGGTGACCTGGAAGCCAGAAAAACCAGGCAGCTTCAGAAAAGTAGGTTCAAAGGAGACCTCGGCAGAAATAAAAGTAGCAGGAAGCAGGAGAGGAAGATGAGTATGGGCAGAAGGCTGGGGTTAGGGTTTACATGGGTTGGTCAAGGAGGCCTTCCTGAGAAGGCCACATCTGAGCAAAGGCCCGAAGGAGGTCAGGAAGTGAGCCATCACACTGAGATCTAGGAGGCCTGTTTGATCATCCCCATGTATAAGGAGACGGAGAAGGAAGAAAGACTTAAGTAGACTTAAGATGTAAGTAGTCCTCTCTGTAGCTCTAGGAAGTGGCAGGGCAGACGTTCCAGGTTTGTAGGGCTGCCTTCCATCAGCTGCCATGAGGGTTAAGCTGCAGATTTCCAGCCCCGCTCCTGTTTCCCTAAATCCATGCAGTTAGAGAGCTGCTGTCATTCAGAGAGATAGGAAGGCAGGTGAGAGAGTCAGCCTGGTGCAGGCAGGGCTGCGAGCAGGAGATGCTGAGGCAAAAGGACGAGCCTTGATCAGTCTGGGAAAGAAAGGTGAATGCAAGCAGGTGGCATGGTCAAGAAGGAGCTGGTTTTATGTAACATTTACTACTTGTTGGACGAGTGAATGAATGAACTAGGGAACAAACATGTGGAGTGTTTTACTCCTCACAACCTCGTGAGAGGTGCTCTTTATCATACGCTTTTCATCCAAATCAGGAAACCGAGGCACAGAAACTTTAAGTGTCTTGCCCAAGGTGAATGGCAGAATCAGGATTCAAAGCCAGGCAGCCTGGCCCAGAGCCTGCGTTCTCAACCATCCCACTATCCTGCTCCCACACACTATCACCTATATAGTATTTAGTGAGGAATTGTTCTAAACACTTGGCGTGTTTGCGCTTTGAATGATTTCCTTCTCGTGACAACGGGATTGACGATGGGAAATCCTTCCTGAGAGCTGACATGATTTGTCTGAGGGGGTGTAGCCGTCAGTGGCTCTGGGGGCTGGTTCGTCAGCGCTACACCACACAGCGCCTCATGTTGAAGGGGGGCTCTGATTTGAATGAAACGTGTCCAAAAAGTCGCAGAGAGAGAAAACCAAAAAAAGCCTGTAATAGAAAAGTGGGATTATTCAAAGCACGCACTTTTAGCAAATAGAAGGGGATAGAATCTTTGGAAATGCTAGGAGATGAGAATCAGTGCAAGTCCCCCATCTGCCAGATGCTTTCTCTTGGCATGAAAGAGAAATATATCAGGGTTAAGTGCCCATAAGAGCAGACAGTCTTGATATAATGCTGTGTAGAATTAGTCAAATGGTGGGGAGGATAATTTCTGATGCAAGCGAAGTGCTTTGTCCTTCTCAGAGAGCCCTCAGATCTATTGCCTTCTCTGACCTTCATGGTCACCGTGGGATGTTACAGAGGGAAGGCTGCAGTGATGCCGTGGCCCAAGTTGCCAGAAAGTGCCAGATCCCACACACTGTCCTATTATTTTCTCACAGGCCATGGATGGAAAGCAAGCAAATTGGCCTTTCCCCAAGCCTGAGCAGGCGAATCTGGCAAACGCAGACGTACATCCTTCCTCGTGCAGTCCAGGTTTGCCTCGCTGTAAGAAACTCAGCCTGTGCAGAATTACAGATTTATATAATGTATGAAGAAATGAATTTTCCTTTCATCATAGCCTTTATTTGTGGAGGATTTACTGTAAAACAAAGACCGTCCTAAATACCTTCTCTCTTCATCTGTTATGCTTCCCAGCCATTTTGCACTTGGAAAAACCAAGGATTACAGAATCTAATTAACGTACCCAAAGCCCTACAGCTAGGAAGTGGGACTCAAAAAGGGACTTGAAGCAGGTAGAGGTAGAGGAGCAGGAACTCAAAAGAGGCTCCTCTACCTCGAGATGAGAGAAGAAATGGGAAACTAGTACATGGTAGAGTCAAGAAAGTGCTGAGAAGTCTCCTCCTGCCTGGTGCTTCTGGAGGGTTCTCTGTGCCTCTCCAGTAGCATGTGGCTAAAGGGCTGGCCCTCGTCAGACCCCTTTCTTACCATTTGGAGAAAGGGTATTTTCTCCCCCGCCGCACTGCAGCTTTGACTGTTTATAATGAGTGACTTAGAAAATAATCTCTTCTTTCATACGCTTTGTTTTATCTGAAGCATATCCTGTGGGGTACAAATGCTGTCTGTGAATTGTGCTGGTATAATCATAAAATAGGACTCATATTTTAAATAGCATACTCGATGTCCGGAAGCATTTGTGACCTGCCTTTTGGTAACCATAATCATCACTCTGAGAAGCTGCCAAGGAACAGACAGGTACTTGGAAGGCTCTGAGCACATCCTTTCTCCCTCCTCCCCCGCTGCCCCTCTCTCTCTCCTCTGACCTGCCTTCTCCCCAGACTCCCAGGAGAGCATTTCACCTGTGTGTTCCTCTTCCACCTCCGTTCGATCTCCTGTATTGTGACAGATGGTCCAAGAGCTATTATTACCGGTTGCAGAATTCAACGCACTGCCAACCAATGGTCTTAGCCTCATGGTTTTAATTACTTCTAAATAGGAAAAATAGGACTGAGGGTGCCAAGGCTTTGGCAGAAACTCCCAAACCTTTCCCAAAGCACTTCCCAAGATGACCTTTGAGCCAGAGGACTCCTCTGCCTTGACAAGATGCCTTGCCATGGGTGCGGAGCTGTGATTGTTTTACTCACCAGCTGAACTGCTTGCAATCTCAACTTCGTCCTTTCCAGCTTGCGTCACAGCAGAGAGGATGATGTTGTGGAACAGAATCATGAGGTCCAAAAGACCCTACTACATGAAAGAAACAAGTTTCCTTTTATTAAGTACCTTTTCTGTGAAAGCGGTATATCTGCCAAGCCTTGGAAACTCACTTCTGTCTCCTTCCCCACCTGTAAGCAGTGTGCCCACCCAGGAAGCGAGGCAAGCATTGAGAGAGACCGCAAGGATGAACAGCCCCAGAACCAGAGCCATAGATACTCGTCAGGGACCATGAGATCTGGACTTGACCCCGACCCCCTGAAAAGGAGTTCGAGTTGCAAGTCCAGCCTCTAGCAGCAGAACTCCCCATCAGATAAATTTGCCTTTGGCAGGTTGCACTTACTAGCAACTACCAGTGATAAACTAGCTCAGAAAATGTGCTGGGAGCTCTGGCAGCCCTGACGGGGTTTCTTGACTTGGATGGACGCGCAAGCCCGAGTGTTGGCACTGACCTGGCAGTGAACTTCTGGCAGTAATGACATGGTATCTTTTGAAGCTAATTCTCCAGACCACATTTTAAAATTTATAACACATAGATCTTCTCTTCCTCCTTCTTTCCCGGCTTCCCTCTGCCGCTCCCTCTCCCTCCCCTCCCTGTCACCAGATTCGAAGTCCACTAATTACCGAGTTCCGTTTTCGACAGTCTTGGGTTTGACAGTAATGCTGCCGTTGGAGTCAGACCCACTTGCAGTCTCCCCTTTTTTCTGCATTTGACTATCTGTTGTCTTTTCTTAGTCTTTGATTCTCTGTTGTGAGTTTTGACTTGGTTCTTATCTAAGACAGAATAATTTCTGTCAGGCTCTGGGAACTCCCCTCCCACTCGATGGAGAAGTTTTGGGGAGGGGGTGCACACCCCGTGTTGAACTGTGCATCGGGTACGGATCTGCAGCGACTTCTATTAAAACGTAACATGATCCGTTGAGTCATCCTCCCTCTGGTTTGACTCAGAAGCTTTTTGGCGTACTTTGCATGTCATTTCTCTGTAATGATTTCCCCATGGAGAAGGGTGTCTGCTAGAATCCAGGCAGACTGAAGATTGCTCTGAGTCAAATGGATCTTTTATTCTTTTAGTATTAACCCTTATCTCTCGGTTCCCCATCCTGGCTTTTTCCCTGAAGGAACCTAATGAAGTAAATAGGTCCCACCACCCTCGTTTAGCCTCCTAATCACTGTTCATAATTTCTTCTAACATTAGCAGCACGAAGCTCTAGGGGAATATTCTCCGGCTAGAAGGCGAGGGAAGGGGATACCGGGAGAAACTATTTCCCACAGATGCCCTGATAAAGAAAAATGTAGAAAAGAAATGACTTCTCTCTGTCCTCTAACTCCTAATAGGCAAGAAGCAAATGCTAATAGGAAGCAGAGATTGATGTATGAGAAATGAATATAAATGGAGAACCCAGAGACAAAGAAGTAGTGTGGGAGACAAACTGGAAGTGACAAGATAGAAAAGAAAACGAGTCAAGGGTAGAAAAGGACCTACCCCAGCAGAATAAATGGGGACTTGGGCTTCACCCTTCGCTGGTGGGTTATCACAGAAGAACCAAAAACAAACGTCAACATACAGCAAAGAGGAGCTGGGTGGGTGCTCACAGAGCCGCACATCCTAATCTGCCAATCCCTAATTCCACGTTTTCTGCCTGCTCCTTCTCCTCCCTTAACCATACACATGCCCCTCCCTCATTGCCAGCCTCCACTGACAATAACTGCATCCTGGACAGCCTGGCGGGGAGTCCTCTTCACCCATCAATTTCAAAGAATTTAATCTCTTTCATCTACTTTTTGACAGGGTAGGCTCTATGTCCTTGTTAAACCCAAGCCGTAGCGTCCCCCCCAGGCCCCAGGCAGGGTTGTCTCATGTGCTGTTGCCAGGTGGAGACTCAGACAGGGAGAGTCCACGAACCCCTCCTTCATTCCACAGCCGCATTGGTGAGACAGCCTCTGAGAATGTCCTGGCCGGAGCACTGTTTTCAGGGAGAGGAGTAAGAAGAGAGCAAAGTGAACTACTTCTCAGTACCATTGAGCACTGTGTTCCATTGCTTCATCCTTTCTTTGGGTTGACTTATTCATAAGATGGAAAAATTCGCACCATTATTGGGCAAGTCTTCCTCTCTTCTTCTTCCTTTTTTTTTTTAAATTTTTTTTCAGTGTTCCAAAATTCATTGTTTATGCACCACACCCAGTGCTCCATGCCATACACCCCCTTCTTAATACCCACCACCAGGCTTACCCAACCCCCCGTACCTCCCCCCCTCCCCCGCCATGATGGCATGTCTCCCTTCCAGACAGCTGTGTTTTTTTGACCACCTCTAACTTCTCGGAAACAGCCTTCTCAAGAACTGTAGGTAGAGAAGCTCGTGTTTCAGGTTTTTCCTAAAGCCTTTGTCCTTTCATGGAATCATAGAAATTAGAACTCGCAACACCTTGCAAGTCACCTCATCTGTTTCCTCATTTTAGAGATACAGACCTAGAAGTGCCTTGAAATGATTTGGATTTCACAATAGAAGATGAAACCCAAGGTCTCTGAAAAGGGTCCTGCTCTGGGGCAGAAGCCAGGCTTAGATTTCTCACCACCACCTGAAGGGCCTCCTCCCCATATTTGGCCCATTTTTGCAGATTTTGTATGTTTCCATTTGAAACCTAAAGTTCCACCCTAGGACTTTCATGATTAAGTTGTACAGCCTGAGGCAGGTAACCTGAGCTGTTAACCCTTTCCTACAATCTTTAATTTGGAGCAAGCTGGATGGTTTTTTTACTTATATAATAGCAAAGTGCAGATATCGAGGTATGATTTAACACAAGGTGAAGGCACAGCTACTTATCACCAATGTTAACAAATAGAACATTCTGACAGCACCCCTGAGCCCGCCCCCCGCACAGTACCACTGGCTGATATAACAACTGTCTCCCCACCGATGGAAACTCTGTTCTGAGTCTTTTCTTTATAGTTTTATCACCTATGTATGTATCCTTAGATATTTAACTTTTGCCCATTTTTGAACTTGATATAAAGGAATCCAATTGTATGTTATTATTTTGTGTCTTGCTTCTCTAACTCAGTATTCACCATTAGGTTAGTAAGAATCATTCATGTTGTTGCATGTGGCTCTTATGGGCTTTGTGTCTTCCCAATGTCTGAATCTGGGAATGTGCTTCAGTGTAATTATTCATCCAGTTACTGACAGACATTGTATTGTTTCTATTGGGAGGGATGCTGAACAACACTGCTGTGAGCACTCTTTTTTTTTTTTTAAGATTTTATTTATTTATTTAATAGAGAGATAGAGAGCATATGTAGGCAGAGCAGCAGGCAGAGAGAGAGGAAGAAGCAGACTCCCCACCGAGTAGGGAGCCTGATGTGGGGCTCAATCCCGGGACCCTGGGATCATGACCTGAGCCAAAAGCAGCCGCTTAACTGACTGAGCCACCCATGCGCTCCTGCTGTGAGCACTCTAATACAGAGTTCCTGTTAACAGACATACAGTAGTGCCTTGGGCATAACCCAGGAATGGAAATATTCGGTCATAATCGGTCCATATGTATGAGTCCCCGTTGCTTCACATTTCCACAAACACTTGAAATTACCAAACTTTTTAGTTCTTTCCAGTTTGGTGGATGTGTTATATGTCTTTAATTCTTTATTATCTTTAAATTAACACCTATGGCCTGCTACCACTATTCTTCTTTTGTTTAATTCCAGTTAGTTGACATACAGTGCAATATTGGTTTCAGGAGTATGGTGCCTTGATTCATCATTTGCATATAACACCCAGGGCTCATCCTAACAAGTGCCGCCGTCCTTAATGCCCATCACCTGTCTAGCCCATCCCCTCCTCCTCCCTCCATCCACTCTCAGTTTGTTCTCTGTAGCTCAGAGTCTCTCGTGATTTGTCCCCCCTCCCTTCTGTATATTCCTCTATTTTGTTTCTTAATTTCCATATATGAGTGAAATCCTATGGTATTTGTCTTTCTCTGGCTGACTTATTTTGCTTAGCGTAATACACTCTGACTCCATCCACATCATTGCAAATAGCAAAATTTCGTTCTTTTTGATGGCTGCGTAGGATGCCTCTGTGTGTGTGTGTGTGTGTGTGTGTGTGTACACTGTATCTTCTTTATCCATTCATCAGTTGATGGGCATCTGGGCTTTTTCCCACAGTTTGGCTATTGTTGATAATGCTGCTCTAAACATGAGGGTACAGGTACTCCTTTCAATGTATTTTTTTTTAAGATTCCTTTTTTTTTTTTTTTAAGATTTATTTATTTATTTATTTGACAGAGAGAAATCACAAGTAAGCAGAGAGGCAGGCAGAGAGAGAGAGAGGAGGAAGCAGGCTCCCTGCTGAGCAGAGAACCCGATGCGGGACTCGATCCCAGGACCCTGAGATCATGACCCGAGCCGAAGGCAGCGGCTTAACCACTGAGCCACCCAGGTGCCCCATAAGATTCCATTTATTTGACAGAGAGAGTCACAATGAGAGAGGAAACACAAGCATGACGGGGGGAGAGGGAGAAGCAGGCTTCCCACCGAGCAGGGAGCCCGATGTGGGTCTTGACCCCAGGACCCCAGGATCATGACCTGAGCCAAAGGCAGACACTTAACAACTGAGCCATTCAGGCATCTCTATATTTTTTTTTAGAGAGAGAGTGAGAGCAGGAGGGGCTCAGTCTCAGGACCATAAAATCATGACCTGAGCTGAAACCAAGAGTAAGGCACGTAACAGACTGAGTCACCCAGGTGCCCCCTTGAATGTGTATTTTTATATCCTTTGAGTAAATAGCTAGTAGTGCAATTGCTGGATCATAGGGTAGTTCTATTTTTAGCTTTTTGAGAAAACTCCATACCATATTTTTGGGGTGTTGAGTTTAATAAGCTCTTATAGATTTTGGATACTAACCCTTTATCACGTATGTCATTTACAAATATCTTCTCCCATTCCCTAGACAGCCTTTTAGTGTTATTGATTGTTTCTTTCACTATGTAGAAGATTTTTATCTTGATGAAGTCCCAATAATTCGTTTTTGCTTTTGTTCCCCTTGCTCCTAGTGACATATCTAATAAGAGATTGCTACAGCTGAGGTAAAAAATGTTGCTGCCTGAGTTCTCCTCTAGAATTTTTATGGTTTCCCATCTCACATTTAGGTCTTTCATCCATTTTGAATTAATTTTTGTGTATGGTGTGAAGAGAATGAAATGGTCCAATTTCATTTTTCTGCATGTGGCTGTCCAATTTTCCCAACACCATTTGTTGAAGAGGCTGTCTTTTTTCCATTGGACATTCCTTCCTGCTTTGTCGAAGATTAGTTGACCATAGAGTTGAGGGTCTATTTCTGGGCTCTCTATTCTGTTCCATTGATCCGTGTGTCTGTTTTTGTGCCAGTACCATACTGTCTTGACAACTACAGTTTTGTAATATAGCTTGAAGTCTGGAATCATGATGCTTTGCTTTTCTTTTTCAGGATTGCTTTGGCTATTCAGGGTCTTTTGTGGTTCCATACAGATTTTAGAACTGTTTGTTCTAGCTCTGTGAAAAATGCTGGTGGTGTTCTGATGGGGACTGTCTGCTACCTACATTCCAATACTTCTAGCTCAGCCTCCGCGTCACAGCCTGCCTCTCCATAGAGTTCACATTTAATCATAGAAGTGTGACTCCTTGTCGCTGTCTTATTACGAGATATTTAAAGAAAGCTTGGGTTATTTTTTATTTTGGTCTTTTTTTTTTTTTTTAATGAGTGAAACAACATCAGCAACAAAAATTACCCAAAATTTGGGGCTTATGATCATTGTCCCTAAATTCTTTATGTTTTTTCTTTCAACTATACAGTAAAAACCATTGTCACAATCTGTGTCAATAAATTGAACTTCCTCCCAAAAGGTCAAAGAAGATGGAAGTTTATGTGGAAGTATGAGAACCATTCAGAGCTATTAAGGATTTGATGATACAATTGCAAGTGCTTCCTTCTAACAGCAGCCTTAAATTTCAGTTCCCCTGGCACTGACGAGCACACACGCAGATGGAGTGTTTGAGTAAATAAAGAACACGGAACGTTTTAGCTGCTCAATGTCAGGCCCTTACTCTAGCTATCTAAGGCATTAGAGACATTAAATGACAAGCACTGCAGTTTTCCATTATAAAATACCAAAATTGGATTGCTTTCCACTTTAAGTAAGAAGTTTGAGTCTTGATGCGATTGAAAAGTGTTTCCAATCCAAAAGCAATAACTTAGTAATTTTAATGCCACTATGCACTCTAAAATTTCTATAGACTTGATAAATTTCTTTTATAAAAACTAACACTTATAGTTTCATTGTAAATAACTTTTTTTAAAAAAACATGCTTGATAAGAACAGGAATTTACTCAGCAATTACTAAATAATTTAGTGTGTGATTCACAGAAGTATTTACTTAATGCCCTGTTTCTATGGGAAATGTGGTTGGAATTTCAAATGAAATGGTTTATAATTTGGTCTTTTTCATTACCTGCAAGGCATATTCATTTCTTTTCATGTTAACCATTCTAGACATGACAGGTTGTCTGAAAAACGTAACATTCTACTTTTTTGTGAATTTCAGCTTCTCACATTTCCCACTGTAGACTTTTTTTTCTTTTTGGGTTTTTGATTTATACTTTTAACCTTCAGAACTAAGTGTCAGATGTTTTAATTTCTGAGTATAAACCAATAATGAATGAAGACTGAATGAGGAAATGAATAAGCAAGTCTGTATTCATTAATATTATGTCTCTGATAAGAGTTGTGGTCTGTGTAGGTTTTTTTTTAAAGAATGAGCATATTATGAGAAAATAATAGTAATTAACTTTTACTGCTGAACCATATGATAAGATGATTGGGGTATATGTGTATGTACATGTGCAGCTGGGTTTTTTGGCCTACAAAAAGAAGAATGAGATCCAGCCAAAACCCAAATCAGAACCTTTGGAAGGCTTCCTTACAATCTGATTTCAGCTAATGTCTACACACTTTAACACATTGTCTAATGCTTAGTGTAAAGACTGGCTGTCAGACTCCTACATGCTATTCTGGGCTCTGTTACTCACTACAAAGTATTTCATTCTTAGATCCCATGGGTCCTGCTGCAGATTTCAGGATTTGCTGCTTTGGGTGGGGGGTGTTTTTTAATTAATATTAGCAAAGCAAGTGGAAAAAAAAAAACTTAATGGGACATAATGCAGTGAGAGGAGAAATGGAATTCAGGTTGGTATTGGTGAGTCAAAAACAGACAAGTTGGAGGGAGTTCCTAGAAGAGCACCCATGGTAATTGGAGGATGAGAAGGGCTGACTGATTTCTAAAAGAAGAAGAAACAGTATGTTCCATTATGCTTGAAGAGGGGCCAACAGTGAGGGGTGTGATAAGATCCAATAGGAATGTAAAGGCCAAGAGGAAGAGAGTGGTGCTGGCATGGCATAAGGAAGGATTATCCAGGAATAATGTAATAAAAGCAAGAAAATCCTCAGACAGGTTAAAGTCTAGCAACAGCTTCATGGAAATTATAGATTTTAGATTATACCATTTGATGAACAGATATGATCTGTTTTAAGTGTCTTCTAAAACTCTCTGGAAGGTTTAACCCAAAAAACAGATGTCCGTGTTCATGTGACTATCATAGCCTCTTCATCGACTCAGGGAACATCCATCATCATAGCCCCTTTATTTTCCCAAACCTGCCCTATTGCAGGGTATTGAATCCTTCTATGAGGCCCCCTCCTCCCAGATATCTTAGACCAGAAAGAAACCATCTTCCTTGTGAACTGGAATCTGAGAGCCCACATACTACATTGCCTTGGCTTCACCACTATTAATGACTGCTCCCCGCCTGGTGGTGTAGACTCTCATCCAGGGCTGCTGTGTAGTAGTCAGGCCCCTGTTTGGACCTCAGTGGAACTCCATACTGGGGTTTCCAGGTGCAATAATTCTTTTAGCTTATATTCCCTTACTCAGCCATGGTTCCCAGAACAAACCTATGGGCTAGGATGTCTAGGATCGAAAGAGCTAATGGCATTAGCACCACATGTTGTACCAAAATGTCTTCCTAGATCTGGATTCTCCATTTCCAAAAGGTAATTTCACCTCAAGGGACTTACTTGTTCTCCTCCATTTACTCAGGGATATCATGGTCTATCCAGACGGATCTTCCTAACCTGGAACCTGTGAGAGCAAGGGTTGAGGTGTTAGTTCCTTCTCTCCCAGAAGGTTTTGGTTTTTTCCTTTATATTGTCCATCCCATAACCTGTAACCACCTCTGCGGAGGCAGTTTCTTTTAAGCCATGCAACATCAACAATAGTAGAGGTTATATGAATGGTCTTTAGAAGGCCAAAGAAAGCTAGCTTCTTTCAACTACGATGATGGTGACCCACTGCCTGTGACCAACTAGATTCTTTTATAGAGTCTAAAACTCAGAGAATTATAGATATGTAAGAACTTTGCTGATCTTCTAGTTCAGACTTTTTGTTTTATAAATATCGAAGCAGTTCCAGAGAAAGTTAAGCAGCTTATCCATAATCCGCAAAGCTGGTCGGTGCCAGAGCTGGATCAAAAGACCTAGATCCCAGGTATACTCCTCCTTCCTCTGCACCTCACTTTCATTTCTCTTTTGACTTTATTTCATTTCATGTTTCACAAAAGAACTTAAGGCTTTGTACCCTTTGTAGCAAGCTTCTCTCTTCTTGGTGGAGGTACATTAATATTAGTTACCCATAAATGGATTGGAAAAATGAGATCTCTCTTACAAATCTCCTGCTTTTATGAGTTACACATACCACTTACCTTGTAGAACATTACTTTCTGAACCTAATTATGAGTACTGCCTGCTACATGTAAGCTATTGGGACTTTAAATAAATAAATAAATAAATTTCCAAAGACTGTGAAGACTAAACGTGATAGGAGAGGAGTATTAATTTGAGAACTAAGAATGAAAAAAAATAAATCAGATGTGAGACCACCTATAGGAGATAAGAAAATCCTGAAAATATTTCATGTAAAAGATGCCAGAATAGGAAATATTTGTCTTTGGCCTCTGTATGCCGTCGTGGCAGTCAGGACCAGTCAGGTGCTCCTGGGGTCTGGTCTCACCAACCTGTTCTAGCAGCTCATGTACATGAAGGTATCCATCCAAGTGGGATATGAGCCTCTTCCCCCAACAATAGGATGAAATATTTTGGGGTGGCAAGTATGCGGCCTCCAGATCTGTTTTGTTATGCTCAGCACGTTGTGAACATCAATGGGAAGCATGGGTTATTCACAGGCTTAACTCCAAAACTGAGTTCAGAAGTCCTTGGAACTGTGGTCCATGGTAAAGTTTTACAGGACTTAGGCCCTGGAAATGTACAGAAAGAAGTCACACCTTCCTTCAACCAAGTCATCAAGGTTGTCTTGAGAGATGGTGGCCCGCTCTGCTGCTACTCTTATCACACATTCCTTCCATGTGATCACTCTGAGATCTGTGGTACATATCACTGGCAGAAAATCCAAGTACTGTGGGTTTTGTAACTCATGTGCCCTCCACATGAAGAGGGTACCCTAGAATTTTTTGCAACTCTTATATCTCATCTCCTAGGTGACATCATTTATTTGTGACTCTGTCCCTCACTGGCCTGGTTCATCAATACCTATACACTGGACAGTGGGGTTTCCATCATGAATAAAATGAGGAGTTATTCCCAAGCTGTTACAAGACTTTTTTTTGCCAGTATCGACCTATCCCTTTGTGTTTGTCTCTAATCATATGACTGTCAACAACTGAGCTTGCTGATGGATCCCTTCAATACTCCCCAATATATATACTTCTTGGGTAGAATTCTGGTGCATGCTGTAAAAAGAAGGAAATACGAGCCAAGGAAATAATTTGTTTTCCAGAAGGTCCCCTTAGGAAAGACTTATTATTGTGACCTGAGAATGTTAATATGAAGATATGGGACAGGGACAGTGACATTTCTATAGTCCCAGAAGCACAGAATTAAGGGAAATAATGTTGATTTCTGTACGATGTGGTGTGCTTTCTTAATAATCATTTAATCTTGAGAAAATGGAAAAAAAATTGTTCTTCTTACTAGGTAAAAAAAGATTTTAGCAGCAATTTGCTAGTCATAAAGACAGAAGCCATGCAAACTCAGTCTTGCTCCATGGATTATGGTCATTGTAACTGAATTGTGTCACTTAAAATGCTATCCTTTTGCATAAAAAATGATTCCAGGTAATAAAACTTACAGATACTTTATGTTTTATTGGAATTCAAAGAAATAAAAGTTCTTGTTTGCAAAAACATTTTTGTAAGCTAGGTATTATAAATCGTCATTTATAGTAGAGCAAAATTTACACTATATGTTTAGCAAAGTGATAAATAATTGTTTGTAATTTTTTCAGTGTAACTGTAACATAAAGACTAAATCCAGGATTTTTACTTCCAGCCAAGATGGAGTGACAGGTACTAGAGTTACTAAATTTACTACACCTGAAGCAACTATAAAAATAAATAAAATATATCAAACAATGCTCTTCAAGACATTGGACACCAAGCAACAAAGGACATTGATCCCTAAAAGAAGGAAAAACAAGCTGAGCCCAGCTTACTGTTTTGAGAGTGTTTCCAGACAATGGTAGGGGAAAGATAAACCAAAGAAGATCTTGGCTGACTCCTGAGTTGAGGAGACAGAGCTAATAGTCAGGAGAGACTGTTGTGGCTACACTTCAGAAAACAGAGTAGCAAAGAAGAGAGCGCATCATAGAGAGAAAATTCCAGAGATCTGCAGAGGGTTTCCCTTAAATATTCTGCAGAGTACTCATTAGCACATGTGTGTGAGAAAAATACCAAAAATGAGGAAAGAAAGACCCAAAACAATTAGAAGGAACAGTACTCAGAGCTCACAGAGGATCAGGAATAACACCTGTTCCTAGCATCCAGACTAGAAATCCCATAATTCAAGGGACATTGGGTAAAATACTCAGAAGAGTCTTGAATCAGTAGTGGGGAAGAAGGAATTCTAGATTAAATGCTGCTCTTCCCACCTAACAGATCTCAAAATCTAAACCTAGAGGAGTAAACTGTTGCTGTATAACTCAGCTGAGTCCTTGGACAAAATTTAAGAATGTTAATAACACACAAGTATCAAGCATCTAACAAGGTAAAATCACAATGTCTGGCTCCAATCAAAACTTTCCAGACATGCACAGAAGCAGGGAAATATGACTCATAATGAAGAGAACTAGCAATCAAAACTAAACCAGAATTGACACAGATGTTAGAATTAACAGACAGAAATAGTTATTATAACTGTATTCCAAATGTTCAAGAAGTTAGAGGAGTGATTAAATATCTTAAGCAAGTTGTGGGAGATATAAAAAAGACCCAAATGGAACTTTTAGAGATGACAACCACAATTTCTGAGATGAAAATTACTGTGAAAGGAATTAATGGCAGATTAGATATTGCAGAAGAAAGGATTAGTGAACTTGAAGGCCTAGCAGTAGAAACTGTCCAAAATGAAACGCACAGAGAAGACTACCAAAAAGAAAAATGTACAGAGCATTGTGAGCTATGGACGGTTTCAGATAGTCTTCATTTAGGTAGTTAAATAATGTCTGACATGCTTTCAGATTTGGTGAAAACTATACCCACCCTTTCAAAAAAGCTCAAAAACCATGAAAAAATTACACCAAAGCACTTCATAATCAAATTGCTCAAAACAGGGATAAAGAATCTTAAAAGTAGCTAGAAGGGGGGGAAAATTACATATAGAGGAACAAAGATAAGGATGAAGGCAGATTTTTCATTGGAAACCATGCAAATGAAGAGACAGTGCAATGACATTTTCAAAGTACTGAAAAGAAAACAATTGTCGATCTAGAATCTATTCTCCCACAAAAATAACTTTCAAAAATGAAAGCAGTAGACTTCTTTTTTTTTTTTTAGTCTTTTTTTTTTTAAGATTTTATTTATTTGACAGAGCTCACAAGTAGGCAAAGAAGCGGGCAAACAGAGAGGAGGAAGCAGGCTCCCTTCTGAGCAGAGAGCCTGATGCAGGGCTTGATCCAGGACCCTGGGATCATGACCTGAGCTGAAGGCAGAGGCTTTAACCCACTGAGCCACCCAGGCACCCTGGCAGTAGACTTCTTAAGAGAAACAAATACTGAAAGAATTTATCGCCAACAATGATGGACCAATGCTTATGTCCACCTCCAAAAGCCCTAAACCCATGCAATATTTGGAGATGGGGCCTTTGGAAAGCAATTAGGTTTAGATGAAGTCATGAGGAGGGAGCCCCTAGGATGGAATTAGTATCCTTATAGAAAGACAAAGAGAGGGCGCCTGGGTGGCTCAGTGGGTTAGGCCGCTGCCTTCGGCTCAGGTCATGATCTCAGGGTCCTGGGATCGAGTCCCGCATCGGGCTCTCTGCTCAGCGGGGAGCCTGCTTCCTTCTCTCTCTCTCTCTGCCTGCCTCTCAGTGTACTTGTAATTTCTCTCTGTCCAATAAATAAATAAAATCTTTAAAAAAAAAAAAAAAAAGAAAGAAAGACAAAGAGAGACTAGAGTTCTCCCTCTTCCCTGTGCAAAGACAGTGAGAAGGCAGCTATCCACAAGCCAAGAAGAGTCCTCCCCAAAGAACCAAATTAGTTGGGACCTTGATCTTGGAATTCCCAGACTGAGAAACTATGGGAAAGAAGTTCTGTTGTTTATGCTATCCAGTTTCTTCTATTTTGCTATAACATCTGAGGCTGACTAAGACACCAATATAGCCACACTACAAGTCATATTAAAAGAAATACGCAGGCAGAAGAAAAATGTGTGGGTATGAGTGTCTACGTTTTCTCTTGCTATTTAAATCTCTATAAAAGATCATTGTTTAAATAAAAATAATAACAAGGTAGGTTGGGATTTATAACATTTGTGGAAGTAAAACGCATGACCAGAAGAGAGAAATGGAGGCATAATATTGTAAGATTCTTATATTCTACATGAAGTGGTATAATATCACTTAAAGATAGATTGCAATTATTTAAAGAAGCATACTGCAAACCCTAGGTGACCAATAAAATAACAAAACAACATGACAATAAAGGGGATAAGCTTGAATTATAAATATAAAATACTGTTAATATAAAAACAGAGAGTAAGGGAAAAGGGAACAAAGAAAGATGGGACAAAGAGAAAACAAGTTTCAAAATGGCATATTTGGACCCCACCAAGTCAACAGTAACATTAAATGCAAGTGATATAAGCACTAGAATTAAAAGTCAGAAATTATCAGATTGGATTTTTTTTAAACACTGATTTATTTTAGAGAGACAGGAGTGGAGCGGGGGAGTCTTAACCAGTGGAGCCCGATGTGAGGCTTAGCCTTTTGACCCTGGGATCATGATGTGAGCTGAAACCAAGAATCTGGTGCTTAACTGACTGTGCCACTGAGGCAACCCTTGGATTTTTTTTTTTTTTAATAAAGCAACACTCAACTATAGGCTGCCTACAAGACACTTTATATATAAAGACACAAATAGATTAAAAGGATAAGTAGGGCAAAAGATGTTGACACTAATGCTAAACACTAATTACAAAAAGCTGACATGACTATTGATATCAAACAAATTAGATTTCAAAGCAAATAATATTTGCAGGAATTAAAAGGTCATTTTGTGATAAAGGAATAAATGCATTAAGAGAAAATAAAAATTCTAACCATGTATGCATCTAATAATAGGATTTCAAACTGCATGAAGCAAAAATGATAGATAAATCTACAATTATAGTTAGAGGTTTCAGTGACTCTCCCTAATACCTTGACAGAACCCATGGATAGAATATTAGTAAAGATACAGAGAATTTGAACACTGATTATACAATTTAACTTAATTGTTATTTACAGAACACTCCAGCTAGCAACAGAACACACATTCCTTTCAAATGCATATGAGATATTTACCAAAATAGTCTATATCTGGGATATAAGACAAGTTCCAAAAACTAAAAGGATTGAAGTCATTCAAAGTTTATTCTCTGATCACAATGGAATTAGATCAGAAAACAATAATAGAAAGGTATCTGAACCCCTTCAAACATTTGGAAACTAAGTAACATTTTCAAATAATTTATACATTAAGAGAGAAAGGGAAATTAGAAAGCATTTTAATACTAATGAAAATCAAAACAGCATTTCAAAATTTGTGGGATGTTGCTAAAGCAGTACTTAGACTGAAATGTATAGTATTAAAACTTTTCTTAGGAAAGATGAAAGCTCTTAGATCATGAACTCAACTTCCACCTTTGGAAACTAGAGAAAGAAAAGCAAATTAATGGTTAATTAATCTTCAATGAAGGAGGTGAGAATATGCAATGGAAAAAGTCTCTCCAACAAATGGTGTTGGGAAATCTGAAACAGCTAGTGCAAAAGAATGAAACTGGACCATTTTCTTACACCATACACAAAAATAAACTCAAAATGGATTATAGCCCTAAATGTGAGACCCAACACTGTAAAAAATCCTGGAAGAGGGCACAGGCAGTAATTTCTCTGATATCAGCCATAGCAACATTTTTCTAGATGTCTTCTGAGACAAGGGAAACAAAAGCAAAAATTTAAACTATTGAGACTACATTAAAATTAAAAGCTTCTGCACAGCAAAAGAAACAGTCAACAAAACTAAAAGACAACCTGCTGAATGGGAGGAGATACATACTTACAAATGACTTATCTGATAAAGGATTAGTAGTATGCAAAATCTATAAAGAACTTACAAAACTCAACACCCAAAAAACAAAAATTCTGATTTAAAAAGGGGCCAAAAGACACGAACAGACATTTCTCCAAAGACATCGCGATGGATAACAAACATGAATAGATGTTCAACATCAGCAATCATTGGGGAAATGCAAAACAAAACTACAATGAGATATCACCTCACACCTGTCAGAATGGCTAAAATCAAAACCACAAGAAACAGCAAATGTTGGCAAGGATGTGGAGAAAAAGAAATCCTCTTGCACTGTTGGCGGGAAAGCAAACTGGAGTAGCCACTGTGGAAAACATTATAGATTTTCCTCAAAAATTTAAAAATAGAAATACCATATGATCCAGTAATTTCACTACTGGATATTTACCCAAAGAATACAAAAACACTGGTTCAAAAGGATATATGCACCCCTTGTGTTTATTGTAGCACTATTTACAATAGTCAAATTATGAATGCAGCCTAAATGTCTATCAATAGATAATGGATGAAGATGTGGTGTGTATATATACATATAATGAAATATTACTCAACCATAAAAAAGAATGAAATCTTGCCATTTGGAATAACATAGATGGATCTAGAGAGTCTAATGCTAAGTGACATAAGTCAGAGAAAGAAATGCCGTATGATATCATTAATACATGGAATTTAAGAAACAAAACAAATGAACAAAGAAAAAAATGAGACAAACCAAAAAAGAATACCTAACTATAGAGAACAACTTGATGGTTATCAGAGGGGAGATAGGGAGATGGGGCAGGGGGAATGGGTGAAATAGTGGAAGGGGTTTAAGAATACACATATCGTGGTGAGCACTGAGTATACAATATATAGAATTAGTGAATAACTATATTTTACACCTGAAACTAATTAACACTATGTTAACTATATAGGAGTTAAAATAAAATTTAAAAAATAATAGAAGGTAATAAAAATTAAAAAGAAGAGCAAATTAAAGCCTAAAGTAAGCAGAAGAAAGGGTACAACAATGAAAGCAGAAATCAGTGTAATAAAAATAGAATAATAAGAAAATCAGTTTAACAAAAGTCTAGTTCTTTGGGAATATTTATAAAAATGATAAAAATCTCAACCCAAACTGATCAGAAAGGAAAGAAAAATAACCCAAGTTCCCAATATCAGAAATGTGAATTCCAACATAGATTCTACTGATATTAAAAGGAAAGTAAGGAAATATTATGTACAACCTTATGCCAATGAATTTGACAATTTTTTTTTAAATTTGAATTGGTAGTTAAAACTCCAGGCCAAGGAGATTTCACAGGTAAATTCTATCAAATATTTAAGGAAGAAATGATATCAATTCTACAAAAGCTCTTCTGGAAAACTGAAGAGTAAGAAATATTTCCCAACTCATTTTGTGAGACCATCATTACCCTGATTAAATACTTATATATGAAAAGAAGACTACAGATTAAAATCCCATATGAGCATAGACAGCAAAATTTCTTAGCAAAATGTTAAAAAAATGAATCCAACAATGTGTAACAAAAAAAATACATTATGATCAAGAGGAGTTTATTTTAGAGGTGCAAAGTTGATTTAATATCAAAAATCAATCCTATTATTCATATCAACACACTAAAAAAATTGTGTGATTATCAATACATGTAGAAAACACATTTAACAAAATCCAGCATCCATTCCTGATTTTTAAAAAAAGAAATTCCCAATAAACTAGGAATAGAAAGAAATTTCTTCAACTCAATAGGGGCGTCTATGAAGCAGTGATACCTATCATCATAAATAACAGTGAAAGGATGAAGTGTTCCCATAACAACAGGAACAAGGCAAGGATCTTTTTTCTTACAACTTCTATTCAACATTGCACTAGTGGTTCTAGCCAATGCAGTAAGCAAGAAAAAGACACCAAAGTCTTTCAGATTGGAAGGGAAGTAAAATAGCTTCATTCGGACAGCATGTATGTTTTAGAAAATCTGTTAATACCAAAAAAAAAAAAAAAAGACTGTGAGAACTAATAAACAAATTAGGAAAAACTGCAGGACACAAGATCAATACACAAAAACAATTTATATTACTATATACTAGCAATGAAGAATTAGAAATTTAAATTAAAAAGCAAAATCATTTATAATTACTCTAAAATAGTAATATCTGTATAAATCTAAAAAAAAAAAGATATAACCTTGGTTTAGGCAAAGTTTTTTTAGATATGCCACCAAAAGCATCATCCATAAAAGAAAGAATTGCTTGATTGGTCTTCATCAGTTGAAGACTTTCCACTCTTTGAAAAACACTGTTAAGAGAATGAAAAGGTAGCTGCATAGTATTCCATTGTATATATATACCACATCTTCTTTATCCATTCATCTGTTGAATTCATCTGTTGATGAATCCATTCATCTTTTGATGGCCATCAAAAGAAATGAAATCTTGACATTGGCAACAATGGGGATGGAACTAGAGGGTATTATGTTGAGTGAAATAAGTCACTCAGAGAAAGACAATTATGATCTCTCTCATATGAGGAATTTGAGAGGCAGAGTGGGGGTTTGTGGGGGGTAAGGAAGGAAAAAATGAAACAAGGTGGGATCGGGAGGGAGACAAACCATAAGAGACTCTTAATCTCACAAAACAAACTGAGGGTTGCTGGGGGTGGGGTGTTAAGGAGAGGGTGGTTGGGTTACGATCATTGGGGGAAGGTATGTGCTATAGTGGGTGCTGTGAAATGTGTAAGCCTGATGATTCACAGACCTGTACCCCTGGGGCAATAATACATTATATGCTAATAAAAATAATTTTTTTAAAAAAGAATGAAAAGATAAGCTACAGACTTGGAGAAAATACTGGCAAATCACATATCTGATAAAGGACTTTTATTCAGAGTATTTAAAGAATGCTCAAAACTCAGTAATAAGGAAACAGACCAGGAGGAAATGGACAAAGAATCTGAATACACATCTCTCCAAAGAAGGTAAATAGATGGCAAATAAGCACACGAAAGATGTTCAGCGTCTTCAGTCATTAGAAAAAAAGCAAATTAATAAAACCACAAAGAGATACTGTGGTATTAGAATGGCCAAAATTAGAGAGACTGAGCTTAACAACTGGTGGCAAGGATGTGAAAGCTAGAACTCTCATACCCTGCTGCTGAAATGTGAAATGCTACAACCATTGTAGAAAACAGGGACAGTCTCTCAAGAAGCTAGACTTACACATACCAAATGATCCATCCATTCTACCCCTAGGAATTTACACAAGATAAATGAAAGCATATGTTCATGCAGAGATTTATACACTAATTCATAGCAGCTTTATTTGTAATAGCCCAAAACTGGAAACACCCAAAGACCCTCCAGTAGATGAATGGTTTAAAACTTGTGCTGTATCCATACAATGGAACGCTACTCAGCAATAAAGGAAAAACCATTTGATGCTTGCAACTTGGATGAATTGCAAAATAACCACACTGAGTAAAAGAAGCCAGACATAGGGGCGCCTGGGTGGCTCAGTGGGTTAAAGCCTCTGCTGTCAGCTCAGGTCTTGATCTCAGGGGCCTGGGATCGAGCCCTGCATCGGGCTCTCTGCTCAGCAGGGAGCCTGCTTCTCCCTCTCTCTCTGCCTGCCTCTTTGCCTACTTGTGATCTCTGTCAAAAAAAATAAATAAAATCTTAAAAAAAAAAAAAGAAGAAGCCAGACATAAAAGAACATAATCTGTAGGAGTCCATTTACATAAAATATAGAAAATACAAACTAATATAGTGTGTCAAAAAGCAGACCTGTGGTTTTGGGGGGAAGGGGAGGGTACAGAGAGAGGCCTAGAGAGATTCTTCTGGTGATGTAGATTTCCCTGTCTTGATTGTGATGATGGTTTCATAGTTGCATACATATGCTCAAATGTATCAAACCACCCACTATAACTATACACAATTTATTGTGGGTTAAAGTTATTAAAATAAATAAGAATGAAACCAAAAGGAAAGCAAAACTTGATTGGAATTTGTAGTAGTAGACATTTCTGAAAAACTATGGTATGTAAATTAATTACAGATACGACTTCCTCAAGTACATCAGTGGATACTTCTTGCAGCAAAGAACCCTTTTGTAAAAGTAGTCTTCACTGTATAATACATCTTTTCTATGACTCTTAATGTGATATATTGTGTTTCCTTAAAGAGGATGTATATCAAGTCTGCTGGGATAATGGCAGCACAAGTCCACTTCTTTTCAAGAGCTTTTCCTGAGCAACACCAGCATTCCACTGGTTACGCTTTGTCTTGAAGTGGCGGAGGGCAATTGTGATAGGTCACTCTACTGACCCTTTAGTACACATGCGGTTTACTTCACTTGGTCAATGATGTATTGTGATTAGATATTTATTCTGCTTGGCATCTTAGCCACACATCAACCTAGGAGCTTACAGGTACTTTGTCAAGAGAGCATAGCAAACACTTCTAAATGATTCATTTCTCCTTAACACAAAGTTCAGTCGATACTTGAATTGGAACCATGTGTATGTGGACGTTCCCTTTTCAGTCGCCTAGCAAAATCCAAACTACCAAGTTTTAGAGTGCATATGTGTTTTAAGTGTTCTGGAGTGTTTTATTAAAAGGCCTGGCTTTGTTTCCAGGGGGTGAAAGGGCACAGTGAGTGGGAAGGATAAAAATCAGCCACTGAATGTGACTTTCCAGATGTGTTTTCTAAGCTCATTGTGCTGAACGTGAATGCGCTAATGGACAGTTCTCCTTTTTGCCTGGCTCCTGTCTGTGGGACACAGGAACTGTGACATTCTTCTCACCTTCTACATCTGACTCAGGTAGCCCTGGTGACCCTGCCTTTCTTTCTTTGTTTCAGGGTGTGAACGGCATGTCTGTGGATGAGAAGCCTGACTCCCCCATGTATGTGTATGAGTCCACAGTCCACTGCACCAACATCCTCCTGGGCCTCAATGACCAGCGGAAAAAGGATATTCTCTGTGACGTGACTCTGATCGTGGAAAGGAAGGAGTTCCGGGCCCACCGGGCTGTGCTGGCCGCGTGCAGTGAATACTTCTGGCAGGCGCTGGTTGGACAGACGAAAAATGACTTGGTGGTCAGCTTGCCTGAGGAGGTACAGTCATTTGGTCTGTTTGTGTGGTTGCTCGTGTAGACAGCTGGCTAAGTAGGAGGTAGAAGGTGGACCCTGCGCCCCATTCCTGCTCAGGGGCTGATGTCCAGATCCCCACCACTGTTAGGTTTGTGGCGTAGCCAGTTTCTATCTGATGCACTTAAACTCTCGGACGCGTGAATCTGAACGGAGCATCTTCCTATCAGGGAATCTCACCTCACCTGTGGCTCCCAGCCACTCGTAGTTTCTAGTTCACTTACTCTTCAGGTTTTGAGTAGGACAGCCCAAGTTTGTCACAGTCCTAGATGTGGGATCTGAGTCACTGGGACCGTGGCTATGATTTTTCTCTTTCAGATGGGTGAAGGAGCCCTTGATTTCCCTTGAGAGTAAAAGAATGAGAGTATTCACAGTACCTTCCTGGCTTGGGGCAAAAGTAAAAGCAATCAGTAATTTTCACAGTTAATACAGTAGGATTCTAAGAAGTGCAAACTTGCTGTCCTCACTTGCTGTTGAAAAGACCCTACTCATGTTTCTTTTTTTCTTTTATAAAGATTTTTATTTATTTATTTGACAGACAGATCACAAGTAGGCAGAGAAAGAGGAGGAAGCAGGCTCCCTGCCGAGCAGAGAGCCCAATGCGGGCCTCGATCCCAGGACCCTGAGATCATGACCTGAGCCGAGGGCAGAGGCTTTAACCCACTGAGCCATCCAGGCACCCCCTACTCATGTTTCTTAATTACTTTAGTGAGTACAGTGATATCTGCTACTGTAGGGATGCTGGTAGCAGGACCCATTCTGTTGAGAGCTGACATTATTCGGGTGGATGGCCTAAGCTGCAAGAACTTAAAAGATGGGGTTCATAATGATAAAACATGAAATTGGTCACCCTTTGAACTGTGTATACAATTCCTCTATTTCCATCCTCTTTGCGCCCTTTCTTTTGCATGAGACCAAGGGTAACGCTGAGCAGCCTTACACTTTGGGTTAAGGTCCAGAAGTTTTCACAGGCAGCTCTACAGTGTGTAACGCTAGGACTGCCCCCCAACAGCTAGGCAGGCTGTGTACTCCATAGTTCCCAGAGGTACAACTCAAATCCGTCGTCTAGGCAGCAGGAGCCCCAGAAGTTGTGCGGTGACCCACAGCAACTGAGAAGCTTGTCACAACAATTCTGGAAGATACCAGAGACCCCATGACTCTGATGGGAGGTGCTAATGAGTACAGCTAGCATTAAATCCCCGGGGGTCACAACCCAAATGCCTCTGGAAGCTTAGCAAATGATATAAATAAATAAAGCAGGATGTGTGTAAGACACTAGGATGTGGTGGGGCAAGTGCCTGCTCCACAGAAAGGCATCCAAATTCAACATAAAAAAAACAAAAAATGCAAACAAGGCACAGGTGTCGGGGAGGGTCACCAGATCCAGTCCCTTGTTAAACAACATCTGCTTTTGACCCTGCAGAACCAGAAAGTGGCCAGCTAAGAGTGAGGAAGGCATAAGCACTCAACATGTTCACATTCTTCTTCTTTTGTATGTACCCACCTGAAAGGCTCCAGTACCACTTCTCACCCCCCTAGGAATTAGATAACTAGAAAGACCCCAATACCAGAGGCAAAAGGACAAATTGGTTGCAGATAATGTCATCAGGGCTGGTTGTAGGGAGGGAAGCTTATGTACCAACTAATGTGGGAAGGCCAAGGAATGGCAGCTGTGGTGTGATCCTGAGTTGGCTTTTCCTCATGCACATCAGTGGGTGAATATTTAAGCCATCACTAGGTGAGACCATGAGCATGGAAGTTCTCAGCATCGTCTCTATCCCATAGTAGGTATTCATCAAATATAAGATCCTTTCTTCTCTAGATGGGCAGCAAGAAAGCCTTTGTAACTTATTCCAACTTGGGAATTCTCTGGAAATATTTGGGAAACTTCCAATTATCCAGAAAGATCTTGGGGAGAGGATGGAGCTTGTAGTTTATTTATTATCTGTATCTGTTTGATAACTATTTCATTTATATGTTTTTTACTGATTAAAAAAATAGGTTATTTTAAAATATATTTAAAATGAAAATCATATATCAAGTAATTTAGTCTCTCTTCAGAGACCGTTGGCCGCATCTTGAGACTTGTTGGACCACGTGCCCTAAGCCCTGGCCTGCCCTCAGTTAGCTCTGGGATCCCAATCAAGACACTTCTGAGTCCCAGTTTCTATCCATAAAAACCCTTTAAACTCTGAATTCCTCTAACTACTTATCATAATACAATGCCAAGGCAGTAAAACTTAAAGGAAATCAGAATATAAATGCATATGGCATAACTAGAAGTTTCTTTAAATCAAATCCCTGATAAAAACTTATTTCCTTGGCACTGGGGACTCTTCGTTATTTTTTTTTAAAGATTTATTTATTTGAGAAGGAGAGAGAGAGAGAGTACAGAGGGAATCTCAAGCAGACGCCCCACTGAGCATAGAGCCCTACTCAGGAGCTTGACCTCAGACCCTGAGATCATGACCTGAGCCAAAATCAAGAGACAGACACTCACCCAACTGAGCCACCCAGACACGCCAGCATTAGGGACTATATAAAGCAGGAGGCACTTTGTATAGACATCACACAAAAATCTGCTGTTTGGCCTTTTTGATTGTTTGTGTTCTAGCTAAGTGGGAATATACAATCTGTTGATTTTCTTTCTCCCTAGTCATATAAAATGATCTACATTTCCAAACTGTTAAAACCTGATGCTCAGGTACCTGAAGCCTTCAGGTATAACCAGATTTTTTTCCTTCCTATGAAACATGAATTCATATTGTCAGTAACCCAGCTTCAGTATCTTGCTGATGGGATATGCAAGCCAGCCACAGTGGCATTTTCCTTTATGGGACTGTAATTGTTTCTGAGGCCTCCTTCCAAGAGCCCACTCTTTCTGCCCAGAGCACCTCCTGTGGCCCCAAGTGCTAAGCATTGTTTTCCTCTCCTTGTCTGCACACTAAAATGTCCTTGCAGGCTCTACAGTCACTGTCCCACTTAGCTTAGTGAATGACTTTGGAATTTGAATCAGGTCGTAAACAAGCAAACATCGCAAACATTACCATGGAAAGTAGCTGCTTGGAACTAATCAGTATTTGCTTTATAGGATGTAAGAAAAAACATTTGCACCTGGTTGGCTCAGTCGGTTAGGCATCTGCCTTCAGCTCAGGTCATGATCCCAGGGTCCTGGGATCGAGCCCCACATCAGACTCTTGCTTCTCCCTCTGCCTGCCGCTCTACCTACTTGTGTGCTCTCTCACTCGCTCTCGCTCTCTCTCTGTCAAATAAATAAATAAAATAAAATAAAATAAAAAAGCATTTGATTAGTGCCTTGGAAATTTTTAAACCTGAACATTATCCTGTCACCAAATTCAAATCAACTTCTGGTTTGTCCCAGCCTTGTTCACACTTGGCCCACCTCTACACTTCCTCGCCAGTCTCTGTGCTCCTCAGAGGGCCTTCGTGGCTGAGTCTGAAAGCTCTTTCTTAGACTATGAAAGTTCCAGATACATACTGCTGCCCCTCCCGCTCCTCTACTTGGTCAGTTTAGACCAAATCCACTTCTGGTATCTGGTTGTCCAGTTGTGCACTTCTACCCCAAAATCCTGACTCCCTATGGTCAAGGCTCTTCCTGGCAATTTAGAGCCACTCACAGTACGCACTGTAGCCTCTAAACTAAAGGGAGTAAAACAAAAATAGAGACGTCCTTCTAAGGAAGTCAAGGAATAATTGAAATGTCTTGCTCTTCTTTTTTTCTTTTTTCTTCTGTTTTGTTTTTTGGGTTTTTTTCCCCTTAAGTGGAATGACAGTCCCTAGAGTTTATATGACTTGAGTGTTGGCTCCCTATTGAAAAACACACCCAAGAATGTGTATCAGCAAAAAGTAAGGCATAAGGCATTGCACTTAGTACTTTCGTTAAATAATAAAACAGATCATTTAGTTTATAATTAGTAAGTGTATTTTGTGCTAAGAGATGAAGAGAAAGTGGTCGATGTGCCAAGCATTGCAAGGCCGTTACTACACTGCTCATTAGTATTAAAGTTGGCTCAACACCTTCTTAGCTGTAGTCATGGAGACTCTTTGGGGCTGGATGCCAACCGTGCTGGAAGCGGCATCACAACCCTGAAGTTGTGTTGAGTACAGAGGGCAGGAATGGGGTGTGCTTCCTTGGAGGACATGGAGCCCACAGTGGATTTGCCTGGCAGCCCCATCATCATGGGGCTGCTCGGCTTCCTCCCAGAATGTGGAGAAAAGGGAACCCACCCTTGTGCACTGTTGGTGGGAAAGTATATTGGTACAGACTCTGTGGAAATAGGCTGGAGATTCCTCAAAAAATCAAAAACAGAGCTCCCAAGTGATCCAGCAATACCACTTTGGGTATATATCTGTAAGAAATATAATCACTCTCTGAAAGAGATATCTGCACTCCTGTGTTCCCTGTAGCATTAGTCACAATAGCCCAGATGTGAAAACAACTCGTCTGTTGACAGATGACTGGATAAAGAAAAGGTGCTGTGTGTGTGTGAATAGTATTCAGGAAAGGAAAGAAATCCTGCTGTTTGCGGCAACACGAGTAAACCTGGAGGACATTATGCTAAGTGCAAACCAGACATAGAAAGACAAATATTGCGGGATCTCGCTATATGTGGCATCTAAAAAAAGTCAAATGATAGTAACAGAGAGTAAATGGTGGTTATTAGAAGCTTCAGGGAGGGGGTAGGGCAAAGTGGAAATATTGATCAAAGGGTACAAACTTTCAGTTATAAGATGAATAAGTTCCGGAAACTTGAAGTACAGCATGGTGACTGTAGTTAATAATAATGTATTATATAATTGAAATTCACTCAAAGAATAGATCTCAAGTGTTCTCACCACACACACACACACACACACACACACACACACACACAAAGGATAACTATGGGAGGTGATAGACATGTTAATTAGTTTGTGGTAATCAAAACATCGCATTTCTTAAAGATACATAATTTTTATTTAGGAAAAATAAATAAATATTTTTAAAACAAGAGGAGGAAAACATGTTCGTGTCAAAGCTCTACCAACTTTCTTTGGGCTTCCTGCTGATGGTCTTTCACCCTCTAGAGAAGGGGGAGTTTTCATGCAGACGGTAGCTCTTGGGAAGGGGAAATAGACCCCTCAAGTGGACCACTTGCTTTCTTGGGTATACATATGTTTCAAACTTTGGCTGGCTCACTTTCTATCTCTTTTGCTTTCTCTCTCTTTCACTTCTCTCTCTCTCTCTCTCTCTCTCCCAACATTTTAAGGCAGTTTGCAATTTTTCAGGGCTAAACAGAAAGGAAAACTGACCCAGAAGGATTCTGAAGCAAAGGCATTTGTTGTGAAGTCCTAACCACAGGGGGCAATAAAGAAGGTTCTTGGAGTAGTCCTGCCAGGTGCAGAGACCAATGAGGAAATTGTGGAATCTTCTTGACTGAAAGTTTTCAGAGGAGATGAAAGCTGTTAAGGTCTCTGGGATGGCTTGGGTCCAGTCTTTTAAAGAAACAGTAAGACAGTTATCATTATCTTTGGACAGTCTTTTCAGTGTGTAAAACTACAGAAAGTACTTAACACTGTAGCACGGTTTGCCAGCAGCACTCTTAGCCTGAGTGTAACTCTGGGGGAGGTGAAAATTGGTGGCAAACAGTAATTGAGATATTTGGGGAGTGGCATGATCCAGATAAGAAGAACAAAACACTCACCCACCCCAGATCAGGCCCTTTGGCCTCCCCCCATTCACCACCTAAACAAAACACTGAAGAAGAGTAATAGGCAAAATTGTAGATTTGAGGAGCATCAGCCATGAGCTGCTGGGAAAACCATAGTTTGAACCTTGAATCACTAACCACAAGGTTAGAACCTTGGCACTAACCACACATAAGGTCTTGACCAAATCAGTCAGCCTCTTTGGGCTCCTGTTCCCTCACTCATTTTTTCATTCATTCAACAAATATGTATCAAGGCCCAACTCTTTACCAGGAGGCACTATTCTAACTATTGGGTGAACCTAGGGAACAAAACTAAATTTATATTCCAGTGGGGGAGAGGGAAGAGAGACAAAAAGTAAATGTAATATGTACTTGGTTAGATACCATTGAGAATAAAACAGAAGGGTGTAAGGAATGTCAGGGCACTGCAGTTTTAAATACAGTGGTGAACAATGACATTGTGTGGTGACAGATGGTAGCTACACTTGTGGTGAACATAGACTGTTGTATAAATTCATTGAATCACTATGTTGTACACCTGAAACTAATGTACCATGGAGTACCAACTACACTCAGTAAGTAGATAGATAGATAGATAGATAGATAGATAGGATGGTTAAAAGGGACCTTTTTGAGGGGGTGACTTTGAGTAGAGACTTGAAGGAGGTGAGGGAACCAGCCATGCTGACATTTGGGTGGTCTAGGCAGAAGGAATAGCAAGGAAAAGGCTCTGAGGCAGGAATGGACTTGGCATGACTGACACACAGTAACAGAATGAGCAAGTGGTAGAATGGCAGGAGACGTGTTGGGTAACAGAACCAGGCTATGAACTTGAGATACTTTACCTTTTCTTGGAATGAGCTGGGAGGCCACTTGGAGAGTTTCACAGAGGATCATTTTGACTACTATATGAAAATAGATGAAAGAGCGACGCTTGGTGGTTCAGCAGATTAAGCGTCTGCCTTTGGCTCAGATCATGATCTTGGGGTCCTGGGATTGAGTCCTACATCAAGCTCCCTGCTCTGAAGGGGAACCTGCTTCTCCTTGTCCCTCTGCCTGTCACTCCCCCTGCTTGTACACACTCTCACATGCATGCTCAGTATCTCTCTCTTTGTCAAGTAAATAAAATCTTAAAAAAAGAAAGAAAGAGAGAAAGAAATAAAATAGACTGAAAGAGAGGACAAAGGCAAAAGCAAGGAAAACACCTAAGATGTTAAGGCAACAGCCCAGGCATGACACATGGCCCAGATCAGAGTGATAGCAGTAGAGTGATGATCAGTATCAGATTCTAGTGAAATGTTTAAGGTAGAACTTATGCGATTTCCTTGTAGGATGAATATAGGATGGAAGGAGAGAAAGAGAGGACTTAAAGAGAACTCCAAAGTTGGAAGAATGCCAAGGTCTGAGCTGTTGGAAGATTGAGGTTGCCATTAACTGGGATTGACGAAGATGGGGAAGAGTAGGTTTCAAGTGTTAAGCATGGAAGTAAGAGTTTTGTTTCATACAAATTACATTGGAGATGTGTGTCAACATCAAAGTAGAGATGTCTGGCATACAGTAGGATATGCATGGCTGGAATTCATGGGACAAGTTCAGTTTGGAGATAGAAGTTTTAATACCAGATTACTGGGGATATTGAAAGCCATAAGACAAAATACAATCATCAAGAGACTAAGTGTAGATCAGGAAGGTGGGGGGGGGGGAGGTCCAGGATTGAAACCTGGGGCTTTTTAAAATTAAGAAGTCAGAGGAATAAAGAGAAGCCAGTGGGTTAGACCAAGAAGGAACAACCGTTGGAATAGAAGGAAAAGCAGAAATATATAATGTGCTGGAAGCTAGGTAAAGAAAGCATTCTAAGGAGGAGAAAGTAATCATGTATGTCAAATGATGCTAATAGTCAGCTAAGATGAAGTCTGAAAATTGACCGTCTATCGCTTTGGAAGCCATCAGTGATTTCATGGAGCACTTTTCAGGGAGCAGTGGGATTAAAAAAAAAAAAAACAAAACTGTTGTTATGTCCTAAAGAGAATGGGAAGAAAGGAATTTAAAAGCTAAGGTAGGCTACATTTTTTAGGCTTTTTGAGTTAAAGGGAGCAGAAAAATGGGCCAGCAGCAGGAGGGAAATGGTGTTAAAGGTTTCATTTGGTTCTTCTGTTTTAAGTGGGAAGAAATTCCAGCATGTTTGCACTCTGTGTAAAGATGATCAGTATTCACCCACATCCAACTTTCCTCTCTTCTCTGGACACACAAAAAGATCAAATTTATGATCAGGTATGCCATGTAACTAGATATAGCCAAAGAAACATGAGTAGAAGTCATGGGTCACTTGTGGTTTGAGACAGTTAAAAGTAGGTATTAGTTCTTCATGTTCTTTCCCAACCATTTAACTTGGTGTCAAAGAACTCCAAGAACTCTGAGATGTTGAAACTGTAGCCCAGATCCCAAGTCACTGTTAGAGAAGAGTCATCTAACTCACATCAGACTCTGACATGAGTAAGAAATAAACCTTTATGTTAAGCCATTAAGAACTGGTGGTTGCTTCCACAGCACCGCCCAGCCTATCCTGACTAAGACTTGGGCTGCTGAGAATGTTTTAAAAGAGAAAGAAAACTTGATAATATAGAAGACAGAAGACCAATTGCTAACCAAATGCTCTTAGGTACTTGAAAGATGTTGGGATCTACTGACCAAGTAGACTCAACTTAGCAGACTCAACTTAGCAAGGCACATCCTTCTCTGAAAATGATCTCTGAGGTCTGACCCTGTGCTGTAGGTTCATAGCCCTTGAACTTTATAGGTTCCTGACAGAGGAGGAATGTTTGGATTGAGAGGTAGGATGGGGCCACAGAGATGGGAGGCAAACCAGTCGGGAAAAGAAAGAACCACAGGATTTCACAAAAGGAGAAAGCTCACTTCTCCAGCTCATCTTGGTGAATTCCCCCTGACTTTTCAGAAACGGTCCTCAAGAGATGACAGTTAAAGAGCTATAGAACCACTGGGCTGTTTGATAACCTAGAACACAAGCAAGTCACAGAAGATTCCAGTTATCGCTCTCTCACCATTTCCAAAGGTTTTAGGGTTTTGGAAAACATAATTGCATTTAATGACCTCCATTTCCACACGAGTTTGTAGAGAAGAGCAACACTGATGACCAGCTTCACTTGCAGGGCTGCTGTTCAAATTATTGAAATGCAATCTGTTAGACTTCTTCGAAGGATGGCGCTACATAAACAGGAGGCGTTATTATGCCCATAAAAGGAAAACACTGTCTTCTCTGATGAAATGGCTCTTACCTCAGAATCCTCATTAAAAGCTGTGGTGCAATTTTCCAGGTTGCATTAGTGAGACTTGGCAGCAGATGAAAAAAAAAAAAAAAAGGCAAATAAATAATAAGTCAAAATATCCCAGGTAACTAGTTGCTGGCAAGCAAGAAGTTTTCAAGTCCTAGAATCATGCTGATAATTTTGAAATGCCTAAAGGCAGAATTTATTTATAGTAACGTAAAGGTGACTTCCAGCCCTGAAATCTGGGCCTCAGTCTCAAATGGGGGTGTAATAAAGTGAAGCCAAGAAAAGAGGAGCGAATACTATTGTAATTCCACCTCCAAAGGCTGCTCAATGGTGCTGATACAGAGGGAGGGAAATCTGGTGTGAAAATAGCCACAGCAATAGCTAATTTTAAAACTGAAATGCATAAGCTGTTTCCAAACCTCTTACATTTTTTAAATCCTGAGGCCAGTAAGTCCTATTTAAAGAAACTTAGCAGAAATGCGCTCCTGTTTTGGCATAGTAGAAGGAGTTGAGTTGACAAAAACTAAGACATCTAAAAATTATTTTTAAGTGACCTGGTTTCAAAGCCAATTTAAGGATTCTTTCCACTACACCTATTTATCCCTGGATCATAGGAGATGACCTCAGTAGTCAACATTTTTAAATGGATTTAAACAAAGCTTTTGACCGTCAAGTTGTTTGCATTACATTTTATAAAATTAGTTACCGGCACATCTATTCAGTTCAAACCTCTTCGGTATATATATGTATTAAATGTTCCTTACATTTCTTTCCCCTATTATAGAGTCTCTTAGCTATTTCAATTAAGATTAATAATAGCTTTAAAGACAAAGTTCAGAGCTGTAAAGTTCGTCACTTGATCAGTAATCATAACTATTATTTTGTCATATTTAATCATAGAACCCAGGCCTTTAACAGGGTCCTCAATTAAACTTTTACTTCATGATAAGAAGTTAAATAGCAGGGGCGCCTAGGTGGCTCAGTGGGTTAACGCCTCTGCCTTCAGCTCAGGTCATGATCTCAGGGTGCTGGGATCGAGCCCCGCGTCGGGCTCTCTGCTCAACAGGGAGCCTGCTTCCTCCTCTCTCTCTGCCTACTTGTGATCTCTGTCTAATAAATAAATAAAATCTTTTTTAAAAAATTAAAAAATTTTAAAAAAAAGAAGTTAAAGAGCACTGGAGAGAGTTTTTAAAAATTATTTCCACTTCCCATCCAGATTACCAAAAAAAAAAAAAAATGTGTTAGAGAAACGTGGCCATCAGCCAAGGGTATTGTAGGTCATGCCAACATGAACTGGCAGCAAGCCATTGTCCAATTAGCATGGCTTCATCGTTGCAGAGTAATCACTCTCGAGTAGATGGTTGAGTCACTCATGATGTAGTGGTACTTCACTTGAGCCAGCTCTTCTTAGAATAGGTTTCTTGTTCACTGTTATTACCTGCCCTGCTTTGCCAATAAAAGCACAGGACCATTTAGGCTGGAAGCCAAACGGAAGAGAAACATCGATTATGTATCTTGTTTCTCTTTGCTTCCTGAAAACTGAGACTGCAATTAAACAGTGAAATCATGGTGTGTTTTTTAAATGAGTTACAAGAAAATACAGTTTCCACACCAAAATACTCAGTTTTGGAATCCAAGAGTCAGTTTGTATTCTGTCTTTTCTTTGGCAGCTTTAACACTGGACACAAATGTGAGGGTATCAGTAAAGTTACCTGATAATCTTAATGCATTCACATTCCGTTCAAAAAGTTGGAATTGTCACCAGACTGCTTCAGGTTTCAGCTTTATTGTTGAGGTGTCCATGACATTTCTGTTGGGAGTACGGTTGTACATGCAGACAGCTTTTGAAAGAGACCCTTCTTATGGTGAGAACACCTGGATTCTTGGTTGGACAAGCTGTAAACCAGGAAAATGATTCAGGAATTTCTTAATAAAATGGATCATATCCAGACATTGGAGTGGTGTGTGGCTGTCAGTAGAAAAGGCTGCTCTTAGAAGCACAAAGGAAGTAAAACAAAATTACTGGCAGTAATCAGTTAATACCTTATGTTTCTATCCTTGTTTGTTTTGGTTTTTAACCAAATCACAGGCTAGATCAAAGGTTGCATTGTTTTTGCTTTTAGGAGTGGAGCAATTAAATAATGGCACTTTTGGTTTCCTGATATCTCAGAAGTGTTCTTTTTCCTATTAACTCGGTGCATATAGTAAAACTTATCACTCTGCCATAGACTCCTAAAATATGTTGACAGTCTCTCTACCCGACGTTGGCACCAACTCCAAGCTAGCTGATCATTCGGGGAGCTTTACTGTCTGAGATGGACTTCTGTGTGCAGCCTGGCAAAGACTGTGTGTGAAAAGTTAATGCATTCAGCCCCCTGGGTGGGATGGAGCCAGGCCTCCAACGTGAGCACATTTTTTGACTGACTGGCAACAAAAAGAAATACCGGCAGCTGTTCCCAAGCAAGCCAGAAAGTTGGCCCAGGGGTGGGGGGAAAAAAAAAAAAAAAAAGCTGGGATTTAGCCAACAAAAGATTCCTGTGTTTAGAAGAAAATCAAAGGAAGGATTCAGAAGGGTCACAGTTACAGCTGAAGTAGCAACTATCTCATTTTGTCTTCTGCTTTGTAAAGGATGGTATAAAATACAATGGCAATTCATTTTTTTCTGATTATTTGAGTCTTCATTTTTGCTCTGTTGTTTCTTTTTTTCTTTTTTTTAAGATTTTATTTATTTATTTGCCAGAGAGAGAGAGAGAGAGAACAGGAAGGGCAGAAGGAGAAGCAGGCCCCCTGCTGAGCAAGGAGCCCAATGCGGGACTCGATCCCACCACGCTGGGATTATGACCTGAACCAAAGGCAGAGGCTTAACTGACTGAGACACCCACAAGGACTGAGCCACTGGTCCCTCTTTTTCAATTCTTTCTTTGCAAGGGCTGCTGACATATCATTCTTCCTAAAGACAATAGAGAGGTGATACCTTGCACGGAGCCAGCCTCAGCAAGCAGAACAGAGTAGGGCAGGCAGGTCTGTGAGAGCGGCAGCCACACACGCATAGGCTGAGCCGTGTTGAGTGACGTGGGTTGGAATGGAATTATGTGTGCAAGTCACTTCAGAGATCTGTCCGCAGAGGCTTCTGACGCCTTGCAACTGACCTATTATTCTTGTTTCATTGGTTATAAAAAGAGAAGGGTGGGGAAAAACAGAAAAGTTACTAAAGGGCCATGAAAATATCTGCTAAAAAAAGACAGGACTTTCAGGTCTTGCCACGTAATGATGAGAGCTCTAGTAGCAGACCGCTTCTTCCTTCCCAGGAGACACCTTAGACTGTGGGAATCTTCTTTCTCCCTAGAGAAGCTGTAGTCACCCAGGAGTTGAGCTGTGTGCCCTGTATAGGAAGGTGGGAAGACTAGGACTACGGAACACCAGGATTTAGGGTAAGAAGTTCATAGTTTGGGGAAATTAGTAGGGTACTAAAAGATATTTGAGGCGCACCTTTTGTAACTGTGGAGATTTGGGGGGTGACTTTAATCTGTCAGATTTACAAGATGTTCACAGAGAGAAAAGCGATGACCTTTCAAAGTTCTGTTTGACAAAGTATCTGTGTGCCTCTTATTTAAGGCGGTTATGGTAAATGTTGACCAGATGTTCTCATTCACAGAACAGAAGAAATAGTGTCCTCGCTACATCTGAGGGATTTCAGCTGTATTAAAGGAGAATTTTATAGCAGTGTAAGATGCTAGACACTGAAATAAGGTACAAAAAAATACAGAATTGGGATGCCTGGGTGGCTCAGTCGTTAAGCGTCTGCCTTCGGCTCAGGTCATGATCTCAGGGTCCTGGGATTAAGCCCCATATCAGGCTCCCTGCTCAGTGGGAGGCCTGCTTCTCCCCCTCCCACTTGCTCTGCTTGTGTTCCCCCCTCGCTCTCTGTCTCTCTTCTCTGTCAAATAAATAAATTAAATCTTTAAAAAACTTTTAAAAAAAATACAGAATTGGGGCGCCTGGATGGCTCAGTGGGTTAAAGCCTCTGCCTTCAGCTCAGGTCATGATTCCAGAGTTCTGGGATCGAGCCCCGCATCAGGCTCTCTGCTCTGCAGGGAGCCTGCTTCTCCCTCTCTCTCTGCCTGCCTCTCTGCCTACTTGTGATCTCTGTCTGTCAAATAAATAAATAAAATCTTTAACAAAAAATACAGAATTATCTTCAGAGGAGTTGGGGTGTGTATGTGTGGTATGTTTAAAACATATACTTACAAGGACAAGGTGGCTTAAGGAAAGCAATTCGTAGACGCAGAGGCATAGAACACATGACCCTTTTCATAGGTCACTTCTTTGGGGATTTACTTAGAAATATAAGGCAAGATCATTTCCTTCAAAGAGTTTACAATATTGTTGAAGAATCAAGATAAAACCAATGAAATCAAAGCTGAACAATTCAAGAGCATTCATTGTAGCTGTCAAGTATTGTTGGCCGTTGTTTGCAGTGTGGGAAAAGACGGGATTTTCTTTTCATTGCATCCGTGAAATTTAGACCACCTAAAACGAACACTCACAGGACCAATAGGACTTTCTTGGGGAGCACCTGGGGAGACACACTCCAGGAAAGGTCACAGACATGGCCAGAACCCAAAAGGAAGCATTCACGGGCATTGAGGAGCCAGCTTTGATAGCACAAATGGCAGAGTTAGGGAAGTAATTCAAAATATGTAAGAGTACATGGGGCCTTAGCATGAAAGAATAAAATTTAGACAAAAGAGTTTAATCTTGATCAGATAAGCAATAGAAATTCACTGAAATGTGAGCCAAGAAGCAACATAATGAAAAATAGTTTAAGGAATATCTGTTGAGCAATGCAATGGTTAAAGGATGGAACAACAAACTTACTCCACAGAGAGGGCACAGCCAGGAGATTCACCCTGATCCTAGCATGAGCTGAGAAAGGTCTGTGCCCTGGAGAGAAGACAGGGAGAATGATAGCACCTTCCACAGATCGCAGAAAATTAGACATGGGAACACACAGGAGGAGGAAAAAGGCCATGGACTGTTGATGGGTATCTGTGGGACTTTATATCTGCCAAAGGCACTGAGAGTACAGAACTGAAGAGACGGGTCTGAGGAACCCGGGGCCCCGGGCTCGCCCAGTCGTTAAGCATCTGCCTTCGGCTCCAGTCATGATCCCAGGGTCCTGGGATCAAGCCCCACATCGGGCTCCCTCCTCAGCAGGAAGCCTCCTTCTCCCTCTCCTACTCTCCCTGCTTGTGTTTCCTCTTTCTCTGTAGATAATGTAGATAATGGCCAAAATCACCAGGAAGCAATGGTCCTCAGAAAAGAGAAGAGTCATAGGGGCAGGCAGGGACAGAGATTAACTCTAACACTCAGACCGCCATTGCTGGTTTCTCTGCTAACAATGAGGTCTAGTCAGGAGTGTGGCTTTCATCTTATCTTCAGTAATTTGGGAAATATTTCATCTCCAACAGTTTATCTCACTGAGGCTACTATGTACAGAGATGTTCCCTAAATCACCTCTTAGGGAGTATGACACTCGAGTGATTCTATGAGCGTCACGTTTTACTTACTACACCTGCATATAAGGACCCACAGGGAGATACCAGATTTCTAGATCACAAAGCCCTTGCCTTGGGGTTATTTGTAATCTGGTATCACATGTTTTAAAATGCCAGGAACAGGGGCACCTGGGTGGCTCAGTGGGTTAAAGCCTCTGCCTTCGGCTCAGGTCATGATCTCAGGGTCCTGGGATCGAGCCCCGATTCGGGCTCCCTGTTCGACGGGGAGCCTGCTTCCTCCTCTTTCTCTCTCTGCGTGCCTCTCCCCCTACTTGAGATCTCTGTCTGTCAAATAAATAAATAAAATCTTTGAAAAAATAATGCCAGGAACAGATTTAGGCAAAGGTGATCGCTTATGAGTAAAACCATGGTGATGAATGTTTGATGGACATAATTGTAATACAAAGCAACACAGAGAGACACCAGGTAACAAAACATACACACTGTGTTCACACCCACACAGGCAGGGACCACTCTGAGCATCACTTGGTGGGCCAACCAGGCATCAGATGTCTTCGGATGCAAATATTCATTAAAATTACATCATTCCCAATGATGGATTCAGTGTACAGCTTGACTTCCTAAAGCCTTTTATACAGCTTCCAGTTATAGGAAAATCAAGGATTAGAGAAGAGAAATGGGCTTAACAGCACCATGAAGGAAGCAACAGGTCAAATGCAGGGGGTGCGCCTTTTTACAGGACAAATGGCCTGATTTCTTCAGTAAGTCAGTGTCATAAAAATGGGGCGAGGCTAAATTAAACAAGATTTAAGGGATTTAGAAACCAGATACAATATATGGTCCTGGAGTGGTTATTGGTTTGGACAACCAGTTATATAACTTTTGGGAGGAAATTGGAGAAATTCAAATGTGATCTAGGTAATTAAATGAAACTTTCTTAAAATGGAAAGCTGGTGCTAATGGGGAAAGGCGACTGGGGAATGATACACTGGTTGTATCTTGGTTTGGTTAAAAGATAATGTACGTGTGTGTGTGTAAAGAAAGAGCAGTAGGGGTGTGTGCTAAAATGTTAACAATGGTGACATGTGAATGGTAGAATATGATGGATTTTGTTTTGCTTGTCTGCATTTTCCACTTCCTACAGTATACATTATTACATTTCTGTAATAATAAAAGAGTTATTTGAACAGTTCAGTGGATAGAAGGGAAAGAAAAGAAGCAAGACCAAGTGAAGTTTGGAGAATAATATTGGAAGAATAAAACTTCAAATATGACTTTCTATGTGATTTCAGAGATTCTGTGGGCTTCATTGGTTTTCTCTCTAGAAGTGCCAGTGCTCTACCCAGCCCCCATGCTTTCTGGTCCCTTCTGTCCAGTCCAGAGATCTGCATTCTCCTAAGAAACTCCAGTACTTCCCTTGGGCTGAACAAACTTGTACTCACGTGAAAAACAACCAAAAAGCAACAGAGGGAATAGATTCCTTCTAGTTCCTTCTTGTGAAAAATTGAAGACCTTTCTTCATATTTAGGTTTACCCTTGGTCATTGAAACTTACAGATGCCCTTGCCTTTCTGTATGTTTTCCAGAGTGACGCTTCTGGAAATCACTAGTGTTATTTTAAATGGAAATAGCTCAGATGTTTTCCAAGTCTTTGACCCTATGCATCCCCAGGTAGAGAAGGAAAATCTCACCCTCCTGTCAAACCTTATGCAGCTTTGAGGAAAGGACAAGATGTGAAGAGTGTCTCTGCTTTCCTGTCAGCCTGGAGTACAAGTACTGAAACCAAAGAAAAGGAGGGTCCTTTCATAGGTATTTTCCAACATACATAAATATCTCTACAGAACCGCATCGGGAAGTTACTCAGTAACTTTTAGTATTTACATTAGGCCCTGGTTGTATACAGATTCTGGTCAGAGATGTGTCAGAATGTTCAGTAATAAGGACATGTTTTTATACTAATCAGAGGGATGATGACATTTTACAAAACTAACAGTAAAATGCTTCTTTCATCTTTAACTGGGCTTTATTAAAAGAAGATACCGCAAAGTCACTCCCCACCCCCAGATCCTGAGCAGCCTAGACCCCCGGGTGCCCCTGGAACTTAACCGCTTTCATTCCTCTCCATGTTTCCCATGTCAGAGGGAGCTATGCATAGGGGCCCTGCAGCAATAAGGTGGTTCCCCTCCATCGTGCCCAAAATCTGGGAGAAGACAACTGACACGTGTACGACTGAAATTTCAGAAGAGTGAGTCAGAATAGAAAGTAATGCTCTAATGGGTCTGCACCTGTAAGTCTCATGCCGGGGTTTAAAACAACTTTTACTTCATAAGCAAACTAATACCTCCTCTGCAGCCAGCAGAATGCTGGGTCTTCCTTACTTCCTCCTCCTCAGGGACCTCCAGAAATGTCTCCTCTTTTAAGTTGTTTTTTTTTTTTTTTAAGTGACTTTTTTCTTCAGTCAACTGTAGTTTTTTTACATGGGAGGTCTGCAGTATTTGATTCTTCTAATACCCATGTTTTGGTCAGTTCAGGCTGCCACCACAACATACCACAGATTGGGTGGCTTAAACAAAAATGTATTTTCTCACAGTTCTGGAGGCCGGAGGCTTATAGCAGCCACCTTCTCGCTGTGTCCTCACTTGGCCTTTCCTCTGTGCACAGAGAGAGAGCAGTGGGTCTCTTCTGTTCTCATAAAGACACCACTCCTGTGAGATCAAGGCCTCACCTTATGGCATCATTTAACCTTAATTATGTCCTTAATGACCCATCTCCAAATACACTCACATGAGAGATTAGGGATTCAAACTGTGGAGTTTAGTAGGGGATGTAATTCAGTCCATAACAATCCACTAAAAAATGATGGATTTGTACAAATATAAAACAACACATGTGCAAGATTATCCACATATGTACAACTATATAACCACATACAATGCGGTCATAAGAAAGAAAAAAAAAAAAAACAGCTCCATGTACTGATAAGGAGTAATTTCCAGGATATATTTTATTTTATTTTTTAAAGATTTTATTTATTTATTTGACAGACAGAGATCACAAGTAGGCAGAGACACAGGCAGAGAGAGAGGAAGGGAAGCAAGTTCCCTGCCAAGCAGAGAGCGCAGTGTGGGGCTCAATCCCAGGACCCTGGGATCATGACCTAAGCCGAAAGCAGAGGCTTTAACCCACTGAGCCACCCAGGCGCCCCCAGGATATATTTTAGAAGGCAAAAATAAGATGCAAAAGAACGCATACACTATATATGATATGGTCCTTTTGTGCAAGGAAAAAAGGAAAATAAGAATATATATTTATAATGTATAAAAGTATATGTATAACTTATAAGCATATACATGCATAAACACATTTGCAGATTTTATAAAAAGAAACAGAAAAGATAAAGAATTATGGAAAAAGTGACCTATTGAAAGGGGGTGAAAGGACTGAAAAGTTTAGGATAAGAGTGAAGCTCTGAGCATATCTTTTTGTTTGATGTTGACTTTTGAATTATTTAAATGTTTTACATAGGCAAATAATTAAAATTTAGGCAAAAAGATGAAAAGGAGCAAACCTAAAAATTTAAACAAACAAAAAACGAATTCACTGTATATTAAACTGGTTAGTAGAACACACAGAATAGAAGAATAAGTTAGATTAAGTTTTGCATCTGGTGCTATGACTAGACATCCCCTGTGGGACATTCTTCAAGACCGCTAGCCTGAACTTTGCAAAAACATCAGTGTCATGAAAGGCAGAGTGACAAGGGACTGTCCTAGGTAAACGCAATCAGTGACCTTTGATTGGCTCTCAGATTGAAAACAAATCTGTAAGGGACATCACTGGAGCAATTTAGAGACCCTGAATATAGACTGTATATTAGTTTATAATGTTACATCAACATTACTTTTCTTGGGTAGGAAAATGGTATTTTTTATATAGAATGTCCTTATTCTCAAGAGATATATGCTGAAGTATTTAGAGGTGAAAATGTACTTTATTTTCAGATGGTTCTGGAAAGAAATGTGTGTGTGTGTGTGTGTGTGTGTGTATGTGTGTGTGTACACGTTGATAGTAAAGAGAGTACATAAATTGAGCAAAATTGAATAGTTGGTGAATCCAGATTAATGGCATAAGAATGTACATTTCTTTCATTTTTTTCTATAGATTGAAATATTCAGGTTAGAAAGTCGGGGCAAACATAATTGATGTGAACTGATCTTGTCCTGAAGGTGCTCCGTTCATTCAGGAAGCATTCACAGAGCACCTACTCTGGGCCAAACCCTGTTGTAAGAGTTGGGCATCTTGCGTAGGATAGGACAGAGTAAGTTGGAGTTCTCCTGGACCTACATTTTAGTAGGAAATACAAAAAAGAAAACAAGATAACTTTAGACTGTGGTAAGTGCTAAAAACAAAATCAACAGGGTGATATGATAAACAGCCATCAACGGGAGAGGCAGGATTAAACAGGGTGGCCTGGGAAGGCTTCCCCAAGGAGGCAGCCTTTGAGCGGAGACCTGAATGGCCAGAAAGAGCCATTCATCTCTTCAACAGATTTGCACTGAGCACTGGCTGTGTACAGGTAAGCTCGATACCTTCACAAAGTTTATCCTCCCTCTAGGGTTTACATATGGTAAACAGGAAGAGTACGTTGGTGATCAGTGTTACAAGGGAAAAGAAAGCGGGGAGGGGACTAGTTCATGAGGACAGGAGTTGAAATTCTAGATAGAGGAGCTCAGAAAGGTCTCACCAAGCAGGCAACACAGAGAGACCAGGGTGAGAGCTAGGGCTAGGAGGAGACAGATCACAGCACCGCCGATAGGCTGCTTCGTGACTGGCTTCCCTTCGGGGGAGTAGGAGTCTTTTGGCGGTTTCTGGCTAGAACAGGGATGTAATCCAGCTTACTTTTCCAAAGGATGCTCTGGATGCAGGTTTGAGAATAGGCAGCAAAGGGTCAAGGGCAGAAGCAGGGATAGGACCGAAGCCTCTCCGACAATCACCTAAACGAGAGGTGGTTTAGACAAGAACGTAGCAGGGAGGGGAGGCCAAGGTTTGGATTCCGACTCTGTTTTGAAGGCAAAGCTGCCAGAATTTCCCACTAACTGATTGGAAGTGGGATACGGGAGAGAGAAAAGGATCCAAGATAAATGAGGGTTTTGGCTGCAATACCCGAAGGATAGGAGTTGCCTTGAACTGAGGGTGGGAAGGAAAGTTTGCCCCGGGAGCAGGTTTAAGAGAGGAAACAAGGGTTTTGGGGGGGGGGGGGGTTAAGATCAGGGATTGGTCAGCAGTCTGGTGGAGGGAAAACGTGAAACCAGAAAGACCTACTGAGAATTTCACAGCAGGCTTGGGCAAGGATAATTAGGATTGCCTGGTAGACGTCTTTCCATAGAATTTTTTTTTAATTAATTAATTTATTTTTACAAATAAACCTACTGGCACGTTGAGCTCTGTCAGGTCAGATGAGAAGGTTACCTCCCAGGGCACGGTCTTCTGACTCTAAGAGTCGGGCTCCCACGCGGAGCTGCTGTAGAAAGCCTCCCTCGTTCTGGGTGCTGGCTGGAAGTTTCGGTGGGAAAGGAGGAATTCGTGCCGAAGATGTGGCCCTAGTCACAGTAACGCGTGAGGCAGTGTTGCTGGGGGTGGCCCTGCAGGGTTCAGCCCGAGTGTAACAGTGGTTCCCAGACATTTTTTGCCAATGACCCCTTTGACATGTGACCAGATTCCACAGGCTGTCTTTCAGTTGGAACCCAAACTTCCCTTCCTTCCATGCCCCACGCCTGCGTCCATGAGGGACACACATTCTAAGCATATTTCGTTCCTCAAGAGCAGGCTCTGGCAGCTTTGAAACTCTTCATTAGCATTCCATTGCCTCATCTGCTCTCGCGCCAAGATTCCGACAGAGGCTGCTCTCAAAATAAGGAGGCCTTATTTATTCCAATTCTCCCTCCCCCAGGAAGATGCTGAGAGCTTTTCGTGAGAATTCTTCAAAAATTGCTGAGATTCTGTGGACTTCAGAGAATGTACTTAAAATGGGGACTCTGGTAACGAGGGCCCTCACTAGAAACTCGCTGGTGGAGATGAGGGGCCTTGAACCCGCTGTGGTCTGGAGGGCCCTCGTTGTCGTTCTGCCCACTGTGGTCCAGCCCAAGAGAACACTCCGGGAGACCATCTTTTTTTGGTCGAGAGCAGAAACAGAGGGGAGGTGGGTTGGCCCTCTCCCTCTCATTCTTCATACCTGTTCTTCCCATCTCCCTGGACTTAATGCAAAAGCCGTGTTAGTGAAATAAACCAGTCACCAAAAGATAAATACTGCATGAGTCCACGTATATGACATACCTGAAGTAGTCAGATTTACAGAGACAGAAAAAGAATGGTGGTAACCAGGGCCTGGGGGATGGAAAGGGAAGGGGGTTGTTTAATGGTTACAGTAGTTCAGATTTTCAAAATAAAAAAAGTCCTGGAGATCAGTGTCACAGCAATGAATATACATAATACGACTGAATTGTGCACTTAAAAATGATCATGGTGGTAAATTTTATGGTACATGTTTTTTACACAATTTTTTTAGTCACATTAACATTACTTCCATGGAAGGAAAAAATACTCAAGCTCTAAAACTCGAATGCCTTAGGACAGAGTAAACAGGCAGAGTCCATGGGTTAAGGTTTTTATGTTATAACCATGGCTGTTTCTATCATCCACCTCCTCGTGATTCTGCAGGATGGACATACCTGTGGTGTGTGTGTCTCTGGGTCTAGGTGGAAGCACTCCAGCATTTTCTAGACACTTATTCATCCTTTTGAGGGGCTCAGCTACACACTGAGCCTGATACAATTTTGTCTTTTAAAGAAAGACCAAAGAATATATATACAATGGAGTACTATGCAGCCCTAAGAAATGAAATCTTGCCATTTGCGATGACATGGATGGAACTAGAGGGTATTGTGCTAAGGGAAATAAGTCAATCAGAGAAAGAAAATTAGCATATGATCTTACTGATATGAGGAATTTGAGAGGCAGGTTGGGGGGTTGTGGGGGAAGGGAGGGAAAAAATGAAAAAAGATGGGACTGGGGAGGGAAACAAACCATAAGAGAGTTTTAAACGCAGGAAACAAACTGAGGGTTGTTGGAGGGGGGAGGAGAGGGCAGTAGGAGGGATGGGGTGACTGGGTGATGGACACTGGGGAGAGTATGTGCTATGGTGTGTGCTGTGAATTGTATAAGACTGATGAATCACAGACCTGTACCCCTGAAACAAATAATACATTATATGTCAATTTAAAAAGAAAAGAAATTCCAAATTGCAGCATGAAATACTCAGGGTCACGTAACGGACTACTGGAAAATCCAGGATGCCCATGTCTACCTCAGGCCTGGTCCCAGAATCACTCTTTCTCTTTATCTCAGGCAACCCCTGCTCTCTGGCCAGGAGTAGTTCTTATTAAAGAGCATGGATTTTATGAAGCAGGAGGATTAGAAGAGTAGTGTCTTGAAAGCAACAGCTCCCATACCAACCAGTTTAGCCCTGGGCAAATCCCTGAACCCCTGAGCCTAGCTCCTGGGGATAATATGAATGCTTTGTAGGATAGGAGTGAGTACCTGGGACATGGGACATGGGTCTTTTGTTCATGGTCATCATCATGATTCATGGTAGGAAAAAGGCTTCAGAATCCCCCTTGAGACACCCAGCATGCCCACTGGGTAGTCCCCTGCTGGGCTTAATGTTGAGCAGGTCTAGGTCAGCTCTACTTGGCACAGATTTCTATTCCAGCTCCTACTGTTACTTGCTTCAAATACAATTGTCTCTTAGCCCAAAACTTACTGAAATTCAGCCTCTTTTATGCTTCATACACACTTGGGCCCCTTTTCTAACCAGTTATTGAATTGTACAATTCCCTGGGTCCCGTAGAGTCTGGCCCCCATGGGTTCCTCAGTCTGTATTAGAAGGTTATTTTTGGATCTTAGGATTTACTTCAATCCTTTTTGGGGGAAAAAAAAAAGTATGATATTATTTGAAATTGTAACTTGCTTTGAGTTAAAGATTTCTGAAAGAGCATGATCATCTTAGCATCTAAGGCTTTTTTCCTGCTCTGTCTTAATAGAACGTAGAGGGGCAGCCTCTGTATGAGCCTGGCCATCTGTGATCAAAGGCCAGTGTCAAGAGAAGGTCCCTCCACTGCCAGCTCCGCAACAGGAAGCCCTAGTTCAATTGTTCATTGCAACTTTGTGTCTAGATTTTGAGTTAGAATCATTAATGAGATAGCAAGGTCAGAGACCTGGAAAAACTACCCATAAGATTCCAACCCAGATTCGAGTCCTAAGACTAACATACGGCTATATGAGAGCTAGCACGGGTGATCTCCAGGAACCTCGTTGGACCCATCATTGCACGAGCATCTCTGTTGCCTTGGCTTCAGGTTGCTGGTACAGAGCTGTGTTCTCTCGTAAGTTCTGACCATTCTTGATAATTTAGAGCTGTCGACCATGAGCATCAACCATGAGTAAATCCCAGTACTTACTGCCATGTTTTCGAGCATATTCTGTACCTCATCTCACTTCTTCGATTGCCTTGTGTCCTTCATCTCTTCTACTTGTGGTCAGGACCTCTGGTTTCTTTTCTCCTTCTTAGCAAAGATATCAGGATTACCTGGTTCAGTACTAAAACCTGTGCAAGAGATTATTAAGGAGGAAGGGCTTTGGGCTATTTTCTCCTGCTATTTTCAAGGTGTATAGAATGACAGGGCGTGTACAAGTTTTATGATATTATTAAGTGGCTGTTGTGTCAAGCCCAGGAAAATACAAGATGGGACATGCTGCTATCCGTTTAAACAAAACTGTAGGTCCATGGGACTGACTGCACTCCTCCGACAGGTCTAAATAGATAAGAGCTTACTTGTTCAGCACAGGAAGATCATGCCTGGAAATAATGCCTGTATAAATGACTTGAAACTCAGTCCGCTAAGTCTGCATTTGTTTAATTTCAAGGTTCTTCAACTATACAGTTGAATTTTTGTTGAATAGGTCTGATGGCCTTTGAAAACTTACATACTTAGGAAATCACTGACTTTTTTATTTTTTTAAATATTGCCTTCCACTACATTCTATGAAGACTCCCTGTGTTCTCTGTAAATGTTCATGATCTCAGCAGACTGGTTGGACTAGGCCAGCATTCCAAACTAAAGTAGCTTGACGGATGTGCCATTCATAGACTCACAGGAGACTTGGGGAAGTTCAAAAAAGCTCTGTTTGTTTTGCCAACTCACAAGTCCATATATTTTGGCAGTGGTATCCAAAGTAAATGAAAATATTATCAGCCTTGTCTTTCTTCCTTGTCAAGATTTGTATGAAGTGTTTAAGGAACACTAAGAACCATAAGTCCTCTTAATTATTGTGGAGAAACAGTGAGGAGTGTCACAGATTACAGGTTAGAAAATAAGGCATGTTAGAAGTCATCTAGTCCAATCTCCCACCCAGTTTGGAATCCCTTTATTATAGGACATAGGGATCTCTCCAGCCTCTGCTGGAACACTTCCAGCAATGCGGAGCTCACCATCCCTCAAGAACTGCTTCCATTTTGTCATCTGCAATTACTAGAAAATTCTTCCTCATTTGTGCCAGATATCTACATCCCTTACATTTTTATTTGTGACCTTATTTATGCCCTCTGGAATGAAAGAGAACAAGTTTCATCTCTTCTTCTCATAATAGCCCATTAGCTCTCGAAAGACAGCTCTTCCGTGGGGCCTGTAAATCTTGCTTTCTCGGGATTTAACAGCTGGGTTCCGTCTATCACATAGATTCAGTGCTCTTCATGATCCTTGTTGGTCGGGCCTGCTCTTAACACGCAGCACTAAATGCTAGAGTCTCGATGTGATCTGAAGAGTAAAGAACAGAGGAAAGCTATAACCCCTTCCCTGCGTTAGACATGTCTTGGGGTAGCAAGAATTGTGCTAAGTTTCCCGGCCTCTGTGTCAGTGTCCTGACTCACCTTATTAAGCCAGCACTTTCCCATCCTGTCCTCACAAAATGGACTTCTTTTAAGATTTTTAATCCATACAGGATTAAAAAATTTTGGATTTTTTAATCCACACAGGATTTGATGTCTATTTTTATTAAAATGGGTCTTTACATTTTACCCCATACTATCAGCCTGTGGTCATTCTTTGGGATCTTGATTCCCTCTCCTGAAGTATCTGACCAGCTTGCCACCCACATTGTCTCCTAGTCAGATATAGAACTTAACTGTAACAGAGCAGACAACAGAAGCCATGGTCACATCACCAGACAACTTTCCTTCAGGTTGAAGTTGACATTAATCCGTCATCCAGCTACTGGTCATTTAATTTTACTACATTCCAGATCCCGTTGTTTCATATTATTCAAAGTGTGACTTAAGATATATCAGCTGCCTTGCTGGAATCCTGGGATGCTATTTCTGGTGCATTCTCTGAGCAGTAATCCTATCAAAACCAGAAATGAAGTTATTTTGGCATGACTTGTTCCTAATGAAGCTTGAATCATCTGCCACTTTCCTGTCTAGGCTCTGAGTGGGTGACAGTTTGCCGAGCCCGGAAAGATCAAATATACGGTTCAAATGGAAGTGCTGTTCAGAGACTTGGTTTTACTCATGAAGAGTATCAAAACTTCCAGAGAGCAGGTGGAAAGATTTCAGAGTGCCACATGCACATTTGAATTGAGTGACAGTGAAATGTCAGGGAAAAGTCTCCTGCATTATGTGTATACATCGTAAAAATGAAAAGAAAACCGTGGGGCGCCTGGCTGGCTCAGTCGGTGGAGCATGCGACTCTTGATCTCGGAGTGTGAGCTTGAGCCCCGCGTTGGATGTAGAGATGACTTAAAAATAAAATCTTCAGGAAAAAAAAGAAAAAGAAAACCGAAAAAATAATAATACTGTGACTACAATTCTTGGAAAGATGGCTGATAAGACTGAGATATGATGTAAAAACAGAAAAGGAGTGCCCGGGTGGCTCAGTCATTAAGCATCTGCCTTTGGCTCAGGTCATGATCCCAAGGTCCTGGGATCCAGCCCCGCGGCGGGCTCCCTGCTCGGCGGGAAGCCTGCTTCTCCCACTCCCACTCCCCCTACTTGTGTTCCCTCTCTTGATGTGTCTCTCTCTCTGTCAATTAAATAAATAAAATTTAAAAAAAAAACAAAAACAAAACAGAAAAGGAGGCAGGATATTAGAAAAACAAAAACTCTTGAGTTCCTGATGCCCACAGTGCCCCAAATCTCTATGAAAGAGAGGGTGTGTGCAGTAGGAAGGTAGTGGGGAGGCAACCCCATCCAGGCTAGGAGTCGAGAGCAGGGATTCTAAGGGGAAATAGGTTTAAAATGGTTCCTTGATCATGGGATGGGTTTATAAATCCCACAGAATGAAACTCAGATTAAAAACACACACCAGGGGCGCCTGGGTGGCTCAGTGGGTTAAAGCCTCTCCCTGCGGCTCAGGTCATGATCTCAGGATCCTGGGAACGAGTCCTGCATCGGGCTCTCTGCTCTGCAGAGCAGAGAGCCTGCTTCCTCCTCCTCTCTCTCTCTCTGCCTGCCTCTCTGCCTACTTGTGATCTCTGTCTGTCAAATAAATAAATAAATCTTTTAAAAAATAATAAATAATAATATTTATAAAAACACACACCAGGAATGCTATGAAGTGTGTAAACCTGGCGATTCACATACCTGTACCCCGGGGGTTAAAAATATATTATATGTTTATAAAAAATAAAAAATTATTTAAAACACACACACACACACACACACACACATACACACACACACACACACACACACACACACACACACACACACCAGGGGCACCTGGGTGGCTCAGTGGGTTGAAGCCTCTGCCCTCGGCTCAGGTCATGGTCTCAGGGTCCTGGGATCGAGCCTCACATTGGGCTCTCTGCTCAGCGGGGAGCCTGCTTCCCCCTCTCTTTCTGCCTGCCTCTGCCTACTTGTGATCTCTCTCTCTCTCTCTGTCAAATAAATAAATAAATAAATTTTTTAAAAATGAATAAATAAATAATAAAAATAAAAACACAAACCAAGAAGTGCTCACTTGGGCAGCACATACACTACAACTAGAAGGATACAGACAGGGTTAGCATGGCCCAGGTGTGAGGATGACACACAGGTTCATGAAGAAGTACCATGTAAAACACACACACACACACACACAGAAAGAGCCGCCTCAGAAACTCCCCCAGTGATGCTGAGTTCAGGTCACCTCCAACATCAGTCTTCCTTACCTTCTCTTTCTATTTCCCCATTTTAGTCTTTCTCAGATACCAGGGTCCTGAGAAAGCCTTTCCAGGTCCTGCCATACGAGGACTGGGTTCTACAGGCAACAGCCCATGGACTCTGTCCCTCCAGCAACGTCCCTGTTTTCAAAGAGCTATACTTCAGTCCCTCAAGCTCCCTCTCTCCAGCACCAGGAATGACTGAATCCTGGAAAATACTGCTGTAGCGTTATTTTTGGCTCCCTTCCTTCCCGCCCTGTGTCTGCCTGCTCATCGACAACCATTAACAGCTGTTAGAGGGGGCTTTCAATTGCCTGGCTTCTTGCTGAAGTGTTTTAACACCGGGTTTCTAAGAGCTCGGCTACGCTCTAGAGGTGAGAGAAAAATGGCAGAAGAGTTACATAAAGCCCCCTTCATTTGGGGAGCCAGGTTTCCTCCCCTCCCCCTTTTTTTTTTTTTGCAAGAAAAATAAGCCTCTGACAAGAGCTGTAGAGGCGCCGCCCAGCTGCATCCCTGTAGAGTCGATTCTGATGATCTCATGTGGCAGCCCTAGAGGCAGCCCTGTGCCATTAGCAGGAACACAGTCGAGGAGTTCCGATGTCTATGCATCGTTGACGTTGAGCATTTTCCCATTCCCACCCTCGCTGAGCTGCTGGAATTCTGGACTAGACACAGAGGAGGTAGCCTGGCAGCACAGAGATTAGAAGATGCCAACAGGACCCCCTGAGGCCATGCACAAGCCTGTACCCCAATCAGCGTCTTCCAGGAGCCCGCTGCTGCCATGAGACTGCCGGCTGGCCCTCTCCATTGTTTACTTCCCTACGAAGGACGGATAAGTACAGTAGACATTTGGAAAGTTCTGAGCTCCTCGGAAATGTTAATCCATTGATCCTCACTAGCCCCAGAAGAGATGATGATGTTGTTCCTGATCCAGGATAAACCCTTCATGCCTACCAACACTTTACCACCTTTGGCTACTTCACTCCATGCCTCCTACCCCCAGCGGGGACTAACGCACAGTCCTGTCCCCATGTTTCAGACTAGAAAACAGGAAAGGCCCTGTTCAAATGTCTTCGACGTCAACACTTAGCCAGAATAATAGTTCAGTCTCCTAATCCCAGTGTTTTCTCAAAATACAGGTATGTGTAGCACAACATGGAAGTGAGATGATCTCAAGTGACGTATGAAGAACTTTTTTCAAAATCATTGTGTTTCTTTTAATATGTATTAGAAAAAGCATAACCTGAGATTTCACGGACAGTCTTGCTTAGGATAGATTTCTTTCTGAGCTAAATTTATTTAAGGAAGAAAGTGAGTTGCATTAAAGAAAATACTAAAAATTGTGACCGCGGGTCCCAAGTCTCTGTAGTTTAGGAAACACTTCATAATTCAGCACTTTTCCTTGCACAAGTGCAAGCACTCTTCCTTGTCCACAAGACAAGAATCTGTCTTGTACAATATCTACCCAAACGAAGCCACAGTGGCATCTTACTGGGAACACAGGGTCATGCCTATTTTCATAAGTTTTGTATAAAATACGGGAGTAGGCTTTTGCATTAAGTACATTTAGATGAAAACACTTCTTGTGTGTGTTAATTTCCATCAACATTCTTGGTTATCTGATTTATGTATTATTTCCAAAACACCCTAGCTCTCCTGCTTAGGTCCCTAAGTATCTATACCACCCCCTCTCCTGTCTGTAGCCCTCCTAATGGCGAGGTTACAGCATAATGCTCTACCTGACAACTGTTATGTTGCAGAATTTCTTCAGGACTAGCTAAGATGATTTGCACCTCTATATCAGTTTTCTGTAACCACATACCTCTCCCCACTCCTTTCCTTCTCCTGTTTCAGCTCAGCGAAGTTCCAAGACCTATTTGTTTGCTCTTGTGGGTATCCTTATAATTTAAATTTTCTTCCAGGGGTGCCTGGATGGCTCAGTGGGTTAAAGCCTCTGCCTTCGGCTCAGGTCATGATCCCAGGGTCCTGGGATCAAGCCCCGCATCAGGTTCTCTGCTCAGCGGGGAGCCTGCTTCCTCCTCTCTCTCTGCCTGCCTCTCTGCCTACTTGTGATCTCTGTCTGTCAAATAAATAAATAAAATCTTAAAAAAAAAAAAAAAGAAAAATGTTCTTCCAAAGAATGGTTATGGAGGGCAATGGGTTTGATAACAATAACCCCAACTTCTGTTGCTAAAATTGTAGGAGACAGAGGGGATATATGGCATGAGATGAGCCAGGACAAGTCAGTTGAGCCCAATTCTGAAGAGCCTTGAATGCCAGTGTGAAACGGGCCTGTTTTTAATGCTGCAGGAAGCGGGGAAATAAAGTGATGGTCACTGAGAAGATTAGTCAGGCAACAATACAAAGGAAGAATCAGGGAGAAAGAGACAATGGCCAAGTTGTTACAGTGGTCTAAGCAAAAAGTAAGAAGGCCATGAAGGAAGTCATGTTTGTTTGAAAAGAAAGATACAGATGCCTTTTAAGGACTGAAGAGTAACAGAAAAGTCTTAAAATTGTATCATGATTTTCAAGCAGACGTCATTGACGAAATTGTTGATTATCTATTTCTTCTAGATCAGTGCTATTCAGTAACATTTTCTATGATGATAAAAATGTTTTCCTACATGGTCCAATATGATAGCCACTAGCCACATGTGACTACTGAGCATTTGCAATGTGGCTAGTGTGACTAATCAGTGTGAATTTTCTAATCGTATTTAATTTTAATTAATTATAATGTAAATAGCCACACGTGGTTAGTGACCATCATGTTGGACTAACCACCCTAGTGCAGGCCTTGAGTACAAGGGCCAGCTATCTCACCTGACTTGTTTGCCATTCTGTCCCTAGAGCTTGTATTGTCTGTCACATAGTAGGTACTTAATAAATATTTGTTAAGTGAAAGAATAAAAAGAAACCTTATGAAGCAGAGGCAAAAATTATGTCCTGTTCGAATCAATATGCTCCTTTATGGAGAATTTTGGCCCCTACACAAAAGAGGAGGTTGGAGATTTCCCACACACATTTAGAACATTTCCCAAATGTTTAAACTGAAGCTCTCAGCTTGTGCAAGTGGAATAAAATCAAGGCAAGGGGATAGATGAAAGTCAGCCATGTGGTGGGAAAACCCAAGCCCAAGGTCTGTTCTTTCGGTCCCTAACTTCTTGGTTTTCGTTTCTGGCTATTGTAGAAATTGATAGCACCCAGCCTCTTCTTGAAATATGTGAGGGTAATGATCAGCATGAAAAAATGTCTTTTATGAGGAATGATAAAAAGAAAATGTGTTAGAGTGGCTTGGTTACATGGCTGTAGAAATACAGGGAGGTCTACACATGATCTGGAGTGAGGGGCTCAGGAACTTAAGCCCCATGACCTTGGGCAAGTTGTTTAAGCTCTCCAAACCACAGTTTCATAGAAAATGAGAAAAGGAATCATAAACACTTCACTTACCAAGCTGTTGGGAGGAAGTAATGATATAATAATAGGAAAATTCATGGTTCATAATCCATAAAATTCCATTCAGAGGTTTATTTTAATTCACACAGACTGGAGTTATATCTAAATGTATGTCGGAGAGACACAGTTATATTAAAATATAATTCTGATACATGCCTTCTAGAAAATGAAAAATAAGAAGTCCTCAAATTCCAGCTACCTATATCCAAAACAAAATCTAAACAATCCCAAAAAAGACTTTTATTTCTCTTAACATTAAAAAAAAAAAAATTCTGGAAAAGCTGATCCCACAACCTCCTTCCAGTAGCTTATTATGACTCAGTAGTGCTTGTTGCCAGGAATTTCTTTGTCTTTCCACCATCTCCCTGCCCTTTTAGATTCAGTGGCGGCGTCCCCTTCCCCATCTGCCCGGGACCACCTCCCACTTGTCACTGCTCCCCTTCATACCCTTATCTTACCTCCTCTGCTCTGTGCTTCCATCACCTGCCTCAGGCCCCCTTGTCTTAGCCTTAAATGTTAGGCCCTTTTCTTCTCTTTCTTCAAACTCCCAACTTCCGCAGTACCTGTAGCCATCTATTAGGAAATGCCTCTGGGTGCCTGGGTGGCTCAGTCCGTTCAGCATCTGCCTTCAGCTCAGGTCATGATCTCAAGGTCCTGCAATCCAGTCCCACATCGGGCTCCTTGCTCAGGGGGAGTCTGTTTCTCCCTCTCCCTCTGCCCCGCCCCTCCCAACTCGTGCTCACTCTCTCTCAAATAAATAAAATCTAGGAAGGAAGGGAAGGGAAAAGGAAAGGAGAAACCTCTCCAGCAACCCGAATCTCCCAGGACCACCAGTTTACCCTCCTCACCCCTCATTTCCCTTTCTTTACTCTCCATGATGGTAGCAAAGAACTAGTCATCACTCCACATGTATGGACCATCCACAGACAGAGGTCTGTGTAACCCTGTCAAATAACATCACACCGGCTTAGGTGTTCCATGTAGGTAACCACTACTTCCAGAAAGTTTCAAAACTTGGCCTGTATGTCATAATCGCATTCTGTTCCCCAAATCCAGGATTGTAAGGAGATTCCTGTTGAAGATAGTTATTCAGTTGCCACTAGAATTACTTTCTCGTAGTGCATAAATCCCATTTCTTTTTCCTAATTATGACCACTTTTCTGGTCTTTTGTCATTTTTTTTTTCCAGAGTTGAACATTCTTATTAAAATAAAGGACCATACCTGTGCACAATCCAAATAATTGCTAATCAGTTCAGGGAACATGTGTCAGTTTTCAGGTTTTGCCTGAAAACTCCCCCACTGACAACATATTCTCTTTCTAACCAGTTTCAAAGACAGGAATCTCTAGAGATCCTGTTGGTTTTCATCATACATAAGATTAAATAATTATTTAATTCTTATATTTGGGGGTCTATCTTTTCTTCTTTTTTTCTTTCCAAATATTTTCTTTCCGAAATATTGACATCTAATTAAGCCTCACCAAAATGTACACCATTTGCCACCTTTAAACTTTTATTCTAATTCAAATGTCTCTTTATGGCTAGTATGTGGAAAAATAAGGCCACCCTAACCCCAGTGATTGGTAAAAATACTGAAAATTCAGCCCTCCTTATGGTGAGACTAGTTCATTGCTGGCTAGTCAATAGTATGACAACTGATTGCATTGGTAAAAGGGTAAAGTGGTAAGTATACTGAAATTATACAAGACAAAACCATTGAAAATAATGTATTTTAAAATCCTGTTATATTCAGAAATATAAGTTATACAGACTTAACATAGAAGATAAAGCAGCAGAACAAGCTCAAGACTTAAGACCTTCTAATGGAAGCCAGTAGGGTTCTACAAACGCATAGTTAGGTGATCACACTACCCAAGACCTGGGTTCACAGGCATGTGTCCTCAGGGCTGAAAAGCAGCAGAGAAAATCACACCTGGCCCTTCTTTTCACTCCAGAGGGTTGCTGATCAGACTTGAAACCGTGGTAGTAAGGATTAGCCCCTGTAGTCTAGCTGTGTTCCCAGACCCACCACTGGGAGCAGACTAATCAGATGATTATATTCATAATAATCCATCAATTAAGGTCCTTATGAAGAAATTGTATATAAAAGTCCTGCATACAACCAAATATAAGCCCACGTTCATTCAGAAGACCAGGTGCGCTTTTCACTTTTCATTTTACTAAAGCTGGGAGTCGGTGGGAGTCCTCCCCTGAAACACTCAGATTCTTTTTTTAATATGCAAGTTACATGACTGTAAAAAGAGTCTTTGTTTCACATTTGCAATACTTGAAACATTTCCATTGTCTCATGCATTGGTCTATGTAGATGCAGGTTGTATTTTTGGTGGTCCATTGTCTGAGGAAAGAAAGCTAGGATGGGCAGTCTGGATAAATTGCATTCCCAGAGTTTCTTAAGAAATTAGTTGTTTGAGGGTGCCTGGGTGCCACAGTCTGTTAAGTGTCTGCCTTTGACTTAGGTTGTGATCTCGGGGTCCTGGGATCGAGCCCCACATCAGGCTCCCTGTTCAGTGGGGAGTCTGCTTCTCCCTCTCCCTGCTTGTGCGTGCACACACTCTCTCTCTCTCTCTCAGATAAATAAATAAATAAAATCTTAAAAAAAAAAAAAAAAGAAATTAGTTGTTTGAATTTAAAGTGTGTTTTTTTCTATAAATAGGTTATAAATCATGATTACTTTCCTAAATCTGCTCTCAAATCTGTATCACCTTTCATTTTTTAAAACTTATTCAATGACCAGATATTTATCATCATGCAAAGAGAGAAAGAAAGTAATCCTTTAGGAATAAGTGAAGGGCTATGAAAGTACAAGGGAACAGAAGATCATTCTAAGGAGAGAGGACATCATGGAGGAGAGGAGGTACAGGTGGGATGTCCAGGGGTGGGAAAAGGCCACCTAGGGCCAGTGTCCTCTCCTCCCCCATTATATGCCTGTAGCACCTTCTCTGTATTTCTGTCACAGCACCTATGGGATTGTATGGTAATTGAATCATTGCTTGTCTGTCCCCTCATCTAGACAGTAAGATCCTTGAGTCAGATTTCTATGTGGTGGAGGTGATATTTTCAGTCTGCAAATCGACCATCTAGAACAATGCCAGCATGATAGCCAGTTGGTTAATGTTTATCAAATAAAAGAAGGGCATCCTTTAGCAAAGTTCTGGAGGCAGAAAAATGTGTGGCATGTATTAGATGGGAAAGAGAGGGAGGAATGTAATGGAGTCTGGAGGACAACAAAAAGGATTTCACAGGATTCTAGTTCTGGGGTCCTTTTTTTCAGGCAAACCTAAGTTCTATTCATTTTGTATTTTTTATGGGAAAATATTTTTGGAGTTCCAGCTAAGGAGCCCATTTTCTCCCAGTCTCAGGGATGCATAAGCTTCCTCTGTGGAGGGATAGAAATCTCTATGGATGGGTTTTAAGGAGCCAGTGGGATCGACTCCAGCAACCACCACGGGTGTTCACAACTGGAGAACAAGGGGCAGTTTCTCCGGTGAGCCTTCCTGAAGACTTGTCTGCCGTTCACTTTTAAGCACAGCTTATTCACAAAGTGGGGGCTGTTTTGTAAGTCAGGGGCAGCATGTGTTTCATAAAAGCCCTTTCAGGGGGAGCCTGGGTGGCTCAATGGGTTAAAGCCTCTGCCTTCAGCTCAGGTCATGATCCCAGGGTCCTGGGATCAAGCCCCACATTAGGCTCTCTGCTCAGCAGGGGGCCTGCTCCCTCTTCTCTCTCTGCCTGCCTCTCTGCCTACTTGTGATCTCTCTCTGTCAAATAATAAATAAAATACTTAAAAAAATTTTTTTTAAAAAAGCCCTTTGAGTATTTGGTTCTCTTTATTTCTGCCACTTATACAAACATACATGGAAATGGTCCTTTATTTTTTCTTTGCATTATCAATTTTTCCTCTCCCTCCTCCCTTTTAAATTCTTAATGTTTTTATGTTTATTTTGCATTTTTTTTATGCTAACACAATCCAGCCAGTAAATTTCCACATGGCCCTCGCCCCAACTGATGGCCAGCGACCTTGAACGAGGGCCTGGGCAGCCTTCTTTGGCTGGCCTCAGCGTCCGCTCCCTAGGCTTCGGGTTTGCCACTACACTTCTCACAAGAGTGAGAAGCCTATGGTTAATTACGGTGCATGAATGGGAGATACTCCTGGACTTATTTGCATGCATTACTTGCTGGTAGTTTCTCTGTTGAGGTCTCTCCATCCTTGTTTTTACAGAGCTCTTGGCAGGGTTTCTGCAGTTGGTGTGTGAATTTTTATGATCTGTTGCATGTTATTCATGCAATTTCCTGCCCTGTAATGGTATCAGTTTTCCAGACACAGAGGAATACAGACTAAAACCCGGGAGCCTGCATTAGCATAAAATGTCCCAGTTCTGTCAGTTTGATTAATTTGTCTCTTTGTCTCCACTCTATATGATAAGTGCTATTAATGGTTGCAACACTTCATATGTCAAAGTCTTTCTTCCTAATGACTTGAAAATGCGGTTTATTTCCCCCCTTTTTGTATTATTTTCCTCATTTAGCATTCCACTCAAGTATAGATTTATGCCATGCTCTTTCATTATCTTACTGGTTGCAGCACTGGAGTGATTACATATGGTGTAGAGTACGCGTAAAGATGTGATCCCAGGGGCAGCAGCTGCTGATGCAAGCTGAAAATAGATCCAGCATACGCTCAGCACTTTTCCCAGAGGCCTTTTATTTATTAGGAACAGTCTTGGTACAGGACAGCTTGGATCCTCATTTAGCAAGATGACTTTTTTGCCTTTCGGAACACTGCAGTGACTTTGCTCTATTTACTGACGCTGCTGTGTAATTATTTCTTTAACCGCCTTGTATCTCAGCCTTGACTTAACCTAACAGAAATTGTAATATAATCTCGATATATAATGAACTCAAGAAGCGACAGGCTCCATTTGAAGTAATGGAGCTTGACAGATCTAAGGTTTAAATTAAATAATCCTATTTGTAAGACAGCATTTGTACATGGTACGCTGCTTTAAAATGAATTTCTATTCTTCTCTAGCACTTCTTACACTGTTTTCGGTATTCTTCCTTTCAAAAGGACTTTTTCCAGAAAGAAGCGCATCACAAAGCCAAGGGCTCTTTCATAAGGAAAAGAATCAAATGAAATTTTTTTTACCCATTTCGATCACTGAACTGGAACCGGCATCATTAATGATTCGTGATGGGTACTTATTAATCTAGGCTGGCAAATCCAGACAGCTCAGACTGTTCTGTCAGCACAGAACATGTGTGATATAAATATAATGGAATTCAGGATTAAGATAATAGCGAACTTTCTGCACATGTTTTAGGTTCAGGTAGGTATTTTTTATCATAATTGTGAGAAGTCCTAATAACAAGTGTATGTATTTATTTTCTAAATATATCCAAGCAGAACCCTCATTTCATGATGTCATTCTTCTCTTTGAGAGGTGTACATTCAACAGGAAAAGGAGGAAGTTCATCGTATATCTTAACAGATAGCATCAAGATAGTGATTCCTCCGTGTGTGATAAAATTGTGCAAATTGCAAAAACAAGAAATAAGAACATTAAAAGTTTCCAGGCAAATGACAGTCTGAGAATAATGTTATCTATTGGCAGAACCTAGTCCTGTGATGAGAAAGCCTTGAAGAGAAATGAATTTATAAATAGAACAGACCTCTTTATGGTAAAGTAACAAATAAAGGAGGCAAGTTAGTAAATTTCCTTTTTCTTTTTTGGTGTCTGATTTTACCTGCTCTGAACAGAGAAGGCATCAGAGAAGAGAGTGGGCGATTCCCTCCTTAAATTTGTTGTTGCCCTCAGATGGCACAATGGGTTCTATTTGGTAACAGAGATTTTATTAATTCCATAATCAAACGAGAGTCACATGGGGTTAAACCCATCATTTCCTGCTGGGTCAGGTTAAAAATTAAAGCAGTAATTCATGATAAATAAAGTGTGGGGGAAAAAAAAAAAGAAAGAGTGATTGTCTCATTTTAGTGGGTATATATGACGCACAATGTCGTAGAAAGAGCAGTAAGCCAAACCACTCCTAAAATAAGCAAACTAAGGAGCACTTCCCTGAGTCGAAGAGAACCCCCCCCCCCACCCCGCCTTTCCTGCCCACACGCACAATTGCATGAAAAAGCGTTAGACCATAGCATTTATCAGGTTGATCATCGTGGTTCATATAGTCTCTCAAGTTTGTTTGGGAGTTTAGACTGCTAATAGCCTGTGTGTGTAATGAAAGCAGCAGCCTTCACCCTGCCCCAGAGATGCCCTCGGTACGAACAGAACAGAAGACAAGGGAGAGCTCGCCTGCGGCTAATGCGCCTGCTTTCCTACTCTTTTTATTTTGTCTTCCTTTCTTCCTCTCCTGTCCTGCTTCCCGCTCTCACATACAAAGAGCACCCAAGCTTATTCTGCAGGCTCATCCCTAATTACCGTCGTTGTGACACAAAATGTTATAGCCGATTTCATTCTCTGTCTCGTGGCCTCAGAACAGTGGGTGATCTTGCTTGCTATAGGAGAAGTGATACTCAGGCATGACAGGATGAATTAAGGAGGGGGACTAAGTATTAACTCTTAATTCCCTAGCTCTTATGGTTCTAAATTAGATTCGGTGTCATTATAACTGGGAGAATGTGAGCATTTTATGGGTATGTGTCTGTGTCTGTCACTGGAATCATGTTTGATCAATTGAATTGACCTTGGTTTTCTGGTGAAACACATCAAGTGTATTATGAAACAAGCAGCCCAAATAAAGAAAAACATTTCACATATCTTGTCAAATATTTCACTGGGACCTCTAAAACTTGGTATTTCCCTTCTGCCACTAGATCTGAAATGAGAACAAAAGCACTTCATTTTTGATAAGTGAGACTTGATTTTCCTTTGAAACCTCTTCATTTCCAAGGAGCCTTATGAGCGTTATCACAGTTTGGGCTAAGTTTCCCAGTAAATGATGTCGACTCTGAAGGAGGCTCTCAGGGTCAATTATTTAGCAAATGGTTTGTAAACCAAAGGCTAAAGGAAGAACTACATTATCAGATAAGAGCCAAGCAAAGAAGGAAGAAACAAACTCTATTGAGCACGTGTTGTGTACCAAGTGAATACAAAGATAATTTGAGCAGAATAACAACGATCTTAGGATCAAGAGGGGAAAAAAAGATCAATGGACTTACAGAGTTGGGTTTTTTTAATACTATGGAATACTGTGTTCCATTATAAACATTTGTAGAGGTATTTGAATAGAAGGCAGAAAAAGGGGGAAAGACTGAAAAGGGGGGTAACAAAGTTCTTAGTCTGTCTAAAGAAGTAAGAATAAAGTGGAAGAATTTCAACCCCTAAGGACAGAACCAAATCAGCTGGGTTTAATACCAAGATAGTTGCTAGTAAGTAGAAATATAATATTCATTTTTGTTCCTGAATTCTGTTAGCAATTTCTCCCTCTTCACATTCTTTGGGAAATGGAGAAGTCTGCATCTAAAGCTTTACTTGGCTTTCAGTCAAAGGTCTGCCTCACCCAGGAAACCTCATCAGGAAGCCCAAAATCAATGGAATTTTTTTTCAATGGCTAACACAAGCCAGTTCTGAGCCCAATTTAAAATTCACGATATAAATTCATCCTGGCTTGCTGCAGCTACGAGTGTACTCTATTTTCTGTTGCTGACTCTTCCAGTAAAACATACATCCACTCCACTTTCCACACTTCAGATTTCAAGTGGAAGAGAGCTGTTGGAAGGCCTCCTCTCAAAACTGACTTATTGGACCTTGTAGAACCTGCTTGAGGAGCTTCCACGAGTATAGATGTGCATGTGCTTACTTTTTGAAAATGATCTTTGATCCAAGAAAATTACAGCGTTAGTATTTACGGGCACGCAATTATGCAGTGGGCTTTCTGAAGGTCCTGTTGTAAACAAGCTGGAGCTCCTGTCCCTCTAGTTTGGGTTATACTCTGTTCTACTAAAAAGATACATATGCTTCATTAAGCCAAGATTTATTAGCAAGGCCATCAGGTGATAATGGAACAGTAATTTTTACATATCAACTTTGACTTGGTGCCCTTAATTGGCAGCAAGGAGAAATATTAAAAGATCTTGCTAACGCAGCATGATGCATGGGAATTAAGAACATCAGGGAGTTATTTTTTTCTTCTATGATATATTGGGAATCATAAAACCTTGGTCTTAAAATTCATCTGACCCAGCACTAAAGAAATAGGCTATATTTTATCTTTCAGATAGCCTTCATGTCTAATATTGTGATGCTGATGAGGATTTTTAAAAATAACCTTTACTGAGCATTCACTATGTGCCAGGCACTGTTCCATGCATTTTTTTACATGCTTAACTCATTGACTGTCTGGGATTGTTGTTGTTATTATTATTAATTATTATTATTAATCTCCGTATGATGAGGAAACTGAGGCAAGAAAGGTTAATTAATTTGTACCAAGGTCAACACCTAAGTTAAGGAGCCTGGATAGAAGGCAGCCTGACTCCCATATTCTTTTTTTTTTTTCTTTAAAGATTTTTATTTATTTATTTGACAGAGTGAGAGATCACAAGTACGCAGAGCAGCAGGCAGAGAGAGAGGAGGAAGCGCCCCCCCCCCCCCCCCCCCCCCCCGCCGCTGAGCAGAGAGCCCGACACAGGGCTCGATCCTAGGACCCTGAGATCATGACATGAGCCGAAGGCAGAGGCTTAACCCACTGAGCCACCCAGGTGCCCCCTGACTCCCATATTCTTAACCTCTTGCCCCAGAGATGATAGTAATATTCATTAAAGATGCAGTTCTCTGTGGGTTTTGGGGGGGGTTCTAAGTTTCTTTTTTATTTATTAATTCTAGAGAGTGAGAACAAGCAGGGGGAGGAGCAGGGGGAGGACAACAAGCAGACCCTGCACTGAGCTAAAGCCCAGCATGGGGCTCAAGCCCACACCCCGAGATCCTCACCTGAGCCAAAATTAAGAGTCAGGTGCTTAACCGAATGAGCAGTCAGCGGTAGCTTGGAGACAGCCCCATCTCCACCTTTCTTTCAGGGTTTTCCTGTGCCACACAGACGTCACCATGAGCTTAGCAAGAGAAATGTGCCTTCATGCAAGAAAGAACAAGAAAGAGCCTGAAAAAACTGAAGTGTAAAATGATAGCAAGAGAAAACACCTGAAATCTGAAATAAATTTTCATTCGTCTTCTTTCTACCCATCAATGATCCCTCAGCTCATGACCTTAATATCTAGGTCATCTTGACTTATGTAAGGACATGATTTTCCTCTGGGGCCTTGGTTTTGAGGCACAAAGTATAAGACATGTCTAAGAAAACAGCTATACAGATTTTTATAATAACCCAGTGTGGTAGGTGGAATAACGGGCCCCGGAAGGTGTCCATGTCCTGATCCCCCAAAATCAATGAATATGTTACCTTACGTGGAAAAAGGGAGTTTGCTGAAGTAATTAAGTGAAGGACTGAGATGGAGAGATGACCCTGGGTTTTCTAGTTGGGTGCAATGTAATCATAAGAGTTCTTGTAAGAGGGAAACAGGACGGTTAGTCTCCAAAGGTCCACTTTGAAGTCTGAGGCCCCCTTGAGTGATGATGGAAGAGGCTTCTAGAGACCCAGGCAGGCTCTGGCCACAGAACTAGTCAGTTGCTCCGCAATTATCATAAAAATCAATGAACAGGGCCTGGGAGGAAGGTTGCCTTTTCTCCATCTCTGAGCATAGCGATTTTTTCTTTTTTAAGATTTTTATTTATTTACTTGAGGGAGAATGAGTGAGAGAGAGATGAGAGAGGAGAAGGTCAGAGGGAGAAGCAGACTCCCCAAGGAGCTGGGAGCCTGATGCGGGACTCCATCCTGGAAGTCCGGGATCATGACCTGAGCCGAAGGCAGTTGCCCAACCAACTGAGCCACCCAGGCACCCAGCATAGCGATTTTTAACAAGTCATTTTGTTTTATGAGTTCATCTATCTTCCATTCATCTTTATTTTAAAATAAAACAGACTTCTCACATTCTATAGGAACTATCACCTCTCTCTCATTGGCCAGGCCAGAATGAATTATTGGACACGTTTGCTGTTCTTAAAATTTCTACGTCATGCCGTGGCTAAAACAAGTGACTGGCCTCCGTGGCTGCCTTCCTTTAAAGAAAGCTCCAGGCCACAGAATTCAGAGCCGCATCCTCCTTAATAATTTGACTCTGAATCCCAGACTACCTTGGTTATGCCTCTCAGCCTTTACACAGTCCCCATCCTGTCAGTCATGTGGTGAAGTGTCCCGGATGACTCTGACTGGAAGCCCCTTTTCACCAGTGTTGTACCCAGGCTCTGGCCTCGGTTGGTTGGTTAGAAGCAGTGGGCCCCCTTGAATCTGACTCTCAGTCTGTGCTCTCACACATCCACAGCTCAGCTTCCTCCCCGCCTTCCTACTCTGTCTAAACCTCCCTTCCACGGTCACGACCCATTCTCCGCCCACAGCTGGCACCTGCCTGGACTGCGTTGACCAACCTGTGCCCCTGCGCAGGTCGTCCCCCAGCTGTGGCTAGATTCATCTCCCCAGTATTCCTGCTCGGCAGACCCCGGTGGCTCTCAATTGCTGGCCACCTCCTCGGTGTGACCTAGGCTGACTGTGCTGCCCGTGCCCCTGCTCACATGTCTACTGTCACCTGTGGCCACCCCAGCACCCCACCAGAGCTGAACTCCTGTCTCACCGCCCGGGGTGCCAGACTCGCTCATGGGTCTGTGTATTTACCTTTTCTCCCACGTGCAGCACCGGTGCCCACACAGTACCTGTCTAATCCTCCCTCGGGCCTCCCCTTCTGTCTTACTTCGTCTGACGTAGGTGCCCCTTCCGTCCTTGCCTGTCTCCTCCCAGTGCGGCTCTTACACGGTGTTGTCATTACCTGTCAACTCGTCTCTGGCCCAACAGCCTAGCACATCCCGGGCGAGGCACCCTTTCTTCCTTATTCGTTGTTTTATCTTCCTAGCACCTAAGACTAGGGAACCATATGGGAGGTAGTCAGTCCATGTTTGTTGAGGGAATAAAGCAAGCTGCACCCTACTACTGCAAAGGTGGTCCCCAGTAGCACCCTGGAGAGGGAGTCCCCAGTGGGGGTGGGGGGGATGCCTGGTCTCGCTGCCTCCAACTAGATGACCCTGGTTGCTCAGCGTGCAAAGCCAACCCAGCTAAGCACTGTCGTAGAACTGGGATTCGCTGGTCTCTACATGAGGCTGCACGCTTGCCATTTTGATGCATTTGCTCCCAGGTCACCGTGGGGTGAAAGGGAACTACAATGACTAGGGAAGGCAGCTCTAAAGCACTAGTAATTGCTGACAGTTCTTAGAGTCATATGATGATCCAGAACAAACAAGAACATCCAGAATAGCCTTTCCGGTCTGCATTCAATATAATCAGGTGAAGATTTTTTCTATGTGAGGGGCACCTGGCTGGCTCAGTGGGTTAAAGCCTCTGCCTTCGGCTCCGGTCTTGATCCCGGGGTCCTGGGATGGAGCCCCGCGTCGGGCTTTCTGCTCGGTGGTGAGCCTGCTTTCCCTCTCTCTCTCTGCCTGGCTCTCTGCCTGCTTGTGATCTCTGTCAAATAAATAAATAAAAATCTTAAAAAAAAAAAATATTTTTTCTATGTGATGAACAAATAAGAGGTCCTAAATGCCCTCCCCACACACACAAAAAAGTACACCATTCAGATTCTACATATATTTTTTGAGGCAATTTGCTTCTCTTTGCCTTGTTCTCTTCCTGTGACGTGCCCTACAACCCAACTCTGTATAAGTATCTTGTGTTCTTGTGCTCCCTCTCCTGGTCTTTTCTGTCCTTCGGTAAGACGGTGTTCCTAGCACTGCACACCCCCCAGGTGGGGGCTTGGCAGGTTCACAAAGAAGCTCAGAGCGCTGCAGGGTTTGTTGTAAGATCCACAGGGGACCAGCAACAGATTCACGTCCTTGTTTGCAGTCCAGCTGGACTACGTGAAAAAGGGCCATCCTGGCACGGAAGAGAAACGTGCCTGGCATCCTTTTTGAGACATGAAATGCTCTCCAGAAAGAAAAAAAAATTATAATAAAAAGCACTTTGTACATTTTGGAAAATAGTCCTCCCTGGAGATGTACAGATGCTTGGAAGATGTGCCCTATCAGTTAGCTGTGCTAATTACCTAATTATCTGGTCAGGTGCAATAAAAACCCCTTTGACATTCTGTTCCTTCCGTATGCAGCTCAAGTGTTCTGGTATCTGCTCCTTGATCGTGGTGAGGGGCGCACCATACTCTCCTCCCATTATGAGTAAGAATGTGGCATGGTCTCCACAGCTGGCTCGGGGGGTGCTTTGCGTCGGGGGCACGAAGCCTGGAACAGGGCAGTGCGAGGTCCTGCCACAGAACTAGTGGGATGACACTCCCTGGAGAGGGCGACCGGACTTCACCTGGTCTCCTTGGTTCCGCCGGAGCAGCTTCTGAGCTCTGACCCTGCCCACTTCTTTCTCCAATTGTGGTCACTTCTGAGACCTTTCATAATTTTACCCGCTTACCTTGTGTTTTTTTTTTTTTTCCCCCATTTGACTTTCTGAAATAGCATCCCGGAGAAGTATGTCATTTCTCCTACTTTAGTGTAAAAGAGGATTTTGATTTTGCTTTTTCTCAAGCCCATCTGGAAGAGCTCACACCCCCAAATCTAAATTTCTGAGATTCTAACTTAACGTGCTCGGGAAGAACCCATTTTGCTCAACCACTTAGCATGCCCAGCCTCCATTTCCAAAGCATCCCCTGTCTTCCTGCTGTCCTGAGGGATGGTGGCTGCATCCTTTCCTGAAGCCCCATCTGTTTTGCCCTAAGGTTTTCTTCTGTGGACTGTCAGCTTCTTCCCAGTGGAACATTTCTTTTTCTCCCATGGTGCTCCCTTTTATGGGGTACATTTGAAGTTTCATTTAGATGGGGTGATGAGGACTGGTTGGTCTTGGGTAGAGAAGACTGTTAAATCCTAGGTGTTTATGGAAGGCCCTTTGCTAGAAGACCACGAGACTGTAACAGAACCGCAGTATCTGGAGGGCAAAGATTGACTCGCAGGGGTCTTGGGCTCTCCTGTCTTCCAGCCTGCTCCCATCCAAGCTTAGTGCCCTTGGACAGCCCATGCTCACCCCTCTTCTCTCAAAGCCTGAGGCACGGGATTCTCAACCGTATAGAGTTTTAACACTTACTTGTTCTCTAGCTGTGGATAGCCCGTGGTGAGCTTCTCCACAGTAAACCTATACTGTTTGCTTCTTCCAAATTTACCTCAGTGCCCAACAAAGTAAATGATCAAATGTTTTGGGGTTGCTGATTGAGTAGTATCTTGTTTGTCCGAGAAACATAGTCTGTACACAAAAATACTCATGGCTCTAACACTTCTCTGTGATCTAACGATTTCCTCTTAATTAAACTTTTTTGAATACTGTTTCATCTCACTGGCATGGAAATGTCACCTTTTGCTCATCCTTTTTCAATGTGTGATGTTGTTGAATTCTACAAAAAGTAACCAACTCAGGGCACCTGGGTGGCTCAGTGGGTTAAAGCCTCTGCCTTCAGCTCAGGTCATGATCCCAGGGTCCTGGGATCGAGCCCCGCATCGGGCTCTCTGCTCAGTGGGGAGCCTGCTTCCTCTTCTCTCTCTCTCTCTATGCCTGCCTCTTTGCCTAATTCTGATCTCTCCCTCTCTGTCAAATAAATAAATAGAGTCTTTAAAAAAAAAAAAAAAAAGCCAGTCACAATGGAACATTTAAATAACAGTGCAAAATAGCTCTTATGTGAGGAAATGCCAGGACTGGGTATCTATAAACAGCAGCTATTGTCCAAGTTGGGAATAGGGTCCAGTTAAATCACCACCTCCTTTGCAAGGGTTTCTTGTGGCCCTTGCATTCCATATTGATGGACACCCCCAACACCGGTCCAGGTACAGCTGGAATTGGCAAAACGAAATGAAGAAAGCATCCAGGCAGGGAGCACAGCCTGAGCAAATGCTAGAAGACAGGAGAAAGGCTGCAGTCTGGCTCAAGAAAACAACTGGAAATGAGATGGCAAAGGGCATCAGTCTGGGGGACACTGGGAAGCCAGAGAAGAGCGTGAAGTTTGCTCTCTAAAGCAGGGACTTGCTGCTTGAAATATAGTCATAGTTGGGAACATTCTCCTAAAGACTGTCCAGGGCAATCCCGAGAGATCATGGAGGTACAGGGGAGAGGGAAAATGGTATCAACAGAGAGAAGGAGAAGTGTTTGTTTGTTTTTTTTTCGCTTTGAGTCTCAGTACTTTTGCCACTGTGGTGACCTAAAGATTCTTAAGCCTCCTATGCTTGTTAAAGAAAGAAATGACGCGGGGCGCCTGGGTGGCTCAGTGGGTTAAGCTGCTGCCTTCGGCTCAGGTCATGCTCTCAGGGTCCTGGGATCGAGTTCCGCATCGGGCTCTCTGCTCGGCAGGGAGCCTGCTTCCCTCTCTCTCTCAGGCCTGCCTCTACGTCTACTTGTGATTTCTCTCTGTCAAATAAATTTATAAATAAATAAATAAATAAATAAAAAGGAAAAGAAAGAAAGAAATGACGAGGCCATCCAGACACCCGCTCGCTTCGTTGGGCCTTTCAGAGCTACACCACTCTGGAAGGCTGCTGGCAATGTGTTGTGGATGGGCTCTACATTCCTCCCTCCATGAGCCAAATCGTCCTGAGGCAGTAATGCCAGGAAACTGGAGGGCTTGTTTTCTAGAACGGTTTGCTGGTCAGAAGACTTCCGACTTCAGTGACTAGAGTCCCATCAAAATGCTGGAATACCCCCGGTATTGTAGATGCCTTACCTCACATCTTTAAAAGGTGTGCTCGGGAGTGGTTTGATTCACTCAAACCAAGAACGCCTGGTGTTCTGGAGATGTGGTATTTGTCGAAAACCAAGAGTGTGTTTTCAGAATGTTTGGATATGTTTATTTTTAGTAGAAAAGGTGTTTTCCTAGTTAGGAGCTGTAAGCAAAGAGGTCTTTTATAACCGTTCCTAGCCGCGTTCAAAATAGATGCCCCAGAACAGAATCCACTGCACCTTCTGGAAGCAACTGTGACTTCTTTCCTTTTCTCGCCATCCCCCAAGTCAGTATGGAAAGTGTGTTTCAGCCCCACAGAGACTGGAAACAACCAACCTGACGTTGGGAATTTCTGGCTCCCCTGCTTCAGCACCCGGGCTGCCAGAGCTGACTCCATTGTCAAAAACAGCACCGTGCCCTCATACCCCAGCGGTCTGAAGTCTCAAACACACCACTCGTCTCAGCAATGACCTGCTCCCTGTCCTCTTGGACGTCATTGGCCAGCCTGGCCAGCCTGGCGAGCCTGCGTCTCAGGAAGGGCTGTGGAAGGCTGCAGGGCGAAAGCCCAACCAATTGGCCCAAACCTGCAACCATGGCCACACAGATGGCCTGACTCGCTTCCTCTCTATTCCCTTCCCTTATGACAGGAATCGCCTAGAGTAAAGATGAGAACTCCAGGGGATGGAGGGGAGGTGGCTGAGGGACAACCCTGATTTCATGTTCCTATCCAGGATTCTGGGTGTTGTCTCATCCAGTCTCCTCACCCCCAGGCCACAGGGCCGGGGCTTTCTGTCTGCTAGTCCCGACAGCCCCCCGGGACAGCCATTGTCCCAGTCACAGATGGGGGTTTTGTGTTGACAGCGGCCGCTGTTTAAATCCTCACAGAGCACAGATGGCGCCTGCATTGCATCAGCATTAACTCTTCTCTGTTGGCAAAGCCCATGGTAGAAACAGGAGAAGGGAGGAGAAATCAGAGTGTACTGTCCCTTGGGCAAAATGTCTGGTTTCCATATATGCGTTTACCCGGAATTAGTGTTGAGCCTTGGTTAACGCCGTCAGTGTGTCTCAGCTTCTGTTATATGGTGGTTAGTTAAGGACTCAGATGAAGGAAACTGAAGACTATAGAAATACTATTATTTGCTGTCATATATACCATGCCCATAAGGCAAGATCCACAGCTTTGTTCTTTCCAGGAGCCCCAGTAACCCCCACTTTCCTTGCAAAGGCAATGAGGCAGGCATTGAGAAGATGATATACATCTTTTTAGAATTTTTAATGTTTGCGTCTCAAAAGCCCTTCAAGTATATGATTTCTTCAGCACGTCCTGACTTATTCCTATTTTGCAAAGGAAAGGGGGAAAAGGACAGCAGAGTATCTCCAGCTGTCGGGATCGAATTACCTTCCTTACTAAACACCAGTGGCCCACCCTTGACGTCGCCAGGTCCTCATGGCTATTGGCGTATTAGTGGAGCATAAACCCACTTGTGCCAGAGGTCAGCTAGAAAATAACATTTCCACAAGAGACATGTGATCTGTCTGTTCTTCCGTTTTGATTTCTGATGGAAAATATGACTTCAGTTCTTGAAGAAAAAAAATCCCTAACCAGGCATGACAGATGTCTTCAAATACGTGATGGACTGTCATGTGAAGGAAGGATTCAAATTGCCTGCTTGCCCCGGTGGGCATTACTAGGGTTAGCTCAATTCAGTTCAACTAATTGTTATAAAGAACCTGCAGTGCACAGGGCTCATGCTTTAAACTAAAAGTGGTCAGAGAAGAAGGGAGATGAATATCCTGCTAACCTCATGACATCAGTTATCGCGGAAGCAAGCAGGTTTGACATTGATGTAAAAGTGTGAAGTATTAGGTGAATCATTGGCTAGACCAAGGAGAAGGGGAAGAGAGAAGCAATACTTATAGTCTCCAGCGTCTATCCATCAATGGGTGAAGCAGGAGTAATTAAAAAATTGAATTGGAAATTACTGCCAGGGTGATAAATAGAATTTCTTAGTAACCTAATGAGCAAGAGGACATCACGCTGAAATATGGCTGTGAGATGGAACTCCATATTTACAAAATTAGAGCAAAGGAGAAGCATGAGGCAGAACTTCAGCTATAGGAATAGCTCCCAGAATTCTCTTCAACCAAGAAAAGAATACCTGAGTAGTTACTGATTTGCCTCTACTGGCAGTTTCACCTTTAAGAAGGTAGAGAGTACAAGAGTAGAATTGCTATTTTGTTCCTAATACTGACTAACTAAAAGGAATTGATAGGACTCAATCCTCTCCACATGAGAGGATGCTTAGAAGAAAGAGATTGTCGTCTTAGAGAAAGTGATCGTCAAAGAGGATATTTTGTACAGTCTGAAATATTTCAACACCTTTTTGTATTACAATAAAAAGAAAACTCAACATGAAGTTGACCATCTTAACCAATTTTAACTGATCTCTACTGATGCCCATCAAACATTCATCTTACCTAAAAAATGTTCACATTGTTATGAAACAGGATCTCCAGAATTCTTGTCATCTTGCAAATCTGAAACTCTGCACCCATTAAACAACAATTCCCCTTTTGTTCTTGACCCCAGCCCCGGTAACCACCATTCTATTTTCTATATCTATGAATATGAATCTATATTTTCTATATCTATTAATACCTCAGACACCATATAAAAGAGGAATCATATAATATTTGTCTCTTTGTGACTGGCTCATCTTACTTAGCATAATGACCTCAAGATTTACTCATGTTATAGTATATAATAGAATTTCTTCCCTTTTTAAAACTACACAATATTCCATTGTCTTTGTATACCATTTTGTTTTTCCATTCATCCACCAATGGACATGTGTGTTTAAGCAGACAAGGAAAATAAATGAATGGTTCTGTTTAGGGCAAGAAGGCAAGTCAACCAACAGCTGGTCTTGAGGCTGACGAAAGGATAGCAGAATCCACAGTTACCTCCATATTGTGTTTCAAGGAGACTGTCTATTAGATGGAAAAGTAAGAAGAATTTGGAGAAGGGAATGTAAACGCCAGGTAGATGAACACTAAGAAAATACCCAAGTTCCCAGTGTTGATGAAGTAAACCCCCCAAACTACAGGGAAAAAAATTAGACATGATTATGGAACATCTTGTTATGGTCAAAATCTTTGAAGAATTGCAGAACCTAGGAAAGCATCAGAAGTCTAGATGGAAATCAAAAAATTACATAATTTTTTTTAAAAAAGGAAGAAAGCAGATCTTTAAAAAAATTGACTGAAGAACAATTTGTATAATGGGAATGATTTGTCTGGACAATAAATCTGAATATAGACACGAGCATATACCCTTGGGTCAAAAAAATCAATTTTGCAAGATTAAGATGGAGACATGGCTTATCAGTAACACATGCTGAAAAAAACTTCAGAGATGTTCACTGATGGCACCATAAGTATTCAGTGACAATGAAATACATCTTAGTTGGTATTCCTAGAAAATAGGATCTCAACTGAGGAGGTGATAGTTCTGTCCTCCATACCAGTGACTGGAATATTTACTCAGACCAGATACCCTGCTGGGGATGCAGTAAAACTCAGGGTCATTCTAAAGAGAGCAGTGAGGAAGGTGTAAGGGCTCATAAATGGTTAGGTTACCAGGGTGGGAATTTTGGTTTGATATGAAGAACTTAGAGGGCTCTGATGAGGGACTCAACTTCTCACACCTGGAAGACTTAAAAAATGTTTTGTGTTTTCTGGTTGAAGATCAAGTGGTTGATGGTTGGTTTGAAATGACTAAAAAGGTTGAGGAGGTAAAACCAAACCTTGACTCAAGAGAATTCTGGTCTAGGAAGATCATTGGTTTCCTGAATGGGGAAAGGGTCATTTAAAATGGAAATTAGGTAATTTTTTTAAATCTTCTTTTAAAAAATAATTTTCAGTTGGAGGCCGTTTTTCAAATGAAACTATAAACCTAGATGCAGGTTTTACTACTTCATTTCCAGTGAGTGGGATGCTTTTCACTTTCATTTTACACTGAAAAATGTAAAAAGTTACTACTATTTAATACCTATTTTAGGATCGACACCTATACTGAAATTAGATTTTTTAAAATTATTCCATGAACTTCATTATGTAATCTTTCAGAAGGGAGACTTCCTGTTTTCATTTATATCTTTAGAGTAAATATGAATACATTATCTTATATGTGTGTCATATATAAATTTTGCCTGTCCCTTACATGAGAAAGATAACCATACCTGATTGAGAAAAAAGCAGGAGAGTTGAACTCAACGGTCAGAATAATTGAGTTAAACCCTGGTTGACCAGCTGTGTGACTTTGGGAAAATCCCTTCACCTTTCTGGACTTTCTGGGCTTCACCTTTTTTGGCTTCCTTGTCTGTAAAGTGGATGAGGATTGAGTCAGGGAAACAGAAACAATGCCAGGTGTTTCAAACAGAGGGGATATAAAACAAGGAATTGGTTACACAGGTGTTGGACAACTGGAAGAACAGAAAGGGGAAGCAGCATCAGCTCGGTGACTCAGGCGCCTAGGTGGCTCAGTCGGTTAAGAGTCTGCCTTCAGCTTGGGTCATGATCTTAGGGTCCTAGGATGGAGCCCTGCATCAGGCTCCCTGCCCAGTGGGGAGCCTGCTTTTCCCTCTCCTGTTCCCTCTGCCGTTGCTCCTCTCTCTCTCCCTCTCTCATAAAAAATCTTTTTTTAAAAAAATGAACTCAGTGATTAGTGATTATAGGAAGCAGCTACCACTCCTAGGGCCAGAGAGGAGCCTAGAGAAGGAGCTGATACCTGTACCTGTGAAGGAGACAGCTCCTGCCAAAAACTCCAGCACGGAGTCAAGGATGTAGCCTTCCCCAGAACACACAGCCAGGGAAGGAAAAGAAAGCGAAGAAACAAAGAACCCCAGCTTTCCTCTCACTTTCTGATGTCCCACCAGTGCCCCCTATCGGTAGAATCTAATAATGTCAACCAGCAAAGAAGCCTGAGAAATGTACTCTGCCAGCATTACAAAAGGGAACAGAAAAAAGAATTGGCATAAAGCCAAGAGACAATAGTCAAGACGTAGCATATGAGGTTATAATGTCAGACCAAAGTAAATTAAGTTATAGAAGTCAAAGTTAGTGGTTGGTCAGAATTATTTATATTTCCCCTGTTTGTATTAAAGTAATGTTACTTTAGGACACAGATGGAGTTAGATGGATGGAAAGATAAAGACAGACACTGATAAATAAATTTAGTTCTGAGCTGAATAACTTCTGAATAAGTTTCATGAAAGTTTTTCTAATTAAAAAAAAGTTTATATTTAGGGGTGCCTAGGTGGTTCAGTGTGTTAAGCATCTACCTTCGGCTCAGGTCATGGTTGCTGAGTCCCAAGGATCAAGCTCTGCATTGGGCTCCCTGCTCAGCAGGGAGTCTGCTTCTCCCTCTGCCCCTCCCCCTGCTCATGCTCTTTCTCTCTTACTCTCTCTCACAAATAAATTAACGAAATCTTAAAAAAAAAAAAAAAACAAGTTTCTGTTTAGTTCATGACTTAGGAACAACTACAAGATATATGTTTTTGCAAACCCTTGTGACAGGAATAGTTACAGTGAAAATGTGACTTATTGTGGGATCCTTCCTCAAGAGTTCCCAGGAATTAATTTCAGGGAGTCTGAGTCCATGAACAGACTCCATTCTGAGATCATGATTCTTCGTTATGGGGAAACCTAGAGTCTCATATGAGTCAACTCAAGTCAGGTCTTTGTTCATGGAACCTACCTGATTTTCCTTTATTATTTTTTTTCTGATTTTCCTTTTTAAAACAACCTTAGTAGGCAGACCATGTATTTCCAGGATACTCCTGGCCCTGCTGGGGACCACTGACCTGTGCTGCTGATCCCAGCAGCCATGCCAGCTAGTCTTTGGAGTTTTAGTGTAATGGAGTTCCACTGTTTGGATGTCGTCAGCCCCACTAAAATCAGGGAGCCTGTCTCAACTGCAGGGGAGAGGGCCTGTGCATTCATGCATGCCTGTGTGTGTGTGTCTTGACAGGCTATAGTCATAGACACACAAGCTGTTCAGGGCTCCATGGTCGGAAGGACCCTGTACTTAGTTTAATGTTCGGCTATTCCTGGAAATCACGTAACTACTTTGGATGGGGGGGGGGGGGGCAGTTGTGAATCAAAGGCCCAGAAAGGGTCTTACAGATAAAGTGGCATTGGAGGAAGAGCCAGAAGGAGAGGGAGTGAGACTTGCCATTGTTTGACTTATTCTGATGAACTTCAGCTCAGCCTTCAACATTCAAGGCAAAGGCACCTTTTCCAGAAAGGCTTCCACTGATGCTCTGAGCAGTTACTGCCCCCTGCTTTGGTCCTCCCTTAGGACCCTTTAAATACCTGTTCCACACTTAGATTACATTATAGACCTTTGTATTAAACATCTGTCTCCCTGCTCGCCCTCTTAGCTCCTTGGAGAAAGCAACTATTTGTATTTTTTTTTTTTTTTAATAATCGTAGCAGTAATTGTTGTTACTCAATGCCAAACCCTGTTCTAAAGGTTTTACCACAAGATGGGCACTGTTGGTATCCCTGTCTTATAGCTGGAGAAACTGAAGGACAGAAAGGTTAAGTAACCCGCCCAAGTTCCCAAGCAGGTACACAATAGAGCTGGGATTTGAATCCCAGAAAACTGGTTCCTTCAGTTCTCACACAGTGCGCAACGAGTGCCCAGTAATGGTTGGTGAGTGAATGAATGAGTGAATGAATGAATGAAAAAAAGGTAAAGAAAAATATTGACTAAATGTTCAGGTAGAGAATCTCAAGGGGCAGATTTACAAATAGGAGAGCATCTCTATGTTGTGGCTGCAGACCCAAAATCAAGCTTGCAAGGGAGAGGAAAGACAATTTTATGCTTTCAAGCCACATTTACTAGCCCAGATAATTACTTTCTTTCGGGGAAAAAAAAAACACTATATAAAATTATATGCTTCTATGTATAAATCAACTTAAATGTTTATTTTTGTTTTTACAAAAAATGGAAATGGAAAAAAGATTGGTTTCTCTGGTTCTATCTTTAGCTAAATTAATACTAAAATGACCAGAAGCTTTGTTGAAAGAGTGAAGTTCATTAATTTAACAAATACAAATACACCCAGATATAAGTATAATATTCTTGTATAACATACTGCTTTGGGGAGAAAAACATGATAATACAGATTATTGATTATAGAAAATTAAGATTAGGGGCACCTGGGTGGCTCAGTCACTTAAATGTCTGCCCTGAGCTAGGGTCATGATCGTGGGGTCCTGGGATGGAGACCATCATCGTGTTCCCTGCACAGGAGGTGCTCTTCTACCTCTGCGTGCTGCTCCCCCTGCCTGTGCGCTCTCTCTCTCTGTGCCAAATAAATAAATAAAATCTTTTTTTTTTTTAATTAAGATTAGAAGTGACACCTCATCACCAAATCAGTCTCCCTCCTGCAGAATGGAATGCAGTGCTGTGTGGGGGTGGAAAGGAAGAGTGAGTTGTCCCCAAAGTTGTTTTCTTTGACAAGTGCCTTGCTGTGCAAAGAGTTCGGAGGGATGGCCGTGGCTCAGTGTAGTAAAAAGCCCATCCAGCATAGCTTTGTTCCTGTCATCTCCCCAGCCCCTGCAAGTATATAAGAGATCCGTCTTTATCGGGGAAGCATGCATGACGTGGCTTGTAAGGCCACAGTTCAGCAGCCTTGAGAAGTGTGCCATCCCTCCCCTAGAAAACAGTCCCGGGATCTCCCCATTCATCTGGTCCACCCTCTGAGGAGGAGCTCAGTGCTACAACCGCGTATAAATACTGCCAGAACCAACGGAGAAGACCTTAATCGCGCGGCTTGAGTAGAGAACGCTGCTGCAAGTCTCCTAAAAACTCCCAAGCCCTGTTTCCAGTAGCCACTGAAGCCCACTGCCTGATCCCTGTAATGATCCAGAGCGATGGAAACTGTTAGATGTTTCCTTTCAGGATCTCTGTCCAGCAGGAAGCCGGGTAACTCCGGAGAGGGAGCTTTGCAAGCAGCAGCTCAACGTGCCCTATGCCCACTGAGTTTCCATCGGTTCATCCTCCTTCCACCAACAGCAGGGAGAGGGTACATCAGAACCCATGGAACAAAAGGCTAAGGGTCACAGTTTCAGTGGGTCATATTTTCAACCCACTATCCTCATGTGGCCTCACACCACGGTACACGAGTTCAGTAGTTTGACCTTGTTTCTTTCAGACCTGAAACTCCACGGTCAAGGCCACTTGCCTTGTGTGTGCCAACTACTGGAGAAGGTCATCACCTGCTTGGGAGCAACCAGAGGGCAAAAGAGATAGCTTGCTTCCCTTAGAGCAGTGGCGCACAGCTCCATTACCATCAGCGAAATGGAGCTGGTTTGCTATTTCTAGCCACTTCATTCCACTTTAACTTTATGATCATTACCTTTTTAAATAACATTTTTATGGGTCGTTAGTTTTATGTGTGCGTCTCCACTTCCCATCCCTTCTTATTTTTCCCATTATCAGAGCCTTACTTGTTAAAAACAGAAAGTAAATAACAATGCAGCCTGTGATCGCGGTTTCATAAACATACAGCTTTCCCTTGGTACCTGGATGTTTGCTTTCTGAGTACAGTGAGCGAGTTTAAATGATTCCTAAAAATGGAAAGTCAGTGCAAGCTACCGAGATGAATCCTAAAACCAGTATTTAGAAAGCATCTACCTGATTTGACATGGCCTGCAGGTGTGATGGGCACTTGCTTTCTCTTTTGTGTATTTGGAGTTAACACAGCTGGCCTAAAGCGTACCAGAGATGGGTTCCTCGGAGGGACACAGAGTGGTTCAGAAGGTACCCATTAGATCAGAGCAGCTCTTGACCCACAGTGAACACAGAGCGATTTCACTGCACTCCAGGTCCTGTTTATGAGGGCTTAAGACCTCAGCAGTCACCTTCTCTCCTGAACTGGGAGGGATTTCTCAGCTGACAACTGATCATATAATCTTGTGATAGCTTTCCCATTGTTGACTGATGTTGTTACTTGATAATTAACTTTCCATTGTTAAGGTGTATCTACAAAGCTGCATTGTAGGTTTCTTGGGCACAGGGCCTAGTCTTGTACTTATCCGTTCGGTTCCTCATAGCACATCGGTTGGAATCCCAGCTCTACGACCTTGAACGAATTCCTTACCTCCCTCCTTCTGTTTCCTTGTCTCTGAAACAGAGGCAGTCATGCCTTCTTGGCAGTGCGTTATGAGAACAAGCTAGCGTGACGCTGGGCACCAGGAGCACTTGGTAGATGGTAACTAGACAAAGCCTGGCACACAGAAGCTGAGCAAAATTTAGCAGAACGGAATGTGACAAAGCAGGATTTAAACTCGTGTGAGGGGAGAGCTAGTTACGGACTCTTGAAATTTCATGTTGAGGACACCACTGCCTCTGACCTTGAACTTGAATGAGAGTTTACAATCCTGGTTTTAATCATGACTCTTTTATGACCATAGGATGATCCTTTCAAGCTTATCATGTCTCCTTGGCCCAAAAGGACTAGTGATGTGACCTGGGATGTGGAGACGGTGCTCATTGGCACTGTCAGTCCCACTCACACTTACGCACCCACTTGTCCCTGCTTGGAGAGGCCTCTTCTCCAGCTCCTTGGAGCCATGTGTCGGTGGCAATACCCATGACTAATCTAATCATCCCTGGGGGTGTTCCCGGTTTCTCTAGGAATTTTCTTTAAAAGCAGCCGTAGTGGGGAACAGTGGCAGGACTTACTGAGACCAACGGCATCAAAATAAAAACAGAATGCCCATAAGGGAGGACTGTTTAAAAAAACATAAATAACACTGAGGTGAGTTTCCCCCACTTCCCATATACTGAGCACACGTACGCAAACCTGAGATGTGTGTTTCCATTCAGCAAATGGCAAATTGCCTGGGAGCGGAGCAGAAAATGCTTCCTTATGGAGGGGTCAGCTGTGCCTCGATTTGGCCATTCTTCTCTTTGTGGCGAAGTCACATTACAGCGAAGAAATGGGTCATGTGACATTCCCATCGCTTCCTTTGGTCACTTGTAAATGGGTACTTCCTTGCTTTGCACTTCCTCGGAAAGGTTCCTGGGGGGAGAGTACCTAAAACAGATACAGTAGATACTGCATTTGCTGAGTCTATTACCATGTCAGCTTAGTAGGACACACAGGTAGGTCAGATGAGCTCCCTTTCAATAGTGGTACAAATAAGGGCTGTTCAGTGGGACAAATAAGGACTGTCCGCTGCCCTGACGGGTTGGTTGGTGTGGATTAGTGGTCTTCACAGTGACTTGCTCCAAAAGTCATTCGAGGTGATAGTCACCGAACAGACCGTCTTGTTACTTTCAGAGCACTGCAGTTGTATGCTAGGAGCGCAAGTGGGCTTCTGACATCTCAGTACCACACAGGCTTTTGTCAGGTGTGTGCCGTGTTAGAGACCCTAATCAGATGCAGAGTTATAAAGAGAAATGAAGCCGTTCGTGATCTGAAGGAGCTTGCTGTCTAGCGGTAGAAACAGACCCAATTAAGTGTAATAAAAGTGAGACGGCAGTGATTGCCCTTGTGGAGCTATAATGTGAGTCTGGCGGTCATGTTTTTCTGTTGTGTTCTTTTTTTAACCCAATATCTTGGGACTCATTATCTGACAGAGGTGGGTTGTTTTTTTTTTAATTTGGAATTTTATTTAAAGTCCTTCCGAAATACGAACCAATTAAAATCCGTTCAGTTATATATCCAGGAAATTTCCCTTACAGGAAAGAACGCCGCATATAAAAATTGGTGCTGCTCTGAACAATCCAGGGCATTTTTCTCACACTAGCGATGGGGCTGAGAGGCCAGTATTGTATGTTGGGAGACCGCTCTGGGATAAGGCAGTGTCCAAGTTGAATCATGGGCAAGGGATAGAAGTTCCTACGAGAGTTTTGGCTGTGTGTGCCGCCATAAATTCATGTGAAAGTCAGCTGCAGAACTGGCCAGCTCACCTTGCTCTACACCTATGCCTTTAGCAGATATTTTGTAATAACTGCTCCTAGAGCTTCCAGCAAGGACCCCAATGTGGCTGCTTTCATTCCGTTTCTACCCATACTCCGCAGATCTGCCTTCCCTTTTGAAGGGGTCAGTGGTGTTTGCCAGAACCTAGAAGATGGCATGAGGAAGCCTGCCCTGAACCCCAGCAAGTTTAATCCACCTCCATCTGAGAGAACAGTTGGCCTTAGGCAAGGCATCTCTTATTGTCTAAGTCACCCTCTGCGTGCATGGGGGTGTGTGCGGACACAAAGCCGTGCATAAATAGCACATTTTCAATCGATAAAATGTGAAGCGTGAGGAGCACATGACAGTAGCAGGCTGAGACTCTGAAGATTTAGCAGGAAAGAAGGCAGCTGCATGGCAAAGCCATTGCTCATAATTAGGGAAGGAAGAGCCTGTGTCCAGGGCCGCTCAGCAGCTTCAACCATTTAAATGGTAGTCGGCCTGTTTAGTTCTGGAACCCCCGTTCTTTCTGGGCCAGCAGTTGATTTCGGGGTTGAGAATACTGCTCTGGATTATTGTCCTCTCTGAGGCATCCCTGTAAGATCAGGTAGGATGTGAGGACTGAAAAGTCCCATCTGGAAACCATGATGAATGAGAAACACAGCAGTTGCTTCCATGTCATTCTTTAACTTGTTAAGTGAAGGAAAACGGTTTTCCGACCCCTGCAGACTTTCAGGTTTTAACAGGCCATATTGCCAGGTTCGCAGTGGACAAGAAAAAACTGAACGCTTTCTTTGGCTCGAACGAGCCTCAAGTGTCACGCCTCTCCTTACGAGAAGGGCTCTCCACGGGTGTGACTGGGAGAGGAGTTAACAGGCTTCCCATTGTTACCAGGTATTTTTGCCAGGATATTTCATTAGAGTCAACCCTGAGCCGGTTGTCACCTTGCGGAGCCACTGGACCCCGGTGATTTTCAGTGCCGTGTGCGGGGTGATGGAGTGCGGAGGCACGCACGAGACAGGCACTAATTACTGGAAGCGGAATCACTGCTGACCCAGTGCGGGATTAACTGCTCCTTTGCAGTCTTTATTCGGGGACATTAGCACTGTCTGGTTATCCCGCTTCAGTTGAGGGATTCGGGACAATAGCCATGCTGATGGTAGTAACGTCGGCAATTTCCCTGTTTGTTTTGCAGGTCACGGCCAGGGGCTTTGGGCCTCTGTTACAGTTTGCCTACACCGCCAAGCTGTTACTCAGCAGAGAGAACATCCGCGAGGTCATCCGCTGTGCCGAGTTCCTGCGCATGCATAACCTGGAGGACTCCTGCTTCAGCTTCCTGCAGACGCAGCTCCTGAACAGCGAGGATGGCCTGTTCGTGTGCCGGAAGGACGCTGCGTGCCCGCGCCCGCCCGAGGACCGCGAGGACTCCGCGGGAGAGGAGGAGGAGGAAGAGGAGGAGACCATGGACTCCGAGACCGCCAAGATGGCCTGCCCCCGGGACCAGATGCTTCCAGAGCCCATCAGCTTTGAGGCCACCACCATCCCCGCAGCCGAGAAGGAGGAAGCGCTGCTGCCCGAGTCCGATGTGCCGGCCGACACCAAGGAGAGCTCCGAGAAGGACGCGCTGACGCAGTACCCCAGATACAAGAAGTACCAGCTTGCATGTACCAAGAATGTCTATAACGCATCGTCACACAGTACCTCAGGTTTTGCAAGCACATTCGGTGAAGAGAACTCGAGCAACAGCCTCAAGCCGGGGCTTGCCGTGGGGCAGATTAAAAGTGAGCCGCCCAGTGAAGAGAACGAGGAGGAGAGCATCACGCTCTGCCTGTCCGGAGACGAGCCGGACAGCAAGGACAGAGCCGGGGACCTCGAAATGGACCGGAAACAGCCCAGCCCCGCCCCCGGCCCCGCCCCCGCCGCCGGGGCCACCTGCCTGGAGAGATCCAGGAGCGTGTCCTCCCCCTCCTGTTTAAGGTCTCTGTTCAGCATAAAAAATAGTGTGGAGCTGTCTGGCTTGCCCAGTACCTCTCAGCAGCACTTTGCCAGGAGTTCGGCGTGCCCTTTTGACAAGGGGATCACTCAGGGTGACCTTAAAACTGACTATGCCCCTTTCCCGGGGAATTACGGACAGCCTCACCTGGGCCAGAAGGACGTGTCCAACTTCACCATGGGGTCGCCCCTCAAGGGCCCTGGGTTGGAGGCTCTCTGTAAACAGGAAGGAGAGCTGGACCGGAGAAGTGTGATCTTCTCCTCGAGCGCTTGTGACCAAGTGAGCACTGCGGTGCATTCGTATTCTGGGGTAAGCAGTTTGGACAAAGACCTCTCCGAGCCGGTGCCAAAGGGTCTGTGGGTGGGGGCTGGCCAGTCCCTCCCCAGCTCACAGGCCTACTCCCACGGTGGGCTGATGGCTGACCATTTGCCGGGAAGGATACGGCCCAACACTAGCTGCCCGGTGCCAATCAAAGTCTGCCCTCGCTCGCCCCCCTTGGAGACCAGGACCAGGACTTCCAGCTCATGCTCCTCCTATTCCTACGCAGAGGACGGGAGCGGGGGCTCGCCCTGCAGCCTCCCTCTCTGCGAGTTCTCCTCCTCGCCCTGTTCCCAGGGAGCCAGATTCCTAGCCACAGAACATCAGGAACCAGGCCTGATGGGAGATGGAATGTACAACCAAGTCCGACCCCAAATTAAATGTGAGCAGTCTTATGGAACCAACTCCAGCGACGAATCCGGATCGTTCTCGGAAGCAGACAGTGAGTCGTGTCCCGTGCAGGACAGGGGCCAGGAGGTAGGGAACCCGCATGAATTCAAGCATGTGATCCACTCTTGTGGTCCTTTATCTGGACTCTACCTGCTGCCCCACCGCTCCCAGATTCAAGGTTCCAGGAATGGGACTGCTTCCCATCCACAGAGGCAGGATGTTTCAGTTGTTCCAAATTAGATACTTTTGTGCTAGAAGGCACTTGAAGTTTGATCTAGGTTTTGGTACTCAACAAGCAGAGGCAAGCTGCTTACTATAAAACATTCAGTCCAATGAATGAAGGGTGTGTTGGGTCGGGTACCTCAGCTCTCCACCTTTCTCCTCCCTTTCTCCTTCTCCACCTGCTTTGAAAGGGTGCCGTACTCATCACCCTCCAGGGTGAAAGAAAACGGAGAATCACTTTCAAAATTGAAATAGCAGGTGCTGGTGCAGCACCCCTTAAGGCTTCCTTGTCAGGAGGAGTCCCCGGGGCCATCCCTTGTCCACAAACCGCTCCCCCTCCATCACGGTCCCAGGACCCTGCAGAAGCACCCTGGTCAGGCGTACCTAACTGCAGTGGATCGTTTCCCGAGCTCCCTACTAATGATGAGAGGAGGAGTGGGGGTGAGTAGCTGTTTCTGCTCACCCTGAAAGCAAAGTACCTTCTCACACTCTATAGATAAACATTCCCAAAGGCTCCATCCCCCGTACCAATGCCGGGAGACGGAGCGGGAACCCACCAGCCACGTTTTGAGCAACACTCCCATGGCTGAGGAGAGAGAATAGACGCCCCCTCTGCTTCCCTTTCTCCGCTGTAACATGAAAGACCCCTGCAAAGATCTGAGGGAGTCTTGTGTCAGGATCTGGTGTTGTCTGGCTGATTGACAAGGGGCCAACCTGAGACTGCCACCCGGGTCTCAGGCCCGGCTCGGGAGCAGCGGGAGCAGACCCGGGGAGAGGCCCCTGCTCAGAGCTGCTTGCCTGAAAACCGCAGGAGGAGAGAAGCCCGGCCCTCACTAGGCCAGCGCCCTCCATCCGCTTCCACTCAGCCAGGACCTCGGCCCCTAGTAAAGCGGGGACGGTAACCCAACCAGACGGCAGAAATGCCGCACGGGGTTACGTGCCTTTGCACAGAGCCACGTGCGGGGGATTCAGCCTCTGTGAGATTGGCAAGAAGCACATGAGGTTTGAGTTAGGGCGTGTTTTGAAAGTAGATCCCAAAGCTCCCCGTGCCAACTGCAGAGATGCCCCGTGGTCATTTCCTGGTGTTGCTAGCGAGCCGCTCGGGCTGGTCTGTGACTGCCTGGGGGAAAATGGAGAGGACAGCAACATACTGGAAGGATTTCATGTAGCTCAAAGAAATTATAAAGGAAATTTGAAGGGGAACTCTTCCTGTCTGAGTACACCCTGTCCCCTCGGGTTTGGGTTGTGCCTAGTGCCCCAGGCAGGTGGCATCTGTGCCCCCCTGAGCTGAGAGGACTTTTTATGAAAACAGTGAAACCTTGTGCTCTCTCTTTCCTCACTCGTTTCCCTTCCTCTCATCATAACTAAGGTGAGGTTTTCTTTTTTTTTTTTTTCCCCTGACATTGTTCCTAAGCACCCCTGATGCAGAAACCTAGTCCCTGGGTCAAGTTCATCAGCGTAATGATTTATCTTGCCGAGGAGTGGTGTCTGGAGAAAAGGACAAATGTCTTTGTCTTTGTTTCTACCCTAAGAGGAGCCGCCCACCAGTAAGCTGAAGGGGTTGTATTGTCATGACATTTGCATATGTTCAAGGAACTGTCAGTTTCTGATCATCTCCTTTTATCTCTCTCATATCCCAAAAGAGAGTTTAAAGTCACTCTCTTCAAATGAAATGCCACCAACAAGAGCATGTGTGTTTTTCCTGGGGGTTTGGGCAACGTCACTTGTCTACCTTTAGAACGTCTCAATTCTAAACGAACCAGTCAAAAGGAAACTTCATTCAACCTATAAAAAATTTCATGAAAAATACCAGTGCTTTAAAAATATTTTTACTTGGGGCGCCTGGGTGGCTCAGTGGATTAAGCCGCTGCCTTCGGCTCAGGTCATGATCTCAGGGTCCTGGGATGGAGTCCCGCATCAGGCTCTCTGCTCAGCAGGGAGTCTGCTTCTCTCTCTCTCTGCCTGCCTCTCTGTCTACTTGCGATCTCTCTCTGTCAAATAAATAAATAAAATCTTTAAAAAAAAAAAATTTTTACTTTAGGGGCACCTGGGTGGCTCAGTGGGTTGGGCCTCTGCCTTCAGCTCAGGTCATGGTCCCAGGGTCCTGGTATTGAGCCCCGCGTCGGGCTCTCTGCTCAGCAGGGAGCCTGTTTCCCCTCCTCTCTCTCTCTCTCTCTCTCTGCCTGCCTCTCTGCCTACTTATGATCTCTCTCTCTGTCAAATAAATAAATATAAATCTTTTAAAAAATTTTTTAAAATAAAAATATTTTTACTTCAACTTAAACAAAATAAATAAATAAAAATATTTTTAACTTAAAAAAAAAAATGCTCTTTGCATTTCTAAACACTGAAAGCAGGGACCTTTACCAGAGCTCTATACTGTTTCAAGAATCACATTTAGCCCCCCGCGGAAGGGCATTTTGGACAGGGTTGTTAGAATAAAGGTAAACTTCTTCCCAGTTTGACATTTTAGTTTTCCTAGAGTAGAGATTAGGTCTCAGAGACCCAGCATGACTGTTCCTCTTTGGGTTAATAATTTGCTTCCAGGCGTTTCTTTGACCCCAGGCGAAGTATGGTCCCCAGTAATAACACTGAAGGCAAATCCTTTATTCACAACGTGAACTGTGCCTTGTTTTCCTGAACTGATCCAGAAAAGGCCAACCTCTGTTGGTCTGAGTCCTGCCCTGATCTGCTCTTCGGAGAAGGCTAGGTGACTCCCCTTCTGCATGAAGCCGAAGGAGACACTGGAGTCAGAAAGCAGAGTTCTCCCCTCCGACCAGGCACCTGTCCAGTGCTCCAGACAGACAGGCCGGGCTCCTTCCCAGCCTCTCTTCTCCACCTCAGTCAGGAGCCAAAATGTTAGCTCAAAAGAAAATAGCAGCATTCCTAACAGCCGGTGAGGTGTCCTTGTTACACCATCTCGTCGGTTCTGACTTCTCTCATCCTTTTTCACAGGCCCCTAGCTTTGAAGAGAGCTTCAATGAGCACAGTATTATCCTTCCTCAACAATCAGCTCTTTAAAATTACTTTCTTCTTTGAAATAATCAATCACCGCTTACCCAGCCCCTAACAGACCAAATTTTACAGGCTCTCTCTGTGCCTGCAACAACACACAATTACGTATTCGCAACTCGGGGGGGTTGAGTTTTAGTTTAGTGGCGTTGACTGCTGAACTAGCTTCTGTCACAGAGCTGTTCTACTGTGTGCATGCCTCTAGGTCAGTCACATCAGGTTAAATCATACGTCTTTAATATCCGCAGGCCCCACACAGCACAGATGATAGCTAACCATAGCTATCCTAGCTTCCGTCTATCAAGTGACAGTCCAGCTGTTTCCAGTTTTTTTCCCTTCTTACAAAAATTGCTGCAATAAACATTTTTGTGAACATACTCAGTAGTGGTGCTTTTATTTTTGTGGGTTAGAATCCCCTAAGTGGGTTAAAGGTGATGCTGATCTGTGAAATACTGCCTACTTCCCCAAAAAGTTGTATCCTTTAGCAATTTATGGATGTCCGTTCCCCCCCTGTTCTTGCCAGCACTGGCTGTTACCAGTCCTTTTAAATTTTGCCCATCTGCTGGGTAAAAGATAAAAACTGACGAGGTTGACGTCTGTAAGTGTATGTGCCACTTTTATTTCCCTTTCTCTGACTTGCCACTTTACATCTTTGCCCATTTTTCTCTTGTGGTGTTCATCTTTAAATCAGCTTGTAGGATCCAGTCCCTAATACAGGAATATTAACCTTTTATTAGAAATGTTTCCCATATTTTCTCCTACTAGGTCTTTTTATTTATGGCATTTTTCCCCATACTGAAATGTTTAAGTTTCATGCACTCAAGCTATCCATCTTTTTCTAAATGACTTTTGGGTTTGCTATATTACTTAAAAAATCAGTTTGGGAACTTTTGTCTTACTTCCAATGGTGAAAAATATAAACAGGTCATATTAAGTAGAAAAAGTAACAAAACAGTATGTATAACAAGGTTCTAATTTGCTTTGTAAATATACATATGACTAAAAAGGCAGTATGGAGAGTAAGATAAAAATAGGAGGCAACATTGGGGAGGAATATAAGGAAAGTTTCATTCTGTGTACCTCTGTAATGTCTGAATTTTATGTACGTATATCTCACACAGAGTCATGATTTAATTGAGATACAATTCACACACCATAAATTTACCTGTTAAAAGTGAATTATTCAGGGATTTTTCAGTGATTCACAAAGATGTGAACCATCTCCACTCTAATTCCAGGACATTCTAATCACCCCAAGAAGAAACACCATCCCCATTCGCAGGCACTCCTCACTGTCCTTCCCAAACCCCAGGCAAACACTGATCTACCGTCTATCTCTAAAGACTTGCCTCTTCTGAACATTTCATAACAATGGGATCTTAGGCTGCGTGGCCTCTTGCGTCTGGCTTCTTTCACCGGCATAATGTTTTTGAGGTTCATCCTTGCCACTGATGTACCAGCGGGTTCACCCTATATCGGTGAATTGTTCTTTTTTATCGCGGAATAATCGTCTACCCTGTGGACATAGCGCACTTTGTTGATCCGTTCATCGGCTGAAGGGCGTTTGTATGGTTTCCTCTTTTTGACTCTTATCATTGGTGTGTAGGTGTTTTGTAGACACAGTTTTTCGGTTCTCTTCATTATGTATGTAACAGTAGAATCGCTAACTCATGTGACAACAATATGTTTAACCTTCTGAGAAACTACCAGACTGTCTTCCAAGGTAATGGCCCCATTTGACATTCCCACCAGCAGTGCACAAGGGCTCCCATTTTGTTTTGTTTTGTTTTTGAGATTTTATTTATTTGACAGAGAGAGAGAGCACGAGTGGGGGAAGGGGCAGAGGGAGACGCAGACTCCCAGCTGAGCAGGGAACCTGATGCAGAACTTGATCCCAGGACCCTGGGACCATGACCGGAGCCAAATGCAGCCGATTAACAGACTGAGACACCCAGGCGCCCCCCATGCGTTCCCATTTCTCCATGCCCTCGCCAGCACTTGTTACTGTCCAGCTTTTTATTTTCGCCATCCTAGTGCATGTGAAGTGGTACCTCATTTTGGTGTACAGGTTCATTTTTACAATGTGAAAATGATAGACAAGTCACAAGTATTTCCCAAGGAGTAACCTTCTTTGTGGGATGGTTTTCTACCACAAGCATTTCTAATTAATTGTAGGTTTTAGTAAGGAAGCACTAGAAAGACAATTTGCATGGCCAAAAGGATTGATGAGGTGGACCTGCTCTATTAACACATTTCATGTCAGGAGGGATAAAGCGTTCACGAGTGAGGATGTGTGTATGTTTGTGTTGATGCGTGTGTGGAAGCTCGGAGAAGTAATGTCTGACATGTAATAAAAGGGAAGAGCCGTGTCTGACTCTGACTCTTCCACCCACATGCCATCTTCCAGACATATGTTGTATGTAAAATTTTTATAGTCATTTTTTGTGGTTCATTGAATCAGGCATCTTTCTTAAAATGCCTCTGATTGGTCTGCTTAATAAAAAGAAAACTTCGCAAGGCAGCGTAGACGTCGGCCGCATTTCTAATTAGAACGACGCTCTTGTGTGGTCTAGAAAGATGTTCCCAGCATCTGGAATTCCAATGTGTACTCTGTCTGGAAGAAGAAACCATGTGACAAAGAAAGATAGGGCTAATCAACAGAATTAATAATACCTCATATCTATCAGGCAGTTCGGACCTTTCAAAGCACTTTCTCCATCTGTTATCCAATTTTATTCTTCGGAGCCATCCTGTAAGTTAAGTAGGGCATCTATTATCTTCCTCTCTCACGGATCCTCAAAGAACTTCGGGACAGAGAGAATGAAAGACTGGCCTGAGGTCACACAGCTAATTAATAGCAGTACGACTAAATCCCAGGTGTCCTGCATTGTAAAGTGGACCATGAGAACAGAGGGTAGAAAGGACAATTTTGCAGGAAACGTTTCTTAGTGGAGATGGGTGATTCTGTCTCGGGCGTCCGTCTAGCACGGACCTGGCTGTCCGCCTGCCCCCAGCACTGAATCAGCAGCCCAGTGGGGTCTTGCTTCCTCCTGTGAGGAGGGACAGAGCTCCCAGGGTCTTATAAGAACACAGGTGTTAAGGGCATTGAGCCTCAGGGTACTGTTAGCATGATCCGACTCCCGCGGCTTCTATTCAACATCTGGTAACGAAACCAAGAACGGAGGTAGGAAAGAAGATTCGCAAACTGGCTTCGGCTGGGATTTCTAGAGGAAATGCTTGTCCTCAGCTTTTCCTGCAACCTTTGCATCTTTGTCCTTCTCCAGTAGCTCCCGTTCAGCAAACCGGCAGCTCCAGGCAAGTGAAATGTGGTAAGGGGCATGGTGAAGTGTGGTCTGTTTACAACCCTGTACAAAAGCTGCAGAGGAAACAGAGTCTCTGGGGAGTCCCTGGGAGCAAGACCGCTATTGTCTGGGCGGGGGGGGGGGGATTTTTTCTCCTCTTTCGTCTCCTATTTGAATTTTCTGCAAGAAGTTATATTTCTTATGTAATTTTTTTTTTAAGATTTTATTTATTTATTTGTCAGAGAGAGAGTGAGCGAGAGCGAGCACAGGCAGACAGAGTGGAAGGCAGAGTCAGAGGGAGAAGCAGGCTCCCTGCAGAGCAAGGAGCCCGATGTGGGACTCGATCCCAGGACGCTGGGATCATGACCTGAGCCGAAGGCAGCTGCTTAACCAACTGAGCCACCCAGGCGTCCCTTCTTATGTAATTTTTAATGGTATTTTTGTTAAACTGGAAGCAAAGGGTCATTTTGGCTGCAGAGCAGTGTGGTTGTTGGTAAGGAGAGAAGCGGAACAACGGATCTCTGTGGCGCAGACGAGGCGCTGGCTCCCCAGGCTCCCGCAGCAACCTGCCCAGGCCCTGGAGGAGGAGTATTTCGGTTTCACTTACCATCCAGATGCTACCACTTTCTCTCACCTTTTGCTGGCCCCTGTGGCCAGAGGTCCCTCAGCACCCTGCCGCAACCCCCCATTTCACCAGGTGCTCCTAAGCTGGAGCCCCCAGAAGGTCTAACCCCACTGTGGGCCCCATTTAGCAGTCTGGTCCTGGGACTGGGCAGGAAAGTCCTCTGTCCTGTTCTTCCAGTCCTGCTCCAGAGGGCCGAGGAGAGAGACTAGCATATCAACGGTAGCCAACCATGCACAGGGCCCTGTTGGTGCCCTTGCCTTGCTGACTCAGTGGCTGCGCCTGACTTTCGGAGTCCCAGCTGAAAACCGAAGTGGGGGTAGGGGGTACCGATGAGCAGCACCCGTGAGAAATCAGTACCCTCAGCCGCACGGGCCCTTCCCCTGCTGTGCGGCGTGCTTAGCCTCAGATGCCTGATGGGCTTCGCCTCCTGTGGGTCTGGTAGCCGACAGCAGGTGCGGGCCAGCGTTCAGACAGGTGGTGGTGGGAGCCGGCAGGACGTTTCATCTTGTTAGGCTGAGTGTTTCGCACTGTTTCTGAGAGTCCAGTGACTGACAATGAAACCACTGCTGAGAAGTAAAACCCTGGAAGAAGAAGTGTGTGGAGGGGCAGTAAGTAAGATGGTAAGCCCTATAGGGCCTATTTGGGTTAGAAGAATTCTCCAGAAGAAGAGCCTCCCCCCTCTTGAAGTGTCTGAACCTTCGAAGGCTGAGGTGCATTCGCTGACTTTTGAGCCCCGTTTGGGGAGGCTGGGGGCCTGCAAGTTTGAGAATGGACTATTCTCCCCGCTTCATAAGGGGGTCTGTGGCTGCTCTTTATCTCCAGGGAAGATGTCCACTGGCTTGGAACTTATGAGAAATGAGAAAGAGCCATGGCCAGGTTCACCATTGTTCCTTCCCAAGAACCCTTCAGGACTTCCTCTTGGTAGTCAGTGTAAGCTCTCCCTTGTGCACAGAGCCTATTAGGAAGAAAAAGAGTGGTCAGCCATGCAGTTTCTTTCCCATGGAAGAAGCTCTAGAGCTGACTATTTTCTTTTCCTTTGACCTCTTTAAAAAGCAGCTGGAGTTGCAACAGCTCTACCGAAACTTTATACGGCCTTTGCTTCAAGGACTTTGAAACGAGCTTTGTTGATTTTTCCTTTTCCTGTCAACCTCTGTTCTGTTTCCCTGGTGTTTCATATTTGCTGTCTGGATGATTTTAAATACAGTTGCTCTCGGTCTAGAAGGCCTTTTGACTTTCCCTGTGGCCCGAACCGTAGGTACATATTCTTTGGGAAGAGAAGTAAACAGGATTTAGAGCAGAAGCAGCCTTGCTTTTTGGTTGGCAGAAGGAGAGTCTACCCGAGGCCCCATGGTGCTGCAACCTCTGTGGGCAAACAAGGCTCCTGCCTGGTGTGGAAACGTCCGTGTCCCCGCCAGGCTGATCTCCATGTGAGTCAGGCATTGTCCAGGATTGGAGTGTCTGTTTGTTATCCAAAGGGTAGAAAAGGAAATCAAACATTCTTCGGATCATTATAAGCTCTGTGCAAACACAGCCCATGGACAAAGCCTGCTGGCTTTCCCTGGCTGACCGCCTTCAGCAGTGAGAGCAGGGCTGAGCTGAGTGTGGAGGAATGTGTGCTGTGGCGAGTTTGCTTTCTTGGGCCAAAATTGTACAGGTGTCATGGGACACAATTCACTGGGCAGAAGTTGAAAGTTGAATCAGAGCAGCCACTGGGAGCCCTCAGCAAATGTCACGTCCGGCAGGCTCAGAGCTATGAAGGAACCTGACAAAGCAATTGCATCCAGCCACAGAAAAGTCAAATGATCGTGCAGTGTGACTGCCTTTGTGACTGGGGATTAACTAGCCGTAAATGCTGGGATCTAGACCCGGCTTCCTGCATCTGATGCAATCAAAGCAAAAGCCGGAGCTCAGAATAGAGTATCTTCATCTGACTCCCTTGAGCAACGCAGACATAACACGGCAGCTGCTGAATATTAACGAGGGCTTGGTTTCTGCACCCGAAAATATTTTGATCAGTTAAACCTGGACCCTCCTGTTTTTCTGGTTTCCGGTTCACTGTGTCCCATTTGTTCTGTCTCCTAGAGCTGTGCTGTCCAGTGTAGCAGCCACACGCGGCTATCGAGCCCTAGAAATGTGCCTCGTTCTGAATTGTGCGAAGTGCAAAAAACGCTTCCAGTTTTGAGAATGTAGTGCCAAAAAAGTAAAGCATCCCAATAATGTTTATATTAATTATATGTTGAAATGTTGTGGACCTATTGGACTCAACTAAATATACTATTAAAATGAATTTCAGTTGTTTCCTTTCACTCCCTTTAATGTGGCTGCTAGAAATGGGAAATCACAGCTCTTGTTTGCATTGGACAGCGCTGGGCGGGCACCTGAAGGAAGTGTAGGTTTATAGCGCCATCTGCTGGTCCACGGAAAGCAGACACTGATGTCAACAAGCGCTAAGTGAACGAGTCCCAGACATGGACACTTTGTTAGCCAAGCAACACGCGAACTTCCTTTTCTGAAACAGGACCAGAACCGAACCCCGAAGTCCCTGCATCACCAACAAGAGTCTTGGAGAGGGCAGTGCTGAAGATCCAGGCCTGTGCACTTGACAGAATATAAGGAGGACACAGATCCATCCCTCCAGAGACACATTTCCTCTCCTTGGATAATGCTTATTCGTCTTTGTCAAGGGTCTGGAAGTTGGAATCTTGCTGCTGACAGTATCTGCATCAGTTATCACCGCAGCATAACAAATGACCCCCAGACTCCGCGGCTTAACTCGGTTAAGACCTTTCTGTGGGGCAGGAACTCAGGACTGGCCCATCTTTGCACAGCCGGCTTGGAATCGCTCATGAGACTGAAGTCAGGGGCTGGGCCTTGCATCCATGGAGGTTTGACGGGGTCTGCAGAGTCCACGTCAGGGTGGTTCAAGCACTGACTGGCCAGCTAACGCTGGTTGTTGGCCTCAGGTCTCAGTTCTCCACAACTGGGGCCTGGGGCTGCCTGGGAGCCCTGTAAGCTGGCAGCCGCTTTCCTCCAGAGAGAGAGCAGCCTGAGAAGCCGAAGAGGAAGCTGCAGCCCCTTTTATGACCCAGCCTCAAGCCACATGCTGTGACTTCTACCGCATGGTGGTGATCCTGGGGCAGGAATGTGCATCCTGCTTTCGGAAATGTCAATATCACGTTGGAAAAGAAAATGTGAGATGGGATGGCCATTGTAGTTTTGGAAAACACAGTCTGCCCCAAGTGTCCAATTGTGTAGAGTCCTGTGCAGTTTAGAAGCCTGCGCCATTCTGCAGATGAGGAGAGTGAGGCCCAGAGAAGTAAGGTAACTAGGCTGAGGTCTGGTGGAAGGACTAAAGCCCACATCCAAGTCCACCCCAGTGTAGACTTCCCGAGTTCTGCCGCTGCATCTCGTTATGCCGTGTCACTGAAAATCACGCTGTTTTTTCGTCTTTCCAACCTCTTCGAGGTGTGTTGTGCTTTCCTTATTCAAGTGTTTCAGACAATTCCTTAGATGATGTCTGTCTGTAAATTGTTCTCTTGCTGAGTTGAGGATCTACAGGAGTGGGTTTCAACTAACTATATAGCCTTTCTTACAAAATTGTAACAGTGAAAAAGTCCATATTTTCCACTATCTCCCATGCTGTTTGCTACAGAAATCCCAGGAGTGATAATCACATTATAATTTGTGTGTTCACATTCTGTTTGACTCTCTAAATATGACATCTGATTTGTATCTAAGACAAGAAAGGATTAATCACCACTTGCTTTCAGTAGCTTCCATCCTACCTGGTCATCTTAAAAAGGAGGTTTTACTTTTTTTTTTTTTTGACGTTCTGCCCACTGGAATTCAAACTAACAACCAACTACCATAATTATATTCTGCTGTTCTTGCTTTCAGGTCAAACTTCCGTTTCCTGTAGATCAAATCACAGATCTTCCAAGGAACGATTTCCAGATGATGATTAAGATGCACAAGCTAACCTCAGAACAGTTAGAGTTCATTCACGACGTCCGGCGGCGCAGCAAGAACCGCATCGCGGCCCAGCGCTGCCGCAAGAGGAAACTGGACTGTATTCAGAATTTAGAATGTGAAATCCGCAAATTGGTGAGTTGATCTGTTCGTTGTTGTCAGCAACCTGGAGGGAGCAGGAATTGTGCAAGGCTGCGGTGATAAAGGCAAAAGACATGCAGAGAAGGGCCATCATTCAGGGAGTTTTGAGTTTATTTTGAGACAAGTTTCTCCGCAAAAGTAAGAGCCTTCTATCTGCAGTTATGTGTGCCAGCATTGTCTACATACCTTCAACCTCCCTGGGGATAGAGGGAGTTACTAGTAGCTAACATTTATTGCATACATGTGTGGACTGGGTATTTTCTCAGATGTCTTTATAAACGATCGCCTTTAATTCCCACATCCACCCTGTGACTTGGGTTCTGTTTTCCCTCCATTTACAGAGGAGGAAACGAGTGCAGAGAGATTTGCCAGCTCCCCACTACGTGGCAGAGCTTGAATGCAAACCCAGATCTTGTATGTTCACCACTGCTTTCTCCTGCCTTCCACAGGAGAGCGTAGAATCCAGATAGGACACCTGAAGTCCCTCGCAGCCCCAAGGTTCTTGATCACAGTTCTGCCTCCAAGTGGCTCGCAACTCTTCCCTGGGCCTGAGAGTATTTTGTCTCAGGGAAAAAGCCCCCATCTCCCAGTCTTCCCTCACTGAGACCTCAGTTCCCCCTTCCCCTTGGTGAGCTTAAGCTACAGGAAGTAAATCCAGGGCCCCTCGGGCTCCTGACTTAGCTTTGAAGGCAACCAGTGCAGTCTAATGCAGCTCGACCTTTATGCTAGCCAAATACTGGAAACATCTTAGATGCTGGGTCCATTGTCAGGCTGAAGAAGAGAGAGGCCAGTGATGTGCTTATGATCTAAGCTCAGGTCCTCGGACTATACATGGTGATGCTTTGCGTCATGGTAGGCCACCATCCTGATGAGACCCTAAGAGCAAGATAAAGCATTTGAAAAATATGAGTAGGGGCGACTGGGTGGCTCAGTGGGTTAAGCCTCTGTCTTCGCCTCAAGTCATGATCTCAGGGTCCTCGGATCACGCCCCACATTGCATCGGGCTCTCTGCTCAGCAGGGATCCTGCTTCCCACCCCCACCCCCACCTGCCTCACTGCCTACTTGTGATCTCTGTCTGTCAAACAAATAAATCTTTAAAAAAGAAAAAAGAAGTATGAGTAAGTGTTACCTGTTTTCAAGGTAGTCTTGGACCTCAGGGTCTTTTTTCTTTTTAATTAACTCCCATCAAGCAGGGGAAACCTGCTCCTCACAGTGGCTTCGCTTGCCCGAAAAATAAAGCCCAAGCTTCCCAGCAAGACATCCATGCTTGCTTGTGCAAATTAGTCAATAATTACCTCCAGCATCACCTTCCACTCCTGTCCTCCAACTTGACCCCAATGTCCAGTACTTTGCACTTCCTGCTAGCCGCTGTTTCTGCTTCTGTCTGTGCCTCTGCCGTCTCCCCTCTACTTCGGACAGGCTTCAAACATTTTCTTTTCTGACTTCATCCTTCATCCTTTTGAGAATCAAGTTACTGTCCCCTCTTGAGGAAACCCCTTTCCTGAGTCTCCGGTGAGGCTGAGCACCTATCCCAGGAGCCCAGATCTGACCTCTGGCTTCGTGGTTATCATAGCAGACTCGCCCCATCTAAGTGTGTGTCTGTCTCCCCAAGCCCTTGGCCCAAATGGTAGATTCCTCACAACAAAGACAGTGACCGGATCATCTCTCAGTCACACCCGTGCAGCCCCAGGAGGCCTCTCCGGAAATGTCTTTTGCCTTGAAATGTATTTGAAATTGTGACTGGGTTGGGGGATTACAAATCCCTTCTGTCATTCAAATTTTTCTTTAATGTTGCTTAACAGCAACAACAGTTTGCATGTAAGCGACGTAAGGAAGCAAGACATTGTGGCTGGTGAATATGGGTCTTCTAAAGCGTGCTGGGCCTCTGTGGGGACTCAGCAAGGCTGAGCCTGCGGAGTACAAGCACCAGGGCCTTGAACACACATCCAGGGTCATTCCGCCCTGTGCCCCTCTCCAGGAAGTAGAACGATCCTTATCACCGTTGTTTAAGGAATGCCTGGTTTTATAATTAGAATTCTTTCAGTAAAACTTTGCAATACGGATAGTGAAGTCTAGTAACAATAAACAACAAATAATAGTCTAAAGCACACACCAGGCAGATATCTAAAGCACTTTGCTGACACTGTTCAGCTGAAAAACGGAGAGGTCACCTCCTACATCTCCACCCCCCCCGTTTTGGGAACCCCTTCAGTAATAGTCCGCGTTTCCCCACGGACTGACAGACTCGTGTGCTCCTCAGTGTCCAACTGTCTTTCCTTAGAGCTTCACTGTAACCAGGGCCTGGGTTTATAACTACCTTTCCTGTGGAGAGCCAAAACGCTGTCCCCACGGCAGTTCATTCTCCTCGCGGGCTAAGAGTGGCCCGGGACCCTTGGGACCACAGTAGGGGGGTTAGTGGCAGATTGGGGACTGAGATGACCCTCCTGGGCCTGGGTGGTGTGGCCTCCCAGCTGCAGGCCCCCAGGTTGCGCGGCCACAAACGTTAAGTTTTTTCACGAGGAGACCTCCCGGCTGCGCTTCGTTTCTTACCCACCGCCCTCTGGCCGCGCTGCGGTGCTGGCTCCCCTGGTCCGGGTGCCCGGCTGGCGCTGGCGGGCGGGGACAGACCGGTCGGGTGGGCCCGGCACGTCTCCAGCGCATGCGCAATCGCTCCCCACGCCCACGCTGCCTGCGGCACACCACTGAGCTCTTGCAAACTTGCATAATGTATTTCTCTCAACTTGCACTCGTACATCTGTTTATTTTTCATTTTTAAAACATGTTTTCTTGATAAATTTATAAATATTTTAGCAGGTGCCCTTTCCCCGTGTAAATCTCTGTCTCCGGCACACACGCCCACGCTGCCTGCCAGATTGCATTCGTGAGCAGCACGCGCAGCAGCCGTGTCGGAGCCCCCGCCTCCTGTGTCTGCTTCTCTCTCCTCCTTTCGCTCCCCCCTCAACCCCGCCCAGCGCCCTTCTCCCCTCCGCTCTGGGGGTGATGTCCGGTTGCCGCTTCTCTTGGCGTGCACCCCGTGCGCCTCCACATCTTCGCTCCCTGCGGAGAGAGTTGGGGTGACACCTCCACCAGCCTCCCCTCAGCAGCGAAACTCATCTCTCCGACGAGATGGTGGATTTTAGGGACATAAGAGCTTAGGTTCGATTTTCTTGGAGGACGACATCTCGGAACCCCGGGGTCGTGGGCTAGGGCTCGTCTCCGCACCTCGCGTGTGCAGGGAGAGCCCGAGCCCCAGACGCGCTGCGCAGCCCCCTGTCCCCGAGAGGACCCGCTGTGTTCCGTCTGTCTGTCCGCCGCGGAGGCCGGAAAGCCTGCTGAGGTTTGAGTGAACCGTGGGAAATTAACCAGAGTCACTCTTTGTTGTTGTGATCTGTGTTGATTTGTCTTCCGTAGACTTCTTTTTAGAGAAGTTTTTGGTTCACAGCAAAATTGAATGCCCTGCCCCCTGCCCCTACACACTCACCTCCTCCCCGTTATGGACACCTCCCACCTGACTGGGGGGAACCTGAATCCGCACAGGGTAATCACCGGAGCCCATAATTTGTGTCAGGCCTCACTCTTGGTGTGGTATGGGGTGCGGATTTGGACAGTGCATCCACAGCGACTGTACACTGAGTAATTTCACTCCCCTAAACGTGCTCGGTGCTCCACCTGTCCATCCCTCTCCCCCCCCCCCACCTTCCCTGGCAACCACCGGTCTTCCCCCTGCCCCTGCCCCCGCCCCATTGCCTTTTCCCAAAATGTCATAAAGTTGGAATCGGCCAATTTCTGACTTTCCAAAATGGCAGCCTAATACACTGGGGGAGATTTTTCAACGACAAAGTTTGGGACTGAGAGTTTTCTAACTGATGCTTTACAAACCCTCATTCAGGAAACCAGAGCCTGGAGGCCCTGCAGTCCTCTGGTTGGAGGGAATGTTGCTGGTCGTTCGCCAGACCCCAGAGAGGGATGGAGAGCTGCCCCGGGGGGGAGGCGTCAGGCTCATGGCACACCTGGATAGGCTACTCGGATAGGAAACTCTTGACCAGGCTCCTTGGATACACGTCTTGTAGGTTCCTAGATCCCAGCCTCGTCCGTCATTCACGAGTGACTCTGTCATACCAAATGTAGGAATGGAAGCTGGAAATCCCCCAGAAACCAGGGCTTCTGTCTTCCCGTTCAGGTTTCATGGGGCCCCCCCCCCTTTTTTTTTTCTTTTCTTCTCCCTCTGTTGCCCAGGTGTGTGAGAAAGAGAAGCTGTTGTCAGAGAGGAACCAACTGAAAGCCTGCATGGGGGAGCTGCTGGACAACTTCTCCTGCCTTTCCCAGGAAGTCTGCCGCGACATCCAGAGCCCTGAGCAGATCCAGGCCCTGCACCGGTACTGCCCCGTCCTCAGACCCATGGGCCTCCCTACAGCCTCCAGTATTAACCCCGCACCCCTGGGCGTCGAGCAGAACCTGGCTGCCTCGCAGTGCGCCGTGGGGGAAGGCGCGCCCTGCTGCTTGGAGCCCGCGGCCGCTCCGCCCGGGCCTCCCTGGGCCCCCGGCGGCGCCCCGGAGAACTGTACTTCCAGGAGGCCCGAGGGCGCTGAGCCGGGAACCTTCTCAGAGAGGGCGCCTGCTCTGGAATCCAGGAGCCAGACGGTGACCGTGGACTTCTGCCAGGAGATGACTGATAAGTGTACGACCGACGAGCAGCCCAGGAAAGAGTACACCTAGTGACCCGGCCCGCCTCCCAGCTTTCCCACCTCGCCCACCTGGGTGTTCTACGGTCAGCCTGCGGTGCTCTTCATCTGTTGTCTGGAAGAACCAAGAAGGAATTTGGTGCACACTACAGCGTTCTTAGCAGCAATACTGTTTCTAAGTATTCCCTCCTCTCTTCACGCAGGAGTGATACACAGTTCCCTTCACAATGGTGCTACCCCTTGCCCAGGCAAGGAAAGACGGCGGTGGTGACACTGCCTGTCTGTGGGTTAATTTCAGTCTCAACAGGGATAGACTATAACACCTCTAGGACCCAACCACGGATTTTTTTTCTCAGTGGCCCATGTCACAAACCCTATCTCAGGAATTTCTTCTGAATGTTCAATTTTTTTCATTGAAGACAGCTTCTATACACATCAAAGTTTTATAGCTAGACTGTACATATTATATATAATATATATATAAAATATATATATATATCCATATGCAAAAGTCCTGCATGCCTCAATTTTCTCATCCTAAAACTGGAAACTTCATTTCTCATTTATCAACAGGTTCCAACATTCCTCTTCTTTTGTCTCCAGTGCTAGAACTAGTTTGGTAACTGTTAACATGGTCATTTTTCTTGCTTCACAGTTCAATTTCAATTTGTACTTATTTATGGAACAGAATTCAATGTTGGAAGCTTTTTTTTTTTTTTTTGAGGCTTTATTTCCGACCCTTTTTCTGTTGTTTGGTTTGCTTTGGGCACCATCGGCCGGTGTCATCTGAGTGTTGTGGTTTGTTCTGTTGTTGTTTTTTTTTTTTTTCTTGCAGATACTGTACAGTCATGGTCAACTTCGCCACTTGCACTGAGTTTTGGGTCAAACCTATTTTCTTAAATGAAGTTGTTATTACTTCAGTATAACTCAAGTATACTGTATATTCTTTGCTTTTAGTTGAAAAGTAAGACATTTTAGCTAATTAAAAAGCACTCAGGTGATAATTATGTAGGAAAAATAATCTTGCCAAATAATGAATTCATCCTAGGATGTGTAGACAATAATCTGCTTGAATATTTTTATAATTCACCTCCTCCCCACCTTTCCCGGAAGCAAAGTTTAGATGCAGAGAGTTCAGAGTTGATGCTGAATGTTCAGACTCCTAAGTGGGGAGAGAGTTTGGACATCCACTCGAAAGTGCATCCAAACAGCAGGAACCCATGATTTTGTACCAGAACTCAGCAGGCATTGGCTCCTACAAATCAACTTAGAACTGTTTTCTCACCCAGGGGGCGAGTCCCATTCATTTCAACCCATCCTTGGGCCTCTGCCTGCTCTTGGAAGGGCAGCGCAGGAGGAACTTCTTGGAAGGATTTGGCTGATCAGCCACCCCGCTCCTGCCCCGCCCCCCTTCCCCTTCACAGGCCCCTTGCCCAGCTGGGTTCCCAGGACCTCTCCCTTGAGTGGGATTGAATCACAGCAGCTGGTGTTCTGCGTGTAAGCGGCGTCCTGGGTTAATGCAGCTCAGCCAGAGTAGGAGAGAGTGGGGGCACATGTGAGCCTGGGCTCCGTCCCTGACGCAAGCAAAAGCATTTCTTTCTCCCTCCCTTCTCCACGTGCTTTGAGTTGAATTCTGGGGTTTTTCTGCTCGTCTCTTGTCTGAAGGCAGATTTCATTCTGAGGCTTTGGACACGATATGGCCAAGGAGCCCTCCCTGCCCTGCCCCTTCCCCCACCACACACACACACACCTACCCTCACCTGATAATTTTCTTCTCTTGCTGCAAAACTGGTTGGCTTGCAACCCATAGAGAGCAGCTTTCCTTGGCTTTGGGGGCGTGCTGGCCCCCAGCCATGTTTACAGGAAGATGTGCCCAGACCCTGCCCCCAGCCTAAGAGGAGGAGGGGTCCCTCCTTCCCTCCCTCCGGTGGGCCCTCCAGCCTGGCTGAGGGAAGAGTCCTGAAAGGTTTGATGTGGGGATGGGGTGGTGGGCAGTGGGGAGTAGATGGTTGACTTTGTTTCTTTATTTGTGCCATTGTTTGGACAATATTAAAGCTGCATGTAAAAGGGGAAATTAGTATATGATGTAGGCGAAAAGTGAAATCATAGTAACATATGTTTTAGTATTATTAACTTTTTTCTGTACAAATATTAGCGCTAAATGTTTAAATATGTATGAATGCCAGAAATTTGTTGGTTCATGCGGTAGGATAAAAAAAAAAAAGGCTTTTCTTTTCAAATAGTTCCGCTTTTAAAACCTGCCTCTGGGTTTCTGTTTCCCCTCATGTGCGTGTGTATGTGCGTGTGTTAGTCTGAGACAGATTCTGAGGCGGCTCAGAATTGGAGCTGCCTTTTTTTTTTTTTTTGCGGTTGTTGGAATTTCTTGGCCTAGTGGAACGGTTCTGTGCTTCACAGTGGAGTTTGCCTTTGTGGAAAACTGGTGACAGCTGGAATTTAAATTCAATGTGAAACACGTGAGGCACCACAGGTCTGTGTTATGGTGGTGGAGTCAGCCAACAGTATTTTGTTTTTAACTCTCTTGTTGCCTTTTTTAAGTGACCTCCTCTTCTTTTGGAAAAAAAAGAATGTTTCCTGCTCGTCTCATCACCAGGTCCAAACCAGCCTGTTGGTGTGATCTACCCTGGTGACAGCTTGTGTGCAAACTGGTCATCTTGACCACATTCCGTTGGTCTCCCCCTCCCCCCCAGTCTGCTGTTTGGGCTGCATGCAGGCGCTGTGGCCAAGTCCGGGTGGGGGAGGGGGTCTCCTGTTTTCCCTCCACCCTCTCTGCCCACATTCTCTGGCCATCACCACCGCCCCCCAAGCCCAGCTGCTTTTCTCTCTCTTCAGCAACCAAACTCCTGCTATGGGAACTGGTTAGAAACACTGCTTGAAAAACTTTCCATTTCTTAGAGATTTTTTTTTAACGACTTATGATTTTGTTCACTATGTACCATAAACAGTGACTGGCTTTGTGCAATTGTCTGTGTGACCCGTCTTGTCTCCTGCTACCCTGAACCACGTGTTCCTAAGAATTGTTTGCAGGTTGATTCAAAGGGAGGACTAGCTGGGGACCAGAATCCAAACTGCCTCAAGTGGAGTTTTAAAAAACCAGCCTGTCTCCTTAATGTGGGATCCCTTGGTGCAGCCTCTGTCTTTTATGAAAAGGAAAAGCGAGTTAAGAACAGGGAATAGTGTTTGCACAGCACGGTGACATGTAGTTGTGCTCTGAAGGGTCTTTCCTTATAAAAATAAAGGACCCTCCTCCCACCGTGGACTGCTTAGGAAGATCCCTGCCATGGCCTAGTTGGGTCTCCAAATAGGTGGGCATGAGCTGTTGGGGCGGGGACCACGGCGGAGGCCCCATGGCTTGTTACCATGTGCCTGGATCTAGTCCTCCCCTTGGATCTGCCTGTGTCCTACTTGTGTGTCCAGACGACCTCGCTTCATTCAGGTTGGTCAGGCTTTGGGCAGGTGAGTGCTTTGCTGTATGTGTTTGTTTCTCTGCGTTATCTGGGGGTGCCTTGAATAAAATCAGACTTCATTACGTACTGATTCTGGAACAAAACTGTTGCAAAAACAAAACAGAGCTGGCAAACTGACTAGGCCATCCTGCTATTTCGATTCCGGGTTCCCTCACAATGACTCAGGCGTCAAAGGTGATGCTGCAGTATAAAACATTATTTTGTATATTGTACAAGTAATTTATTAACTGTCTTTCTAAAAGTATGCTGCTTTTAAGATGCACTATGACTTTGGATTTAATCCTTGTATTGCTTTCCCAAGGAAGTAAAAAAAAAAAAAAAAAAATGGCTAGCGATTAGAATGCCAACTGCCACTTCTCCTTAAAAAGGAGGCCAGGGACCAGCTCTAGGACTTGCACCAGCGAACTGCTAGAAATCAGGTGGCCACAATATGAAGTTCGAAGGTATTATCAGGAGATCTAGGGGTGCCTGGCTGGCTCAGCCAGTAAAGCACATGACTCGATCTTAGGGTTGTAAGTTCGAGCCCCACATAGAGATGACTTAAAATCTTCATTTAAAAAAAAAAAAAAAAGGCCTAAACCTACACTCTCTTTCTGAATACTTTATGAATGCCTTTAAAGAAAAAGAAACAAAGGTGTATAAACTATAAGCCTTTTAAGAAATCCCAGAGTCCCTACATGCTGCTCCACATCCTGTGGAATACAACCCTCTCAAAGTGGGTAGTGCCTACAAAGCTACTTGGCTACAAAAGACCTACCTGGCTGGATCTCTACATTCTACCCCATTGAAACGAGCAGCTGCTTAATCAATAAATGACTTTAACCTGCTCCCCTATGGCTTCTAGTTCGGGAGGAGTCGTAGACCAGGAAGGGAGCAGGCATCAAGTTTTGTCTTCAAAATACTATAAATAGACTGAGGGGCAGAATCTTTTTTTGTTGTTTTTTTCCTTTAAGAATAAAACTGTTCACTCAATCATAAGTTAGTATTTCTTCCCCAGATTGAGGATCTTGTTGTAGGCGCAGTTACTGGCGAGTCAGTCCACAGCGCAGTGCCCTGCGTGGAGTCCGTGTGCGTGCAGGATGTCCGTGTGCGTGGAGACAGTCTGTATGTTCTCAGTACCGCCTGAGCCATCTCCTGACCCAGGCATCAAAGACTGATGCTGCAGAACAGACGATATTTGTACACAGAGCGTGTGTGCAAATAGTATTTGTACATAGAAAGGACCTATTGTGGCAGATTGAAGATAAATTATTCAACCGACGGTGCAAAAACATTTCTTGCCAAGAAAAGGAAGTGTAAAGTATTTTCCTACACTCCACCCTGGGAGATAATATTTATATCAGAGGAGTATCAGTGCATTTTAATTGTACTATGAACCTGAGGCTGCCGTTCTGTTGGTCGCAGAGGCCCACTTTGTCGCTTTGATTTCATGTTGTGACGTGGTGCATGCATCTCGCTATCTAGCGATGGATAAACAACTCTGACTTTCACTTCATTCCCGTTTATTGACCTCAGCTCAAACAGTGGCCCTCCTTAGAAGCCGAAGGGCACCAAGACCATTCATTCAGTGCCAAGTGTTCCTGGGGGGCTGACTGGACACGCATGTGAGGAAAGAGGGAAGGGACGTGGACAAAGAGGGGCTTTCCTACCGATGATGCTAAGTCTCCTGCCAAAATACGTCTGCAGGCAGAGGGGGTGACCTCCACGGGGTCCTAATGGTGCATTTGGCGTGTGTGAATGATGGGATGCCCATTCACGCTCGGACCTAAAAGACCTGCCACTTCTAGCGAGTGACCAGGAAGATTCCAAATGCACTTGGGAGCTCCGGGTGCTGGTCAGACACACAGTGAGCCATTCGAGGCAAGCACCACCTTTTGCTCGTGAGGCCAGAAGGGCCTGGGAGAATTTGTTCCAGAACCAGTCTGATGCAAGTGCACCTCTAATATATGCCTTACAAACTCCAGAGGCCATATTCAAAACAGGGTCTTCTCAGTGTATGCAAGGGGCCACAGCCCCTCTTCTCTTCCTCCCCAGGTCGAACAATACGGACAGTTTCACACATATCTACCTGTATAACCCTCTGTACCTCTCATAACTGCTCAACGACTGTAACAGGTTACATCAGGTGTTTTTCTACATACTTTTTACACAGATTCTATGCGATTAATGTAACTTAATGCATCATTTTATTGTACTAGTTCTTAGGCTTGTCTTTTTTTTTTTTTTCCTAAGTGATTGTGGTTTTTGTTGTGGTTTTTAATTGTAAAAATGAAATGGCTGTTGATGCTTATTCTCTGTAACTAAGAATTTTTACCATTTGGGGGAAAACAAAACATTGCTATGAACTAATGAATTGAAACTTCATTTACTCATTGTAAATACACTATTGTGCAAAAAAAAAAAAACTTTTTTCACTCAATTGAATTGCTAGTGTTAACTGAATTTTGTCTAGACACCATTTCTGTTGATGAAATAAAGACATATCATTACGCATTGTAAGCTGGTTTTCCCTGCCTCTGATCCCTGTGTTACAGATCACAGGGTTGGAGGCCTTAGGAAATCTCTTCTCCAAAAGAAGCTATGTGTCTTCCTCTAGCTTGGACCCTTACCTGCTATCTGATTAATCTGATTAGAGACGTAAAAAATGTGATAATGCTAATGTGACTTTTAAGTTTTAAAAAATTCCCAGTGCCTGTGAGAGCAGATAAAAAGGCATTAAACGTAATTTCCTGGCTTCAGTGTTGTGCGATAGCTATGCCAAATGTCACCATTGAGGGCAGTTGGGTGAAGGGTATTGTTTCATACAAGAACATGTGAATCTACAATTATCTCAACATAATAGGTCTAATTTAAAACAGAAAGCTAGGGGCACCTGGCTCGCTCAGTCCGTGGAGTGTGTGACTCTTGGTAGGGGTTGTGAGTTTGAGCTCCATGTTGGGAGTAGAGGGAATGAGTAAATGAATGAATGAATGACTAAAACAGAAAGCTAAAAGAAACTAACCAGAGAGAAAGGGGCATTAAACCAACATCAACATACAATGATGAGTAGGGCAAGGAGTTCAGAATTGTGGCTAAGGGAGTAAATACATTAAACTAGAAAATGGTATTTGATCATTTGAGTCCTGGATTTTGATGTAAAGGGAAAGTGAAGTATTGAAGGGCAGGCAGGCTACATGACTAAGAGTTAACACTGGACTGGGGTGGTCTGGCTAAGCTGTCGAAGAGGCCATAAATAATACGTTCTCATCATATCTGAAGAGCTGCTGAGATCTGAGCTACCGGACCTGCCTGGCCTCACCCCATCTGCCAGATGAGAAAACTAAAAGGTACTGCCTTCCACTGCCTGGGCATCCTACTGAGCCAAGGAGGGCTTCCAGGGAGCATATAATGGGTTTTAGCAACTGTTAGCGAAACAACACAGGCGTAACATTGTAGGTGTGAGAGGTCAAATACAGTCCTTTGCCTGAAGATATGAAGTTATTCAATCCATTCTGAAAAAGCAGGTGGGTCTTAGTCCCCAATTTTTCTACTAAGAAAACCTGGTCATTTAGGGGCATCTGGGGTGACACCATCGGTTAGACGTCCGACTCTTGATTTCAGCCGGGTTGTGGGATCAAGCCCAGTATTGGGCTCTGTGCTCAGTTCCAAGACTGCTCAGGTTTCTCTCTCCCTCTGCCCCTCTCCCCTAGTCATGCCTGCATGCTCACGTGGTCTCTCAACTAAATAAATAAATAAATCTTTAAAAAAGAAAGAGGGGCCCCTGGGTGGCTCAGTTGTTAAGCCTCTGCCTTCGGCTCAGGTCATGATCCCAGGGTCCTGGGATCGAGCCCCACACTGGGCTCCCTGCTCGGAGGGAAGCCTGCTTCTCCCTCTCCCACTCCCTCTGCTTGTGTTTCCTTTCTCGCTCTGTCTCTCTTCCTGTCAAAAGAAAAGAAAACAAGAGGGAAAAAAATCTTAAAGAAACAGAGAGAGAGGAAAAAAAAGAGAAGGAGAAAGGTGGGGGGGGGGGGGAAGGAGCGTAGGAAGGACAGCAAGGAGGGAAGGAGGAAGTGCAAGGGAAGGGAGGGAAGGAAAGAAAGGAACAAGAGAAACCGGACGGTCATTCGCTACTTTGACCTTCACACTTGCACGTGTACTGGGAGTAACAATCATAGTTGGAAACAGAATGAAGTCACCGTCTGCAGAAGAGGGGCATTCCAACACTGCCCTGCCCCAGATGGGCAGCAGCCATCCTCTTTCCTTCGAACGCGCACCTTCGGAGGGATCTGTATCTACTTCCAGGGTACAGTGAGGACTCCCAGATTGGTTTCCCCTACACCAGTCCCTGCCAACAGTTTTGTTGTATCTCTTTGGGAATAACTAAGCTGTTGTTTCAAACAGCTCTAGAATTTTTCACTCTTCTCCAACCCATCACCCTCCCCGCTCAAGTAGGATGCCCTGGCAAGACTGTATTCTATGTTGAACACCCGCCTTGTGATAGGACTCTGAGTGGAATGGGTTTCCAATTGTCCCCATTTAGCACCTTTGCTTTCCAGAGAGATGGGAAAAGCCACTCATCCCACATCCCATTATGTGAGTGTCTTTCCTTTCATTTGATTCGAGAACATGATACCTTCTATCCTCATATCTCTGGCTCCTACAGATCCCAACATACACCTGCCGCTGGCCTGCTCAGTCAGCCAGGAGGAGGCATTACTGGTTCTTCATGGCTGGGGTTTACTCTTCCCCCTTGAAGACAAGTGCCTCCCTGATGCAGCGATCCTCAGCCTGAAGCAACAGAAGGAATCCGTCAGAGGCACGCCAGCATATACTGGAAGCATCACGTTTTACACTCACCCTTTAACGTGTTGTTTAACTTCTCTTTGTGCTGTATAGTTGATGACCCTGTCAAGGTTTCTGAGGACAAAGGAATTTTAAAGTAAAGGGGAAAAAAGGCAAAATGGCCCTATTGACAGGACGTGACAAAACACCTGCGAGTAAGGAACAGATAGGAGAGTTGAAAGGTCATATATTGTCTTTGGCATCCATACAGAAACAAACATTCATTCAACCAACACTGTACTGCGAGCTGGGCATCCAAGATTTAAAATGCACGGCCCTTATCCTTATAGCTTCCATAGGCTAGTTGGACAGGCAGCTGTGCAAATCAATTGTTGCCCAGGGGCTGCGGACTGTCACGGCCAGGGAGTGCACAGCTTCAACGCTTCCTGGCAGGAACCCGAGCCTTGGAGCAGCGAGATCCAGGTTTGTATCCAGCTGTAGAGCAGACACTTCAGCCATGCGACCTTTAGCTGTGGGGCACGTTCCTCAGTTTCTTTGAGCTTCCTCTGATCTATAAAGTGGGGATCAACAATAATCTTCCACAGCTGTACAAGGTAGAGCTGATGCATCTTAAGCACCTGGAATCTGGTGTGCCCCTTTGTGGTACCCACTTGGACTTGGCCCCGGCATCATTTTCATCCACCTGGTCTTCACTGGCTCTTCTAACAACTCACTCTGGAACAGCTCATGCCTCTTCATATCTCCACACCTCATTGCCACCTCTGCAAAGTATGGGGACACAGAAGACTCAGTAGCCATTTGGGCTAGAAGCACAGCCCAGCCCCATCCAATGCTGGGCTCCCTTCCACAGCATCTCAGGCATTCCCCAGTGTATCAGGGTCCTCCAGAGAGATGGAACCAATAGGAGATCAATCAATCGATTGATCAATCCACCTATCTGTTCAATGGTCCCAACTGCTGCTATGCTACCGCAGAGCAGGGGTGCTCTCTGCAACGAGCAGGGCACTAAGTCCCACCAGGCTGCTAGGTTGGGGAAGGATAGCCATTTCTCAAGCCTTCTCCCCTTAGAGTGGCAGCAGCTCTTACCCCGAGATTTTCTCTCCTGGTGCACACTTCCTCCCTGCCTCCTCCTGTCTGACACAGCACTGGTAGTGAGGCCAGGTGGGGCAGTGAGAGGTCCATCCAGCCCCATCAGAGGAGAATCTCCTGTGCAGGTGGGCCCAGCTGGGGCCACCCTGTACACACCCATTGCCCAGTGGGTGTCTCTGTGGAGGGAATGGTTCCCACAGTTCTTCTCACAGTTTGAGCTATCAAAGTGCAACTTTTCTGCCACAGATGCCGGCTGCTCCTCGGTCCATTTTTCTGGCCCCATGCATGAATTATTTTTTCATAATAGATGAAAGTTCTAGAAGCATGTTCTGAAAGAAATACGAAACAAGAGAAACAAAACAAAATAGACTCAAAGGGCTTGCAAAAGTCAGTCCTGTCCACCCACCTGGGACTCTGTGTATGTCACAAATACCAGGGGTCCAATCAAAACCCGCTGAGGACAATTCTCACTAGGTTGACCCAGAGATGAATGACCACGGAAGAGGTTTTATTCCCTGAAAGATATGAATCCCATCTGCCATCTACTTATCCTCCTCCAGTTATTGTTTTTGTCCAAAATCCAGGTCTAAAACTGTCAGTTAACCTTTTCCAAAGCTCCATCTTTGTTCCTTCTACAATTAGCCAGATTTTGGGTTATTTTGTAATGTGGAAGAGAAAAGGAATCCAAATGTGGAATATTCCATTTTGTAATAATCTATCCTTGATCCTAAAAATCTTCTAAACTTAGGCTGCCTTGTGCAGAGAGAGCTAGAAGCAGTAATGAGGTATAGAAAGAGCTCAGGTTGAATCAGATGGGCTTGGAATAAAATTCCAGCTCATTCACTCAACCAATAAATATTAACTTATGTCCCTGCTACGTCCAAGAACTGTGCTTCACCACATCCTAACTGTATGACTTCGGACAAGTGATCTATTTCTTCTCTTCTATTTCTTCTGCTCAGCAGGGAGCCTACTTCCCCCCCCCATCCCGCCCTCTCTCTACCTGCCTCTCTGCCTACTTGTGATCTCTCTATCAAATAAATAAATAAATTCTTTAAAAAAAAAAAAACTACCTCACCTAAACACTACCGTCCCTCCCTCAATTCCCTGTCAATACGAAGACTCCTCTCACATGGACGGAGGTACAAGAAAGGAAGAATGATTAAAACTGTCTTGCTGGGCGCCTGGGTGGCTCAGTGTGTTAAGCCGCTGCCTTCAGCTCAGGTCATGATCCCAGGGTCCTGGGATCAAGCCCCGCATCGTGCTCTCTGCTCAGCCGGGAGCCTGCTTCCTCCTCTCTCTCTGCCTGCCTCTCTGCCTGCTTGTGATCTCTCTGTGTCAAATAAATAAATAAAATCTTTAAAAAAATAATAAATAAATAAAAAATAAAACTGTCTTGCTGACTTCACAAATGTTGGTAAAAGCAGTAACCCCTGGCAAGGTTACTCTAAAATACTGAATCTCCACCCTGGCTGCACATTGTAATCACCAGGGGAGTTTAAAAGTACCAATCCCAGGGGCACCTAAGTGGCTCAGTCGGTTGAGTGGTGACTCAGTTTCAGCTCAGCTCAGGATCTCAGCATCTCAGAGTTGTGGGATCAAGTAGCACATCAGGCTCCTTGCTCTCAGCCTAGAGCCTGCTGGAGATTCTCTTCCACTCCCTCTGCTCCTCCCAACCCTGGTCTCTCTCTCTCTAATAAATAAATCTAAAAAAAAATATATACTAATCCCAGGGACACCTAGCTGGGTCAGTCACAGCATGTGACTCCTGATCTTGGGTTTATGAGTTTGAGCCCCACATTATGGGTAGAATTTACTTAAATATCCTGATGTGCATCCCACCCTCTGAGATTCTGGTTTGACTGGAATTCGATGGGTCCTGGACACAAAGATTTATTAAAGCCCCCAGATGACTCTAACTCATAGCCAGCATCAAAAAACCTGCTGTAGTTTGGTGTGGGTTGCTAAGTAGCCACAGTCTGATCCTAAACATAGTCTCCTGGTTAGATGACTGGTCATGACAAGAAATGAGTATCAGTTTGAAAGAAGTATTATAGGAAAAAATCTAGGAAGGGTGATTCTTCCTCAAGATATGGCTTTAGTGCAGTAACAAAGTATCTCTAATCTCACAGGAGATATGAAACTGGGATAGAGATTCAATCATCATAGATTTAATCATTATTAAGAGGAGAAAGCAAGTGTGTGAGCTCAAACAAGTGAGCTCAACTAGGAAGTTCTCCCTCCAAACTTGGAGGAGTTTCTTTTTAATGGAAAAAAGCAGTTAGGAGCAGTGGATAAAGCAAGTGTCATTCTTTTTTATAGAATTGAGAAGAGTCCACAGTAAATATCCACTGTGTGTAAACAATGAGTAGGAAATGTTTATTCCACACTGACTTTTCAGAAAACAGAATTAAGATCAATACAATATTGATTTCGGTCTTTGTGAAATATACCACCAAATATTTGTATATGACTTTTAAATGCCAGAGCTATTAAAACAATGGAGCACATCCTCCTTCCTTAGTGAGACAAGGGCAACTCAAGGTTACAAATGACCCCTCTTCTGATCCATTTTCCACACTGTGACAGAGCTTTCTAAAATGTAACTCTGATCCCATCACTTCTCCACAGCACACCCTCTATGGATTCTCCACTGCCTTCCCATAAGACCTCCATGGCTCCTTCTCCAGCATTCCCTCTCCATAGCCTTCCTACTTACCAGTGCCCCAGCCACACATAGCTCCCCAGACAGCCCTGCTGTGTCACACCTCTCAGGCTTTGTCTGTGCTGCTCCCTGTACTGGGATAGCCTTCTTTCATGTACCCCAGTCCTCCGAGGTCTTGAGAAACTTACCACATCTTTTTAAGACTCAATTCAAAAGTAACCTCCACTATGAAGCTTTTCCTGACCCATCCATAAAGAATTGACCACTCCTTTCTTTGCCTGCCCACCCCTTCTAATATAGCACCTTACACTTGATGACTTTTGCTTGCTTACCTAACTTTCCTACCCGGACTCTGAGCCCTTTGGATGGCACAGACAATATTTTATCCATTTATAAACCCAGCACTTACCAGACCGAAGGATATAAAGTAGGTTTTCAGCAAATCCATTTCGTGAATTGAATTTAACTGAATGTATTGAATGACAGGATTTAACTCCATAAATTAACCTCCCTCGCCACCTCTCCCTCTCTTAACACACACATATGTATACACACCAGGAAGCTGGAAAGTGAAGGCTGAGAAGTAGTCAGGGTGGAAAACCTCTTGCAATAGTTCTGTGTTCAGTCAGGCTGTCTGTCTTTACTTACCATTGATGTTCTATACCCAGTGGCTGAAGGCAGAGGCAAGGGGCTATTTTCCCGGTGCAGAAGGTCCAAGCAAGAGCTATTGCGAGAACTGGAGCTTCCTGAGTCACTGTGCAACTGTCCCTTTTCAGACAGCAATCTGGACAGAAAGCTGGCCTTGCGACTGCCCGGGTGAGATCTGTCTGTCCAGACCCCACTCTTTCTCACACTGCTATCGCTGTCTCTACAGTAACTGTGCAAATCTGTGAGAGGCTCTCCTGAGGTTCGTCGATCCTGGGACTGCTCCCAGGCTCCTGTTGCATAGGATGGGCAGTGTCTAGGATCTATCTCTGTACCTAGCCAGGAGCGGGAGTTGCCGTTTTGCTGGACACAGGAAAGGCGTGTTTGCTGTCTAGGGTGCTGAATTTGAGCGCCATCATCCCAGGGACAAGGGCTGTGAACATGGAGCTGTCCACTGTGCTGATCCTTCTCAACCCACTCTTTTTTAACACAAGGGTCTACTTCAAGTTGCATGGGCTGTGAGCTTTGCCACATGGTTTTAGACTTCGGCACATTGACTCGAATGACTTGCTGTTGATTGTTGGCTTGAAGTAGAGAGATTCTTTTAGGCAAGGGAGAGCAAATTATACACTCCTGGGCCACTGAATATTTTTTCAAATGTAATGGGGTGCCACTTTCCTTCTCAATGCCCTCATTGCTGGATTTCTCATAAAGTGCCCTCATAATTTTCTTGATTCCAAGATGAAATATTTCCAGTACATTGAGGAACAAAGATATGGCTGCAATGCTGTGCATAAAGAGCATGAAAATTGTCTTCTCTGTGGGCCTGGATACAAAGCAATCCACTGCATTAGGGCAAGGGGGCTGAGTGCATCTGTAAAGGGGATGCATTTGAAACCCATAGAGAATATACTGGCCTATCATGAACCCTACTTCCATCACAGATCTTGTCAAGATGTGTAAGACATAAGTACGCAGCAGACATCCTTTCAGAGGGACTTTATGGATTCTCTTCTGCTCCTCTAACCTCTTCAGCTCTCTGTCTATCCTTTGTTGCTCCTCCAGTTCAAGCTCTGGATTCTCCATCTGGACTCGGAGGTGTGACTTTTTCTTCTGCCTCTCCTTCTCAAAGGCCCTGAGTCTATAAAGTGCATGGCCCATATACACCAGAGAAGGAGAAGACACAAAAATGATCTGTAAAACCCAGAACCTGATCAAAGAGATAGGGAAAGCATCATCATAACAGATATTTTTGCAACCGGGCTGCTGGGTATTGCAGGCAAAGGCTGACTGTTCATCATCCCAGACATCTTCAGCAGCCACACCAAGTACCAGCATTCGGAAAATGAAGAGAATGGTCAGCCAGATTTTCCCCACTATAGTTGAATGGGAGTGAACTTCCTCTAGGATGCCACCCAATAAATTCCAGTCCCCCATGGTATGAGACTAATGTCTGAAACATATAGAAAACACTGAAGTTAATAGCACTCATAGACATAATATACAAAGACACAGGCTCATCAATAAACCAGGTTCTTTATTCATTTCAGCAAAGTTATGAAGGATATTCCAGCCCTAATATTTATGGCCCATGCATGATGAAATAGGATACTTCCCAAGAATATGTTTTTGGAAAACAAAAACAAAAAACCAAAGACAGTGCACAATCTGATCCAATTTCCTGCCTACCCTCTCCTCTCCCACATGAGGTGGACTATCATTCCACTGTATGCAATAGCCCTCACATTTGTACAATACATTCCATCACAAATTGTGTTCATTTTTCTACCACATCAGATGCACATTAACCAGACATCCTATATGGTCTTAACTAAGTCTCACCTTCCCCAGGAAGTTTTCCCTAGCCATCCCAAGTCAGAGTGATTTTTCCCATTATTGAATACCCACACTATTGTTTATACACTCATTTGACATTGTGCCTAACAGGAGTTTTGTGATGGTTGTGTTTTCTGTACCTCTTTGTGGAAAGATACACTCTTTGCAGACAGAGACATATTCCACAGCATTTTGTTCTTTGCACACAGAAGGTATCATTAAATAATGGTGGGATGAATTGTCATTCCATTTTAATTCAGTTCCTTGACCTTATCGCTGAGATAATCATCAACAACAACAAAAAAGTAGATCCTCATTATGTATTATACATAACTCCCATTGCAAGTAAAGAAAACAAATCAGCCAAATAAACCCTCTGGAACAGGCACAGCGTAGCAGTAAAAATTAAGCAGACACAGAAACAGTAACAGACATGTGATTATATCCACAAAGCCACATCTGCAACAGCATGTTTTCATAAAAGCTTTGTTAACTTAGAAGAAAAGTGAATATAAACTGCTTCTCTAGTAAGCTTGTGATCTAGGAAAGAATCAAAGCATAGCTGACATGAATAAGTTATCTGGTTTACCCTGAAGAGAAAAAGAATGTTTTTCAAAGTTTGATGAGATTAAAATGTTTGATTGGTTAAAGACTTCTAAGATGCAGAAGATTTCCTGATATTAAAGATATATAGAGAAAAAAACAGGAAAGCATTACTAAGTTAAAACCAGTAATGAAAGGATTTTCCCCTTCCATAATTCATTCATTAAATAATATTGACTAAATCTTACTATCACCTAGGCATTGTCCTAAATGCCAGGGAATCCAACAATGAACAAGATATACTTCATCCAGCCCTCACAATACTTAGTCAAAAGTACTCTCACTAACCTATAAAATGGACAAATAGTGAAAAAGAATATATGAATATCAACTCATAAAAACAAGAGAGGGGAGCCTGAGTGGCTCAGTCAGTTGAGAGTCTGACTCCTGGCTTCTGCTAAAGTCATGATCTAGGGCTATAGGGTTGTGAGATCAAGTCCCATGTCAGGCTCTGTGCTCAGCCAGGAATGTGCTGGAGATTCTCTTTCTCTCCCTCTCCCTCAACCCCTTCCTCACTCTCTCTCTCTCTCTCAAATGAATAAATGAATCTTCAAAAAAAATACAAGAGAGGGGCGCCTGGGTGGCTCAGTGGGTTAAGCCACTGCCTTCGGCTCGGGTCATGATCTCAGGGTCCTGGGATCGAGCCCCACATCGGGCTCTCTGCTCAGCAAGGAGCCTGCTTCCTCCTCTCTCTCTGCCTGCCTCTCTGCCTGCTTGTCATCTCTCTCTCTGTTAAATAAATAAAAAAAAAATACAAGAGAAAAAACATAGAATCATTACATTTTCCCTAGTTATCTCTCCAGACATAAAATAAATCCCAGGTGGAATAAAGTATTAAATGTAAAAAAGTCAACCACAAAAATATTAGAATAAAATATAACATTTTATAACTTTGAAGTACAACAAGATTTTTTTAAGCACATCAGTGCCAATAATTGTAATTAAAAAAGGTTTTAGATTTATCCAACAAAGGTGAATGGCAAAAGTGGAAATGTCCAGAAGGTATTTGGGTCTAGAGAATAAAAACAACAATGAAAGGTACAAACTAGAGATAAACATTTAAACATTTGTGAATAATCACTGAATAGACAGAAGTCACTTAGGGACAAGACAAAGTGAGCCAATGACAGAACACTGAGGAACAGTATAGGAAAATAAGTTTACAAATAAAAATGAGAAATGACCAAAGTGGAGGAGGGGGACCGTGAGTACAGTGTCACTGAAACCAAAGGACAGAGTTTCAAGGAGAGACATAATGCCAAATACACATATACAAACTCCTCTATTTATATAAATTATGGGATATATCACTCTCAGGAATTGGAAAACAGTATTTGTAAAGATGTCAATTCTCCCCCAAATTAATTGATCCAGGGGCGCCTAGGTGGCTCAGTGGGTTAAAGCCTCTGCCTTCGGCTCAGGTCATGGTCTCAGGGTCCTGGGATCGAGCCCCACATCAGGCTCTCTGCTCAGCGGGGAGCCTGCTTTCCCTTCCTCTCTCTCTCTCTGCTTCTCTGCCTGCTTGTGGTTCCTGTCTGTCAAATAAATAAATAAAATCTTTTAAAAAAAATTAATTGATCCATAGGTTCAATGTGCGATTTTATATCAGAATAAAATAAAATGCTATAAATGTAAATATATATGCATGCATATGTATATGAGGTATACCCATGTAACTATATGAGCACAGAGAAAAAAAATACAGGGCAAACACCCAGGAAGTTAATCTAGGTTACTGGATGTCTATAGGAGGTTATGAACATAGAGGGGCAAAGAGAGGCAAAAAAGGAAGGGGAAAAAGAATACTCTTCCAAGCAGGCATGAGAAATTTTTACCTCAAGTAAATATTTATGTAAATTTTAACTTGTAGGGGTGCCTGGATGACTCAGTCGGTTAAGCACCTGCCTTCGGCACAGGTCATGATCTCAGGGTCCTGGAATTGAGCCCTGCATCAGGCTCTCTGCTCAGCAGGGAGTCCGCTTCTCCCTCTGCCTCTCCATCTCTGATCTCTCTCACTTTTACTGTCTCTCAAGTAATAAAATTTTTTAAAATGTTTTTTATATAGAAAAAATGTTTTTCTATAGAAGATTTCATTTATTTGACAGACGGAGATCACAAGTAGGCAGACAAGCAGGCAGAGAGAGAGGAAGAAGCAGGCTCCCTGCCAAGCAGAGAGCCTGATGCGGGGCTCGATCCCAAGACCCTGAGATCATGACCTGAGCCAGAGGCAGAGGCTTTAACCCACTGAGCCACCCAGGCGCCCCCCAAAAATGTTCTTTTAAAAAAATTGTTTTACTTGTATATGCATACATATTCATACATAATTTTTTAAAATAAAATTTAAATAGTAGGTATCTCAGAATTTGGGAGGGGTATTAGAGATTTTTATATTTTAGTCTATGTACTTGAAAACTGCTTGAAATTCAAAAATCAGGAATGTAGTCACATGTAGTACTTGCAAGTAAAAAAACGGATATTAAAATTTTGGACTTATTCTTCATTAACTGAGGCAATAATTTATTAAGTTTTACCTTCTCAAAGAGTTTAGGTCTTTCTTATTCCTTTAAAAATTTCTGGACATTATTCTTTATTAAAAAAATAATTTCTTGGGCGCCTGGGTGGCTCAGTGGGTTAAAGCCTCTGCCTGCAGCTCAGGTCATGATCTCAGGGTCCTGGGATCGAGTCCCGCATCAGGCTCCCTGCTCTGCAGAGCAGAGAGCCTGCTTCCTCCTCCTCTCTCTCTCTCTGCCTGCCTCTCTGCCTACTTGTGATCTCTGTCTGTCAAATAAATAAATAAAATCTTAAAAAAAAATAATAATTTCTTTAGGGCACCTGGGTGGCTCAGTCGGTTAAGTGACTGTCTTCAGCTCAGGTCATAATCCTGGAGTCCTGGGATCGTGTCCCACATCAGGCTCCCAGCTCCGCAGGGAGTCTGATTCTCCTTCTGACCTTCTGCCCTCTCTTACTTGCTCTACTTGCTCTCTCAAATAAATAAAATCTTTAAAAATAATAATTCCTTTAGCACTTACAAAAAAAATCTAGACCTTCTATTTTATATAAAAACCCTGCAATGAGAAAGCTTACTCATTTCATTAACTTATTCTCTATTTGGAAGTCGTAAACCATTTAATGCTTCTTATTGCCACTATCGATTTAAAACCTGTTAATTATTACCTTTAAATAGGAAGTGAAGGAAAACTAGGCCAACATGAAAAACAGAACTACAATCATGCATATTGGCATGCAAAAGCAAAATCCTTAAATATTCCCATGTTTCTTAAAAGTAACTACTTTTTACCAATAACGACTACAGTCCTAGAAATATTCTTAAATTCCATTATCAAATACTAATTTAGCAACTCCCATGTAAAAACTGGGACTCCTTTCCTGAATTTTATTTCAGATCTTATCTTTCTATACCCATAGGGATTTCCTCTATTTCTCATAAACAAGAAAGTCCACATATTTATGACTTACCTTATGGGTGGTCAAAAAAAATAGTTAACAATCAGGCTCAAAGAACCTTAAAGTTGGACCATGAGTGGCTAATTAGAGAACAATTGCTGCTGGTTGCAGATATAAAGGCTCTGATCAGCTCTGATTCTGGGGCAAAATCCAGAATGAGCACAGTAATTTTGATCAATAGAGTCTAACCTACTTTCTCCCTGGAGGTCAAAATATCCTTTGCAGCTTTGCAATTCTCTTGTAGTATTTTTTTTCTAACTGATACCATGACTGAGCCTCTTCTTGTATATCATATTTAGAAATGAAAAGTGAAATAAATGAGAATTTTCCTTTTTTAGTTGTGGATGATTACAGTGATTTGAGTTTTGGGTACACTTTTTCCAACTGACTGCTCTGGGAATCCATGTCACAGATCAAAGGGTCATGTCCAATTTTATTTGACAGCTGCCTGGGGTGAATCTTGCCTCATCAAATGTGAACAAGTGACAATGGAGTGACAAACCCAAAGTGTTCTTGCAAATCATGTTAGGCTGAAAGTAGAAACATCTCAAAAAGAGATCAATAGACTGAGAGGGGCTGCACATGTCTGCAAATTAATTGTTCTAGCAATACTCTATTAGGCTGAAATAGGCAGCTCGGAAACTTTCAGTAGGTAATCTGAAAGCCTTAGAAAGCCATGTCAGATTTTTGTGGAGAAAGTATCTGAATTCCAGAAAGGTCAAATGACTTGCCCAGTGCAGACAGAGACTAGGTCTCCTAACTCCCAGTCTTCTAACATCTACATTAGTCCCATCTCGAGCAGTCTTACAGCCATCTCAGAGGGGGTGACAGCAAAGGTATCACTGGAACCCAATGATGACTTCAAATCAGGGCTCCTATGCACATTTTTTTTAAAGTAGGAGCCCAGCATGGAGCCCAACGTGGGGCTTAAACTCATAACTCTGAGATCAAGACTTGAGCTGAGATCAAGAGTCTGACACTTGGGGTACCTAGGTGCCTCGGTTGAGCATTGAACTCTTGATCTCAGCTCAGATCATGATCTCAGGGTCATAGACTTGAGCCCTGAGTCAGTCTCCACGCTCAGCGGGAAGTCGGCTGGAAATCTGCTTCCTATCCCTCTCCCTCTCCTCCATGTTCTCTCTCTCAAATAAATCAATCTTAAAAAAAATTTTTTTGAAACTACATAAAATTACTGTTAGTTTCTAAGTATCATCTAACTATTCTGTTTTCACATATTTAGTTTTGGGGGGTTTTTTAAGATTTTATTTTTATTATTTATTTATTTATATGTCAGAGAGAGAGAGAGCGAGCACAAGCAGGCAGCGGCAGGCAGAGGGAGAAGCAGACTCCCCACTGAGCAGAGAGCCCCATGTGGGACTCGATCCCAGAATCCTGGGATCATGACCTGAGCTGAAGGCAGAGGCTTTAACCCACTGAGCCACCCAGCCATCCTCACATATTTAGATTTAAAGAAAGGATAATAAAAGCTAAACAGCTGAGGTTAAATTTGCACTATCTGTCACACTAGCCTCAAGTATAAATTATCAGAATTAACTAGAAGCAAAAACATATGATGTATTAATATGTGTATTTATATGGTATTGGGCACACTGTCCCAGAAAGCCCTTGACATGTAATTCTAAAATTCACGTGAAGAGTAATGAATGTAGTAACTTTAAAGAATCTTGTCAAACATTAAAAAAATCATACATTATGCATAGAATAATTCAGAAGGGTACACAAGAAACTCCTAACATTAGTCGCCTCAAGGGAAGGTAACCAAGTGACTGGGAAAGAGGTGGGATGAATCTTGTACACTGAATCCTCTCAACAGCAAATATATTACCTAACTCAAGAAAATAATGTTTAAACTAGGCAATGAAGCAAAAATAAACACAACCATGTCAATTTGTTTAAAAAAAAAAAATCTCCTGCAGATGAATCAATCTGATCACTTCATTCTTTTTTTTTTTTTTTTAAAGATTTTATGTATTTATTTGACAGACAGAGATCACAAGTAAGCAGAGGCAGGCAGAGAGAGGAGGAAGCGGGCTCCCTGCTGAGCAGAGAGCCCAATGCGAGGCTTGATCCCAGGACCCTGGGATCATGACCTGAGCCGAAGGCAGAGGCTTTAACCCACTGAGCCACCCAGGCGCCCCTGATCACTTCATTCTTGAAGACTTTTAGCAAGCAGGTGAGTATCTTTAAGGCAGAGGCACAAAGTGGGCATCTCCCCCACAATATCACAGTGACAACCGGAAAGGTCCTGAGGAGGTAACTAATACTAATACCGCCCTGTCCAGTGCTGGGGAGGAGGAGCTCTACCCACTGCCTCATCCCCAACCAGCCCTTAGGCTCAGCAAGAATTAGCACACAAAAGGATGACAACCACTCCCAGAGAGAACAAGCTGTTTTTGTTTTTTCAAAGTTCCTACTTTCTCTCACCAAATTACGTTGAATCTATGAAGTCCCTGGCAGGCCCAAGACACACTCTGAGAAACAGAAGGAAACAGTTTAGAGAGAACAAATGTCTCACGATAGAGGAAAATGCACATGGAGTGAGTTACTGCCTCTGTACCAGTCAACCATACCAATACTTACCTTGTCACCTCAATCACAGGTGGCGACATATCCTAGGAGGGGTTGTTGGTTTTCTGCAAGCAGCTGTAAAACATTGGGACTGGGAAAGCTGACATAGCACCAGTGGAGAGAAAGTATAAGTAATATAGGAAAGCGGCAGCAGAAGAGGAAAGTTCATTTGTCCCTTTTCTGCTAATGAGATTCAGAAGGACTTATCATGAGAAAGAAAGAGACTGCCAGGAAAAAAATGTGAGAAATGAGGGGCGCCTGGGTGGCTCAGTGGGTTAAGCCTCCGCCTTTGGCTCAGGTCATGATCTCAGGGTCCTGGGATTGAGCCCCACGTCAGGCTCTCTGTTCAGCAGGAAGCCTGCTTCCCCTCTCTCTCTGCCTGCCTCTCTGCCTACTTGTGATCTGTCAAATAAATAAAGTCTTTAAAAAAAAAAAAAAAGGTGAGAAATGATAGGAACTGGGTTAACCTATCAGGTTCCTAGCAAAGAATTTGGCGTTCTTCAGACAAAAGGTGTTAATTACCATGCCAAAAAAATGATGACACCAGTTACAGAAAAACAGAACTGCAAAATAAAAGGTCAAGATGAGTGACTTTCAAAACACTCGTAAAAGCAGAATCTAAAGTCAATTGCTGTTAGGAATTCCACTTTGGAAAATGGTAAAAAGAGGCACTCTGGCTGAAGCCAGTCAGGACAGAGGGCCAAGACTTACCTACTGCACATCCCTACTCCCCGCAGTCCAAAGACTTGCCTGAGGAGTTCATTTTGAAGTCTTGTTTTAAAAATAATCCCTCGGGGTGCCTGGGTGACTCAGTGGATTAAAGCCTCTGCCTTCGGCTCAGGTTGTAATCCCAGGGTCCTGGGATTGAGCCTCATATCGGGCTCTCTGTTCAGCAGGGAGCCTGCTTCCTCCTCTCTCTCTGCCTGCCTCTCTGCCTACTTGTGATCTCTGTCAAATGAATAAATAAAATCTTAAAAAAAATTAAAAATTAGAAAATAAAATAAAAATAATCCCTCCACTTGCATAAGGAAAAGAAAATCCAAAGATGGTGAATTTCAGCAGGAAAACATTTATTTTTTTTAAAGATTTTATTTACTTACATACTTATTTATTTGTTTTTGAGAGAGAGAGAGGCAGAGCACATGCACAAGAGAGGATGGAGGAGGAGCAGAGGGAGAGGGAGAGAATCTTTAGCAGCTCCACACTCAGCACAGAAACCAACACAGGGCTAGATCTGACCACCTGGAGATCACGATTTGAGTGAAAACAGAGTCAGAGGCTTAACTGACTAAGCCACAGGCACTCCAGGAAAAACATTTAAAAAGTGGCAATTCCAGGCTAAAGTTTAACGGGTGACCCATTATGTTTTTCCTTTTCTTTTTAAAAAGATTTTACTTATTTATTTGACAGAGAGAGAGATCACAAGTAGGCAGAGAGGCAGGCAGAGAGGGGGGAAGCAGGTTCTCTGCTGAGCAGAGAGCCTGATGCCGGGCTCGATCCCAAGACCCTGGGATCATGACCTGAGCCAAAGGCAGAGGCTTTAATCCATTGAGCCACCCAGGTGCCCTATGTTTTTCCTTTCTAAAGAGTTTTATACTTTTTTACCACATACACTTTGCTTCAACGAAGAAACAAATTTGACAAATGAAGATGTTTCAAACATCTTTTGTATTTTAATCCTATGTGAGTTAAAAAAAAAATACATCTGACTTTAATTATCAGGGCATTTTTGGGAAGAGTCATTTCATAAATGATCTCTTTAAATCTTGCCAGTAAGGATTTTAAAGTTTTTAATAATACTCACCTTCAAATTCTATTACCATTTACCATTTACTTTCTCAGTGCTTTTTTTTTTTTTTTAAGATTTTATTTATTTATTTGAGAGAGAGAGACTATGAGAAGGAGGGTCAGAGGGAGAAGCAGACTCCCCGCCAAGCAGGGAGCCTGATGCGGGACCCGATCCCAGGACTCCAGGATCATGACCTGAGCCGAAGGCAGTCGCTCAACCAACTGAGCCACCCAGGTGCCCTCTCAGTGCTTTTTAAAAGGTCGTTCTAAGGAGCATGAAATTAGATCCCACCTTCCACTTGTAAAAACTGTCTATGACAAAAAAAGGAAGGAAGGAAGGAAGGAGGGAAGGAAGGATAAAGTTCAATGACAGTGCCAACCTCAGATTAATGAATGTATGAGATGCAGAGATAACCATCTCATATTTAGGAGACACCACTGCTTAATAAACAGAGTGCTTTCCTCTCACCTTCAGCCAGGTGTCTCTCCTAGGATGTGTGCTCATGAACCTAATTTAATTAACTACTTTGGTTCTTAACTATGTAACCTTAAGAATTTACAGGTATGCTTGCACATGTATGAAATGATGTGTATGAAGTGACTCATTACAGTACTGTCTGCATCTGCAGAAGACAGGAAACACCAGCATGTCCATCAACAGGGAACTGGTTAAATAACTATGATAAATTCACACAATGGTGTATTTCCAGCTATACAAAAGCACACATTGGTATAGTTCCAGCTATACAAAAGAAAAAGAAAATGTACAGATATGGGACATTCTCCATCATATATTATGAAATGAAAATAGCAAGGTGCATAATTCTAAAAGGTGTGTTATCTTTTTGTAAGAAAAGGGAAAAAATACGAAATGAAAATGTATACAGTAGTAGTGAAAATATACACAAGAAATTAATATGAGATTTCCCTAATAGGGTGGACAAAGAAAAAGACAGGAGCAAGACTCAGAGGGATACATTTGATACCTTCTTGATTTTTAAACAAAACAAATATATTATCTACCCAAAAATTTCAATTAAATTCAGAAGTAATTTACCCACAAGAAGCTGAACGCATGCCTTCCTCAACTCTTCTCTGCCTTGGCATCCTCCAAGGACCATATCATACAGCACTTCCTTTATGTTGCCCCAACTTGTTGCTTGTCACACTAGTACACCACTTCTCACAGTTAGTTGGGTATTTGTCTTCCCAGGAAGCTGATCCTTCAGAGGAAGAATGATTCATCTTTTTATCACCAGCTCCTCTCACAATGTCAGGACTTAGGCCCCTCAATGTATATTTTTAAAATACACCTCAAGTGCACTGAATCAAATCAATCCTAATCCTCAGATCATGGAACACTGTCATTATTCTACCATGCATGGCTCTTTTTAAAAATTTATTTTTAACAATAAAGTGAACATCCATGGACCCACACCAAACTGAGATATAGAACACTGACACCAAATGTTTATGTAGATGCCTCTTTCCTAACCCTTCCTTTGCCTTCCTGAATCTAGACATAGACCTTACAGCCTTCACAAAAATTAACTCAAAAATGGATCATAGACAATACACTTGTCACCATCTTGTATGAAGGCTAGCTACATCAATTTTCCTGTCTTCCGTCATCATGTAGACCACAAAAGTCTAGACAGTCCTGACATCCCAGAACATCATACTGGGCTACAACATGGTTATGGATCTGATAAACAGGTAGCAAGTATGGTAGATGCTTTCATAATAAGACGTGCAAGCCACAGCATAGGATATAAACCCCCATCAAAATGAAGGGGCCTGCCACCTCAGTGGCTTCTGGAGGTCTATCCCTTGCAAAGTGAAAAGATATGTTGCTATCCTTCGCACTCAACCGAAAAACAAAACCCATGTTTGATAAGCCCTTATGAATTCCAGAGGCCATTTGATGTGCTATGCTGGCCCCCTGAATGATTAACCTGTAAGGCTGTCAGTTTTCACTAGGGAACACAGAAAAGGCTCTGCAGCGAGTTCAAGCTGTAGTACAAAAACAGTGCAAGATCCCAGCAAATCGGATGATACTTAAAGAGACTACAGCTAATAAATATGTTGCATGAAGTCTCTGTTAAGCCTCAATAAGAGAATCAGAGGGCATACCTCCAGTGTTTTATAGCAAAGCTATGCTCTGCTAGAGCCAGAATGCCTAACCATGGGTAATCGAGTAACCAGGTGACCCAAATCGCCTAAAATTAACCAGATTTTATCTGACCCATCCAACCACAAAGTTAGGCACAAAAAGCAGCATTCATCACTAAGAGGAAATGTTATAGAAATAAGCAGGCTGAAGCAGATCTGGAAGATAAAAGCTCCATAAGCAGGTAGCTCAGACTCCTTTAATATGAAATACTGTACGCAGTACGTGATACTGCTTCTCCTCACTCGATCCACACCTCTGGCCTCAGGTACAGCTGCTTATAACCAGTTAACTGAGGAGAAAAAGATTTGGGCCCAGTTTCCAGGTGTTTCTACAGTACATGCTAGCACAAGCCAGAAGGTGACTGCTATAATATTACAAGTCCAATCAGGACAGGATGAAAATGGGAAAATTTCCCCAAGGACGGGGGTGGGAAGGGGCATAGAATTTTAACAATATATACAGTTGTCTCCTTCACTTAGAGAGAGAGGGCCAAAACTAGAATCCATTCAAGGACAGTGGTTAAAGGCTTGACTGGATGGTTAAAGACTTCAAGAGAACATAATAGGATATATGACAAAATCTAGGGAAGCAGCAATGTGAATGAACTTCTAACATTACAGAGTGTCCCATGTGAATACTCACAAAAGGTATCTACTTGTAGAAGAGAATCTCAACGATGAGATGGATAAGAGAATACATTCTGGAAACAAGTCTCTTTCCCTGGCAAACCCAGTGCTTACTTTCGTGTAAAAATGGCCATATGGCAAGAAAGCAAGCTTTGTGTGAGCTCAGCAACATAGACTTCTCACCAAAGCTGTTTTGGGTACCTCCACTGTGTAAGGCTTAACCTCTCAACCACAAAGTCAAAGTTGAGTCCAAATATGGACTAGCCAACTACTCAGTAGCAGGTGTATTACATCAGACTGACTGTTCATGAAGGAGGTGACACTGATATTCCTAGAATCGCATTACGTTATACCTGTTCACCATTATTGCATTCCACACATTTTCTGTTCAAGAAATTCATTTCACAGCAAAATAGGTCCAGCAAATGGGCTTATGCCCATGAGTTTCACAATATCATCATATACCTCGCAGACAAACAGAAAAAGAACACTCTGCAATGCATTTTATGAAGCCAGCATAATAATCTGAATACCAAAACATGACATTAAGAAAGAAAAATTTTAGATCTCACTCCGTCCACCGAAGCAGAAAATCCTAAACAAAACATTAGCAAACCAAACCTAGTATTATATAAAGAGGATCTAATATATCACATTAAAGTTAGGCTTATTCTGAGATTACAAGGTCTGTTTAATACTTAAAAACACAATTAACATTTACAAAATAAAGTAACATTTTAATAGAAATAAACATCAATTCATAATTTTTTAAAAAAAGAATCTTTAAAAAAAAAAGAATCTTTTAGGAATGGCTTAATCTGTAGAGTATCCATTTTTTTTCAATTCACAGGAAGCCTCATATTGATAAATTATACTTTTACACTATGAGATCAGGAATAAGACAAGAACGTTCATTCACTATTATCAATTCTAAATGTAACTGTGTTAGAGTTCTTAGCCAAAAATATGTAAAAGAGCCTGGGTGGCTTAATGGGTTAAAGCCTTTGCCTTCGGCTCAGGTCATGATCCCAGGGTTCTGGGATCAAGAGTCCCACATCGGGCTCTCTGCTCAGCAGGGAGCCTGCTTCCTCCTCTCTCTCTGCCTGCCTCTCTGCCTACTTGTGATCTCTGTCTGTCAAATAAATAAATAAAATCTTTAAAAAAATAAAAAATAAAAATAAATAAAAATAAAAAGATTATAAAGGAAAAAATAAAACTGATTTCGTACAGAAAATTCAAAAGAATCTACAAATTTTTAACACATATGATAGTTTAGCAGGTCTCTAGTCAAGTATATTTCTGTATACCAAAAGAAAATGAAATCATTTACTATAGGATCAGATACTAGCAAACACTAAGAAAACTCTAATGAAAAATATGCAAGACATACACATACACACACATCATTATTTAAATAAATTAATTTCAATAAATGGGATATACCATGCTCAGGGATTAGAAAATTCAACATTGTAAAGATGTCAGTTCTTCCCAAATTAATTGATTCATAGCTTCTATGGAACTTGATAAACTGATTCTAACACATATGTAGAAATGTGAGGAGCCAAATATATCTATTACAATGGTGAGGAAAGAAAGTGATAAGAGTTTGTCTGCTGAATATCAAAACTTACTCCAAAGTTAGGAGGGTATAAAAGTTTAAAAATGTTGAACTTTAAAAATCAAAATATGGCACTGAGGGGGCGCCTGGGTGGCTCAGTGGGTTAAAGCCGCTGCCTTCGGCTCAGGTCATGGTCTCAGAGTCCTGGGATCGAGTCCCACATCGGGCTCTCTGCTCAGCAGGGAGCCTGCTTCCTCCTCTCTCTCTGCCTACCTCTCAGCCTACTTGTAATCTCTCTCTGTCAAATAAATAAAATCTTTAAAAAAAAAAAAAAAATATGGCACTGAGAAAAGTAGTAGTTCCATCAAGTCCCACAAAGTGAATACTTGTATATACTGCCTTTTTTTTCTTTCTTGTCCTAGTCACACTTCACCAAGGTATCTAACCACTCTTACTGCTTAGCTCTTGTACTATCTCCTGGGCTTCTTTTTTGCTATTTTCTCCAAAAATGTTTACAATGTGGACTTCTGAATGGCAAAACTTAATGTTTTTATTAAGGCTCTCACATTTGAATAACCTAAATAGATGTAAAACTTTAGGTCCAATACTTTAGAAGTTTTTCTTACAGCCAGTTTTGTTCTTGAAAAGCCTGAGGTCAATCTGATTCTTGTTCTTTATACAAGAAAAAAAAAATTTTTATGAGAAAACTTTTTAGATTTTTCTCATTATCTGTAATACTCTTAAATTTCAGTATGTGTCTAGACGTGGGTACTTTCCTCTTCTTTGATACTTTATGGCCCTTTCAATCTTCAATTTTTTTCTTATCCTGGACCCCTTTTGTTACTTGAATGTTGGCCCATCAACTTCTGTCCTTCATCTCACTTAAATCTGTATCCATGTTTGCTTTTTTCTTCTTCTTCCTTTTTTGTTGTTTTGTTTTGTTTTGCTTCTTTCTGGGAGAGTCTCTCCATTTTCCAACTCACTAATTTATTCTTCAGCTGTATTCATTCTTTTTTTTATTCCATTTATGTTATTTTAAATACTATGGTTTTTATGTTTCTGCTTGGGTTATTATTTCTTATTCTTGTATCACATTGCTACAGTCTTCCCTTTATTTCTTTTAATGTTTATGGGCTTAATTTTAGAGCCTAATGGTCTTATGTAATGGGAGTTTTCTTTTGAACCAGTGGCACCTCTTAACCACTTTACTTTGGCCTATGAACTCACTTACCTAGTAGTGCGGGTTCTTCTGAGTGATAGTATGCTCTGGGGAAAGACTGAGGGCCAGCCCTCTGGGCTATGTTGGGGGTTCAAAGAGAGGGAGGAAGAGAAACCCCTACACTAGAAACCCCTAGTGGATAGTCCCATCACTACAAAAACCACTGTAAATTATTTCAGTTTGTTATCTACCAAGTAACCCTTCAGATCAGAGCTCCCTCTCAGACACCATGGGAGAAAGGGCAATTTTCTAAGGCACTTCCTAGAGTCTAGGGCCGACAGTGCAACCCACCAGTCCTGAGTCTGGAGGGGGAGGAGTGAACAAATAATGCACAAGCTAGTCAATCCTTACCTGTCTTCCCCAAATCTTCACCCAAAAGGGCTTTTTGCTGCCAGATTTTATCTGTGAAGACACCTGCAGGAGAGGTCTGGTTCACTGTACTAGTACCTGCTGTGAGAAAGCAGGCAAAGGCAACTGGTTTTCTCTAATGAATCTACTCACAGACATTCAGCCAGCCACACCCCCACCAAGAACCACTTCGAAACAGCTCCCATGTCTCCTGGGAGTTCTTTTTTTTTTCTTTTAATCATTATCTAAACATACTAAAAGAAACATTCTAATCAAAATATAACAGAATTTACATGGCTTTATTTATACATTACTGGTATTGAAAGCAAACTTTATACAAAGTTTTATACACGTAAAAAAAAAACCCTTGGCTAGGCAAAGCCATGTATGTGTGTACACACACAAACACACATACACACACACCAAGTATTTTACATCATCGTAATTATACATATTTACATATACACTATTTAAATTATTTTACAATTTATCAAAATGAGAGGCAATTAGAAAAGCAAATAAAAATGGACGAAAACAAACAAAATAATTGTTTAAAATACTACAAAATTATTTTGAAAAATCTAGAAAAGAAAGCCGTTTCTCTGAAATATCAAAACTAAAGTTTCAATGCCATTTCGTTGTTGCTTTTATCTTAATAACAAGTTCTGTTTAAAAATAAATTATCTTGACCAGTAACAAGTGAGCAAATCAGACTGACGACTGGAACAAGCTAAACATGCTGACTTGAGATTCAAGAGTCAGTGAGTAATAGTAAATGTAGACTTTTATCTAGTAATCAAATACGCCATAAAACTGCCCTCTACTTCCCCATTTAAAACATGAGGAATTCTAAGCTTCTGTGTAGTATGCAGTATCAACTAAGACTCCAAGGAGTTCAGCAATTTATCTGTAATGTAAGAAAATGCTGACATTATGATTCTATTTTTCTGATAGGACCCTTTTATAAGGTGTTATTCTTTAAATGAGTTCACTCAGATATCAGCATTAAGAACTAGCTTTTTACAGAATTAATTTGGTAACTTTATTGCTATATTCTGATTTTGACAAGAATTTAATGAGACCATAGTACTTAGGATGAAAAAAAAAAATAGTTGAGACAGCTAGAAATAAAATAACCTACAGTTTTTGCTATCATGCAAGCAAATAAAATTTCAAATATCAAAGCCATTAAGATTTTAGATTTGTATTGGAACTAAGAAGCATAACTTCCAGGAACAAGTTAATTCTTTCATGAATGTATATTATCTCCACGAGAGAATGGAAGTCACATTTTAAGAGAATATTCAGGTAAAATAAAACCTCAGCTGAAGTTCTTAAAGGCAGTGAAAATTTTAAAGCACAGTAAATCTGAAAAAGAAGCAGGCCATTTTGGAAAGTTCTTAGTAAGTTTTTTCCATTTAAATACTCCATTACTCAATCTTACATTCCGAATTATGTAAATAGGATTTTAACATCACAGTAAACTGCTAAATATCTTCTTAAAATCTCATTAGCAAATAAATTGCTTAAAGAGGATACTGAAATTAACAGATTATCTCAAGATAGTACTTTACACTGGGTCCAGAAATATTTAAAACAAAAATATTCAGAACGCTTCACATTAAGACCTATGTCTAAATACAGTTTCTATTCAGATTTAATTTGAACTGAATTTGAAATTAATTTGAAATTTGGTGTTCTGTAGTCAAATAATTATGATTACAAATAAATTGAAAAATAGCAATTGGTTACATATCTTTAAAATTTTCCTTATGTAAAGGTCCAAAATATCTAAGCAATTGTTTCAGGTCTTACAGAAAAAAACCCTGCTGATAATTACTTAATAAACCTGTACAGAAATGGCTTAAATAAACTGAGGAAACATGTCTGTGAACATTATTAATTTAAATTAACATAGTAAATCATGATGACAGTGGATTTCATGTTTATGAATGATGTATGTTCTATATTCCAAAAGTATTTAGTACTAATTAAAATTTGAAAAATATTAAATTACAAAAACAACAGATTTCATTAACGGTGAAATATGTGCTATTGAAAAATGTTTTATTTTCTTCATCTATAAAAGATTTTTTATTAACCAACAAATGCATTTCCTCTCCACCTTACACTCATCAGCCATCAGAAGGTTGAAAAAAAATGTCATATAGTATGTCAATTACACTTAAGAGAGAGTTGAGAGATGCCATGCTGATCTGAACTGCAGCAGGCTTCACTCTGAGCAGGTCCCTATGGATGAAGTGACCTTAGAATCCTGCATGAGCAATAATCCTCCAACCTGTAACTGAAGCAGGGACTCAACTGGATGTTTCTCACCCACTACTCGTATCTTCAGTGACTAACAGGCCCTTAACTGCACAGTAAGTAACAGTATCAAACATTTACTTTACTAGTCTCCTGTAGCAGAACCATTAACTACCTGCATTTTGACTTTTCAAAGAGCTTCATTAACTGCTGGAATCTTTCTGAGACCTGAAAAATGTTAAATGAATGTTAATTACAGATATCTCAATAACAGTTTTTTTTATCTGTGATTAATATTTTCGTAAAATATCTAGAGAAAGAAAAAATAGCCCTCAATAATAAAGAAATGAAGTAATGTTTGGAAAAATGAAGTGCCTTCATACTAAAGGTGATTACAGGTTTAATTTTTAACATTAAACTTTCTTAAACAAGCAAACATCATTACAAGACAGCTTGAAATCAAATAGGTAAATGGTAAGACAATAGGGAAAAAGATTAGAATCGTTCCAAACTTCTTCCATAATCACCAAGTTTTTATTTTATTTTTTTAAGTTTTAATTTCCTTAAGTAATCTCTATGCGCAAAGTGAGGCTCAAACTCACAATCCTGAGATAGAGAGGCACGTGCTCTACTGACTGAGCCAGCCAAGTGCCCCTTAATAAGTTTTTAACAGTTGTACATGAAGAGCCATATTGTTAAAGAAGTTAGCTAATAAAGATCTACATATTTTAAGCATGACAAAAGTTAAATCTGTTTATAGTAGCAACACTTGTAAAAACTACAAAGATGCAAAAATTGGGTAGTTACCTGATATGGATCTTTATTCAATTTGGCAGCTAAATAAGAAAATGTTTTCAGTGATGGCCCTCTTTTTTGACACTCCAATAAAATTTCCCGGTCATCATTTCTGAAGAGAGAATAATGGTATTTGTTTAGCCTTTGCATATTAGAGCCGAAAAGTAACAAAACTCCACTGCCTTAATATCTACAATAGAGGTGACATTTTTATTAAAACCCACAGAAAAAAAGAAAAAATGTATATACCAAAATATGGACAATGAGGATCTCTGAGAAGAGATCATTATGGATGATGTTTGAGCTCACAGGTATTTTCCAAAATTTTCTAAAACAAAATTATTTTTCTAATGCCAAAATTAAAGATTTTTTCCAAAATTCTCTCTTTAATTGTGGAGTACTTTTAAAACCAGGGCCCAAACATGGTCACAGTCTTAAAAAGCAGCAGCACCAACAGTAAAATGGAATCCAGATCTTCTCATTCCCAGACCTGTTTTTCCACATGGTCTGAACCAGAGTGTGTTGTTATACTCTCTGAGATCCTATTCTGCCATCTGTAAATTACCTAGAAGGAAGGCACGGAAGACTGTGGTATTAAACAAAACTGGTCACCAGGAAGTTGCTTGCTACAGAACTCCCTCAGACCTTTGAGCACTTCTGGGGCCCGAGGTTAAGAGCAAAAGCAAAGAGACAGTTTCTGGAGATTTGAGCTAAGTTCAGGGTGACAAGGGAGAGAAGACGTGGGGCTCTCAATAGATTAGGGAGCCAGGCTCTCCACGTGTTCCCAACACCAGCTGTTCCCCAACGTGCATGCCCCCAGACTGCACTTTAGAGACTGGTGGTGTTCTGTGGTAGCTAGTGTTTTTGGTTAAAATAAACATATCTCTCACTTAAAAGATAAAATACAATAAAATTAAGTAGAATAGAATAAAGTAAAATAATAAAACCGGTCACCAATTTCAGTATGATTGAGTTTCCCTTATTATGCACACTAGATAAGTCTGGGGAGCAATGAACCAATGGTTCACAACTTCAGTTACATTTGTGTCTGAAATGGGGTCTTTAAATCTGCATTTCTTAAAAGTTCACATAGGAATCCAAAGTGCAACCCTATTAATGAAACTTTTTTCAAACTCCTAGTTTAGGGGAAAATACAAATTACAAAGCCTCATACTTTCTGCCCTGTCTTACACCACCTGTCCTTCTTCCTTTCTAAAATGTGGCTATTGGGGGAACGGGGGAGCGCCTGGGTGGCTCAATCAGCAAAGGATCTGCCTCTGGCTCAGGTCATGATCCCAGAGTCCTGGAATCAAGTCCCACAGCAGGCTTCTTGCTCAGCAGGGAGTCTGCTTCTCCCTCTGCCTGCAGCTCCCCTTGCATGTGCCTCCCCCTGCCGACAAATAAATAAAATCTTTAAAATAAATAAAATATTTTTAAAAATAAATAAATGAAATAAAAATAAAATTGGTTATGGGCACCTGGGTGCCTCAGTTGGTTAAGCATCAGCCTTCAGCTCAGGTCATGATCGAGCCCTACATCAGACTCCATCCTTAGCATGAGCCTGCTGCTCCCTCTTCCTCTGCTGCTCTCCCTGTTTGTGCTCTATCAAATAAATACATAAAATCTTTCTAAAAATAAAAATAAATAAAATGTGGTTATGCTAGGGCACCTGCGTGGTTCAGTGTTTTGAGCATCACACTCAATTTCGGCTCCAGTCAGTCTTGGGGTTGTGGGATCGAGCCTGACATCAGGCTCTGCACTCAGCATGGAGGCTGCTTGTCCCTCTGCCTCTGCTTGTCCCCATGCTCACACTCTCTTTCAAATAAAAAAAAATAGGTAAAATCTTTAAAAAAATTAAAATGTGGTTATACCAGTTCCTTACAAATCAAAGAATTTTTAGTTAAAAAAATGATGTCACAAAAACAAAAAACAGGAGCAGCTGGGTGGCTCAGTAAGTTACGTGACCAACTTAGCTCAGGTCTTGATCTCACAGTCGTGAGTTGGAGCCCCACACTGAGCTCCACGCTGAGTATGGAGCCTATTTAAAAAGAAAAAAAAAAAAAAAGTGAAAACTTATATCCATGGTGCTAATGCACAAACCTGGTTAAGAGCCTCTGCTCTAGATCATTCCATACTCCAGCTGAACTGTACTCTAGAATGCATCTTCTACCAACTTTGGCCATTTTTGAAGTATGTCATTACCTGCCTTATTTTAGGTTGGGATGACTAAACTATGATGGCATGACAGAACAGATGCCTGGCCTGCAAACATTTCCTGGTGACTTGAGTCTCAAGAGTCTTACCTTGTCCATAAAACTATAATTTCTCCCTTCTTTTTAATAACATTCTTTGCAGAAAGGCTTTTAGGAGATGTGGCAGATGCTGCTGATAGATCCTTAATCCCTGGGCCTGATGATGACGGCTCTTTGCTCACTGCAGGGTCTTTTTTCTTATGGGCTTTCTTTCGGTGAGCTTCACCATTCTCACCAGAATCTTGGGTAATTTTCTTGGTCTTTTCCCTACTGCTTAAATCTGTTTCCCTCCTCTGTTTTTTATTAGAATGGTTTAGATCAGAAAGGTTTTTTCTCTTTTTAGGAGCATTATCCAAAGCTCCAGGCAATACTGAATCATCAGAATTTGATGCCGGCTCTGACTTTAAATCATCCTTTTTTACTTCGTGTGAACTGGGAGGTTCTGAGGTCAAATCAATACAGGTTTCCTCAACAATGCATTCCAAAGGCCTGTCTGCCACTTGCACCTTTTCTTCCTTACAGTTATCTTCATCTACGCATATCACTTGACACTCAAAGTGTTCAACAGCTAAGGCAGGACAGTTCCCTTCGTTTTTACTCTCACTTGAAACATCTTGTGTCAAATCAATAAAAGCATCTACGGTATCGGGCTGCATTTCATCTAGTATTTGAGCACTCTGATCCAAACTGCCTTCAGAGCATCCCAACTGATCAATATTTAAAACTGTTACTTCTATGAATTCCCCCAAGTTTTTGGTCTCAGTGACTGAGTCTTTCGTGAGGTCTATATAGGTGTTTGGAAGATGATCCTCGACAGAATGTGAAATTTCCTCCATTGGAGGCAATTCTTCAATGCTTTCAGGTACTTTTGGTTCCCACACTTGGTGCAACTTAAAGCATTCATCAGTCACTTCATTACTATGGCCCACTTTACCTGAAGCATCTTTAAGAAATTCATATATATCGGGAACCTGTGTTTCTATCATACAGTCCTGTTCTTCATGGGCTGATTTACTGCTATCAACATTGTTGTCAGAATTTAGTTCCTCCACAGATTTAAAAACTCCGTTCTGACATGAAACATAGTCTTTCTCTGCTGCTTTATCAGCGTCCTTTTCCACTCCAGGCAAAGATGCCAATGACTCATCAGCCACCGCATTCTGTTTAAGACTAGGGGAGGTAGATGGTGCTGCCCGCCGTATTTTCACAATGAAATGATCATTGGACTTTTCCATGATGACAGCATGCATGGGTAGGTTGGGGTGGTACTGAAAGCCTGGAGCAACAGACCGACTTGTCCACGATGAAGAACAACTTGATTTGCTGCTTGAATTATCAGACTCCAGAGCTAAATGAATATCTTGTTCAGATGCATCCTCTTCCTCAAGTAAGGCATCCTCACTAAAATGGGCACTAATAACTTCTTCAGGAGTTGAACTGGACAAAACTTCAGGCTTTAGGAAACTGAGATGACCGTCTGACTTCAGAGGTGATGGCACTGTTAAAGAGACCGCTAGATCTTCCAGAAGTATGGAGGAAATGCAGGGTTTGCTCTTTTCTGAACTACACACATTATCTTTACTCAAAGCTATATTAGTGGACACGTCAAACATGCAACTTTCATCCAACACATCAGGATGAACTGGCAACGAAAGCCCTGAAGACAGAGAAGGGCCTTTCTCGGATGATAATAATGACCAATTATCATCACTAATCATTTTAGGACATGGTGAAACCACCCCTGAAACTAGCTCATCGGTTGTACAAGCTGGTATAGATTCACACTTAAGACTCTCCAGCAGCTGTTTTTCTGGGGTCTTTAACTCCCACTCACTTTTTTCATTACAATTAACGCTGTTATCTAAAAGGTCAGAACCCTGTAACAAACTTTTAAATATTTCACCCATCTGGGCATCACTCACTAAATTAAAAGTAAGGCTAGAGGCTTGCTGTTCAGTGAGAATCTCAAAACTGCGCTCTGGCTTCAAAGCTGCATGCTGGGATGTCTGTGTGTCTTCGATGGTGTTGCCTTCGGTTTTTTCTGGCTTTGGGGTGCCGGGACGGTTTGGTTCCAAGGAGTGTTCTTCAGATTGAGAGTTCTTAATATTATCGAAGGAAGTGTTACAACTTTTTTTAATGTCACGCTTTGCTGTGTTAATGTTGAAATTATTTTGGTCTTGATGTTTTTCCTCAGACTTTTTACATCCTGGTAAAGACTTACAATTAGCAGAATCTTCTGATTTGGGGGATTTCTCTTTCAGCATTTCCTTGCTGGAGCAGTCCACATTTCCCTTCTGACCATTTGAATACTGGGCTTTCTCTTTATTTATCTTCTCACGTTTTCCTTCATCACTGTCACTGCCAAAGTTTATGGAATCACAAAACTTTACTAAGATTTTCTTAAGCTTTGCGAACAAATAATCCAGCTGTTCATCTACAAATTTCCACAGTTTTTTTTTCATATCTGGTAGCTGCTGTTCAAATAAACGGTCCACAATGCCATTCTTCTTAACTTGCTTAAGCTTGGATTCTATAACATCACAGAGATTATTCTGTAAAGTAACCATGGACTTTGAGATTTTAGATAAGTCAAGGTGTTTAATTAGTGATGTAAAACTCAAAGTCGCTGACTCAATAATTCTATGGAATTGCATCAATGAAAATTTTACCTTAAATTTCATATAATTTTTCCTTACATGTTTCCTTATCATTCGTAACATGTGCATAATCTCCCGTACAGAAGAGGGTGCAGCAATAATCGGAACTATTTTTTCCAGGCTGGAAGTACTCATTGTCTTGTCTTTCTTCTCTGTTTTTGAAGATCTGCTAGATTCACTTTGTCTTTTATTCCATTTGCTTTTGGTCTGATGGATTTTTATAGAAGATGTTTTTCTAGTCTCTTTACCCAAATGCAGAGTACTTTTCCTACTTCCTGGGCTAGTTTTTGTGTTCTGCACTTCATCAGAAGTTCTAGGTGTGACACTTTTTTCAAAACTTTTTTGTGGCTTAGATTTTTCATTGTCACTTATAATTTCTCCTTCTTCTAATTCATCTAAAGATGAGTTCTTATGAGAGTCTGTATCTGTAAATTTGTCAGACTTGCAAATTGGCTTTTGATTCTCCTTATTGAGATCAGACTTGCTCTTGGAGGTAGACTGAGCTGAATTTGGTGGAAATATATCTGTGGAAGAGAAATATATATTACAGTCACATGACTATAGTCTTAAGTCATTTGAGATTTCCATACTAAATATAATAAAAACTTATAAACTGCAGCAATTCATTTTTTTTATAAGTAGGCTTCATACTTAGTGTGGAACCCAGGGTGCGGCTTGAACTCATAACCCTGAGATCAAGACCTGAGCTGAGATCAAGAGTCAGATGCTTAATTGACTGAGCCACATAGGCACCCCCAATTCATATTTTAATAGCTTTTTTATAGTAGAATGTTAATGCCTAATAATTAATCATGTCGTATGTCTTTACTGGTCTTAATTCGTGCTCAGTGATAATATAGTTTGGTCATCAGACTAACCATCAACCAACTCTCGGGGTATCTTTGGGTATCTTCATGTTAGCAGCACCACCTACTCGATACCATTTGATGATGACTTTTGAACAAAACTCTGAAAGCAAGCAGAGTATTTGAAACAATCTGCCCTAATACTCTTTTTTGTAAAAAGAACAAAATTTAGATAAAAGGCTCAATGTACATTTCAAATCAATGACAGGGGTCTGAATAATATTTTAGTTATTTTACCAAAAAAAAAAAAAAAAGAGCACTGGGACAGCTGGGTGGCTCAGTCACCCTTAAATGTCTGCCTTCAGCTCAAGTCATGATCCCGAGGTTCTGGGATCCAGTCCAGCATCAGGCTCCTTGCTCACAGAGAAGCCTGCTTCTCCCTCTTCCTCTGGCTACTACTGCCCCTACTTTTGCTCAGTCTCTCTCTCTTTCTCTCTGTCAAATAAATAAAATCTTAAAAAAAGAAAAGACACAAATTCTTCTTGCTTATGTATTTTGCATTCTCACATAAAGTTATAGAACATAATATAAACTATTACCTTTATGACTGTTATTACATAACGGAACTTGAGATGGGCTTTCCAATCTAAGAACTTTTGCTACAGGTCTCACTGGACTATTCAGAGGACTGATGGCTTCTGGAATAGGCCTCAGGTGATTAAGGTCAATGCTTAGAACTGAATTCTCATCATCGTTATATACTGAGTTTGTTTCACCGATTTCCATTTTGTTGTCCATTAATTCAGTCTGCTGAAGTGAAGATTCCAGTGTCTCTTTAAGTGAGGAAGGCTCCAAACGACAAGACTTACTTTCAACCAGTGGTGTATCTACAAGAGAAGGCTCAAATTTGCGGTTACCATCTTCTGAAAGGGCTATTGGCAAAATGCCAGTTTCTTCAACTGAAGGCTGCAAAATGCTGTCACTGGATTCAGCTACTTCTATTGAAAAAGCCTCTTTCATTCCCATACCTCCAGAAACACAAGAATCCACATCATCATTTTTTTTGGTATCCAATTCCAAGCCAAAGTTTTGAGAAACATTTGTTTGTAATATGTCCACTACTACAGGAACTGCTGCCTTTGTATCATTAATGGTTTGTTCCTTTTCTGCTGGTGAGGGAAACATGGATTCTGTTTGTTTCATTTCCACGGGTGCTGAGAAAGAAGTCTCTGTATGACAAATGGGCACATCACAATCCACAGTATTCTCATCAGATTTAACTAACAAACTGCTTTCTTCTTCTATTTTCCTTTCTGGATTACTGGTCCTGACTTCAGATACAGCTGCAAGAGCATCCTTTGGTTCCGACAACTTGGATTCCGTTTCCTCTGTGGTATGTTCATTGACCGAGGAAACACATGTCACTGTTGTCGCATGCACCAAGCACTCCAAATCACACATTCCACTGGATTTGGGGATACTGGTTATCTTATGGTGGTTATCCTGAGAAACAGGCTGCTTTTTAGCAGGAGAAAGAGTTAAGTTCAATTTTTCCATAAAACTCAATTTTAAGTCTTTTGTTTCATTTGGACCAATGTCAGCTTTAATTACAAGCTCTTTATTATCTGTTCCTTGAGAAACATCAGTGTTACAGACTTCACCTTTATCACTTTTTGGCTCATTCTGTCTCTTTAAATCAGTAGTGGTTTTCTTAATTTCTTTGTTAGTCTTCTGCAAATGTTCTGTAGGTGTTCTTTTTTCACTTCTTATATGCCTACTTTCTTCTTTGCTTTCTCGTTCTCTTTTCCTCTTATCTTCAGTTCTATGCCGTTCTGCTTTTAAAGGTGTATTTTCCCATTGGTGCACAGCATCAACTTCCTTGGAGTCAATGTGTTTATGAGCTCTACTGGATGAAAGAAAGGATGGACATCTTCCTTCTTGAAAACTATGATTACTTACACCTCTATCTCTTTTACAATCTTCCCTTCCTCTTCTCTCTTCTAGATGGTATTTACTTGAATTATGAGAAGATTTTATTTCACTCTTGGAATGAGGAAGTGATGCTCGTTCAGATCTTCTCCAGTGATCCTGGTCTTTTACTACAGATTTAGATTTTTGATCAGCTTTTCTTTCTTCTTTGTCTTGTGATTTAAGTTCTTTTCTATTTGTATTTTGTGATCTTTCACTTTGTCTTTCTAGTTTTTTGTCACTTTGAGAGTCCATTCGAGTGTATGACCTTTCTCTAAAGGTCTCTTTCTCCCAAGAAGAGCTAATTCGTTCATTTTTATAATCCAAGTCTGTGTTACTTTTGAACTTTGAATTTTTGCTTTCAGCCTTTGGTTCACCTTTACCATATTTCTCAGGACGTCCTTGTAGCCTTTGACTAGTCTCTATGTTCCTCGGTTCACCATCACCACAACTAGTATTTAAGTCTTTCCATATTCTATCAGTTCCTCTGCTATATTGGCTATGTCTAATATCTTTTCTCCCTCTTCTATTATCTTCACTTGAAATACCCTCACCAACCTGATAATGGGAACGTGACCAAATGCCATTGGTGCAGTGTTTTTCAATAGATGGAGGCAAATACAAAGTGCTCTTTTTTTCACAATATGATTTTCCTTCCTTTTCGGGATTTGGCAGTGAAGTGCTATGATGTCCATCTTTAGAAACATCACTTTTCACTCTGGGATCAGTCTTTGAACAATCATCCAAATGGGGAGATCTGGATTTAAGATCTTTTGTTTTAACTATATCTGCTATCCTTGCAGTTTTGTGATTATTTCGAAAATGTGAGAACTCGGACAATCTATTAAGAAATAAAAATTGACAACAAAAACCAAAGTTAATTTCTTGTTAATAATCCAGATTTTAATTACATGCAAAACACTTTAAAAGTCAGGCCCCACATACTGGCAAAATTAATTTTATTTCATATAAAGACGTGAGTGACGCTTACCAGCTTCCAACTAAATGGGCCCATTTTTTAAAATAAGGAAACTCCCTTTTAGTTGTTTTGCTCAAACTCCGAAGGACCTCTCCATTCTATCCCAGCACTTAATCAATGTCTTCCAGACTTCCCTCACCACAGCAGACCACTCCCAAACTAACCACAGATTCATTTCTTTTAGAACAAGTGACATTATTTTCTTGTCCTCGCTCACTCTAAAGCAACTAAAACAGAAGGAAAAGTAAAACAATGCCAGGCAACACAGATAATCATAGAGTTCAATGGAGCTCTCTACCCCAGTTTTCTATTTCACATACAATTCCACAGGAAACCAAAGCATCAATACCCATCTTAAAGGGGCACATACTACGCAAAAATAAAGAGAATTCTCTCTTAGGGGAATGGCATGTACTTATTGTTTAACAACAACAACAGCAAAAGCCTAAGTCTTAAGGTTTTATAGTAGTGTTCCAGAAAACTGGCAGTTTTCCTAATAATAAAATGTAAATAGCTCATTTTGGTTCGTTGTAATACTTTAAGTCATCTTCCTAAACTTCTATAACTTCCCTGAATCTCCATAAATGTATTCCTAATCAGTACTAAATGTATAGAGAACACCAAAGCTTAAAAGACTCAGGAATAAGGGGAGATTTTTATAAAACAAAAGAGGACATGGGTGACATACAACCTAAAACAGTATGTACATTTTATATGGATTTTGTTACGGGCTAAATTGTGCCGCCACCTCCCCCCGCCAAATTCTTATGCTGAAGTCCTAACTTTCAGTATCTCAGTGCACCTTGATTTGAGGACAGGGTCTTTATAAAGGCAGTCAAGTTAAAGAGAGGCCACTAGGGTGGGCCTAATCCACTATAACTAATATTCCTATAGAAAAGGGAAATTTGGGGACGCCTGGGTGGCTCAGTTGGTTAAGCGGCTGCCTTCGGCTCAGGTCATGATCCCAGTGTCCTGGGATCGAGTCCCACATCGGGCTCCTTGCTCGGCAGGGGGCCTGCTTCTCCCTTTGCCTCTGGCTGCCATTCTGTCTGCCTGTGCTTGCTCTCTCTCCCTCTCTCTCTGACAAATAAATAAATAAAGTCTTTAAAAAAAAAAAAAAGGGAAATTTGGACACAGAGCTATGTGGAAAATAAAAGCAACAGAAGAGACACAGGAAGAAAGCAACCATTTACAAGCCAAGGAAAGAGGCCTGGAATAGATCCTTCTACACATAGCCCCCAAAAGGAATCAATCCTGCTAACACCTTGATCTTAGATTTCTAGCTTCCAGGACTATGAAACAATAAATTTAAACAACAGTATTTATTAAGCTACCCAGTTTGTGGTCATTTGTTAAAGCAGCCTTAGGAAACTAATAAATACCTTAGCTCAAAAAACAATTAGAAGATACCTTCCACTTGGGAAAGATGAACATAAAAAACACTAACCATAAAAGAAAAACATCTGATAAACTAAACATCACTAAAATTAAAAACTTCTGGGCAACCCTCTTGGGTCCCCTCCCTCCTCAAGAACTTTGTATTATCACTTTATTACCACTCAATAAACCTTGCTTTGCTGCCCCCCCCCAAAAATAAAATAAAATAAAAATTAATTAATTAAATTTAAAACTTCTATTCCTCATAAGACACAATAAAAAGTGATAGACAAATCACAGAATGGCAGATGTTCACAATAAATTTATCCAACAAAGAACTCATATTTGACAAAGGACATATGTGTTATGTATGTCATACTTATTAAACCTATAAACTATTAAACTATAAGCTCCTAAAAGATAGTTCTAGCCCACAGAGCTCATAATACATATTTAGTATAGCTCCTTACTAGATAAAAGTTATCAAAAGTTTTATTTTAAGAGGTACCTAGCGGGGCACCTGGGTGGCTCAGTGGGTTAAGCCTCTGCCTTCGGCTCAGGTCATGATCCCAGGGTCCTGGGATCGAGCCCCACATCGGGCTCTCTGCGCTGCAGAGAGCCTGCTTCCTCCTCTCTCTCTACCTGCCTCTCTGCCTACTTGTGATCTCTGTCAGATAAATAAAGAAAAAATATTAAAAAAAAAAAAAAAAAAAAAAAAGAGGTACCTAGGTAGCTCAGTCAGAAGTACAACTCTTGATCTCATGGTCATGAGTTTGAGCCCTAGGCTGGGTATACAGATTACTTAAATAAATAAGCTTTTTAAAGAAAAGTTTTCTTTTAAAATAAACCTTCACATAATATAATTTCCAGAATGCATACTCTTAAACTTTCACCTTATGTTATTTTTAATTTTTCTACTAAACATAACATTTCAACCAAATGATAAACACTTACCATTAGAATACCAAATATAGGTCACAATTATAAAGTGAAAATATCGGCAGAATATTTATTAGATAATATACAACCACATCAATCAATCTAAGGACATTATTCATATTCATATTTCATTTATTCACCCAGTTTCTCTTTCCACCCTGTTCAAACATGACACCCCACCCATAAAAGATCCAAAAATGTATAAAATTTCCCCCAATATTTCAGGAAGCAATCTTACACCAGCTGCACTGATGGAATTTAGGTTAGTAAACACACAGCCATCTTCATTTTCAAGAGGCCTGAAGTCCTTTATGATGCCATACAGTCCACACATAAGATTATTTTCTCTCACTCGTCAATCATTTATTGACTGTCTGCCATGTGCTAGGCTCTGAGCCAGGCTCTTGATAAAATGGTGAAGATACACAGACATAGTCCCTGCTCCATGAAGCTTACAGTTCAGTGAAAAGACAGATACTAAAAGAAAGTTCTAGCCCACAGGGCTTTTAAGAGAAATAACTTGGAGATAAGAAGATACTAGGGGCACCTGGTTGGCTCCATGGGTTAAAGCCTCTGCTTTCAGCTCAGGTCATGATCCCAGAATCCTGGGAGTGAGACCCACATTGGGGTGGGGGGGGTCTCTCTGCTCAGTAGGGAGCCTGCTTCCCTTCCCCTCTCTCTGCCTGCCTCTCTGCCTACTTGTGATCTCTGTCAATAAATAAATAAAATCTTTTTAAAAAAAAAAAAAAAAAGAAGAAGAAGAAGAAACTAAACAAGTAATTCTATTACTGATTTTAAAAACTCCAAGTATACATGAAGCCACAAAAGAGAAATCTGACCTATTCAGGGATAACAGACTAATAATACCCCTGCAAAAATGAGTTGGTTTTTAGCAGGTGGAGAGGACACTTCCGGGCAGTGGAAAAAGTCTATGCAAAAGCAGAGCTCACAGTACATCCAAGGAATCAAAAGAATGCCAGAGACATACCAGAGCTGTGACGCCTAGGACAAAGGTAAATGCTGAAGGCAAGGCCTGAAAAATAGTTTAGGACCATATTGTGAAGAGTGAGGTAATTCTATGATAGTGAAGTGTCCAGACTTGTGATTTTAAAAAGTATCCTATCTGGGGGCGCCTGGGTAGCTTAGCAGGTTAAGCATCCGACTCTTAATTTCGGCTCAGGTCATCATCTCAGGGTTGTGAGACTAGGCCCCATGTAAGGCTCCGCACTCGGCAGGGAGCCTACTTAAGACTCTCTTCCTTCCTCTTCCTCCACCCTTCCCCTTCCATCCTCTCTCCCTCTCTAAAAAAACAAAACAAAATAATAAAATTAATCATAAAAAATTAAAAAACAGTGTCCTATCTGCAGCTTTAATACTGATAAAAGACAAACCAAAGGCCCAAAAGAGCAAGAACGGATGCAGAGATACCCGCACAAAGACGACTGCCCGATAAGAGTTGACAGGTAGCAATGATGGTAGATATGATGAGAAATAATAATTAGAGAGATTATAAAGACATAAAAATCAGCAGGACATGGTAATGAATTTAGATGTGAGAGATGATTAGAGAGGTAAGTGTCAATGACTTCTAGGCACGGTGACTATGTGGCCCAGTTTGCCAAGCAATCTCACTGCAGTTATGAATAGCACTCACTTCTACTCTCAGAAGGGTCCTGGTGTGGGAAATAAATTGTCATTCTACCTCTAGATCTCTGGCCTGCACCAGCTGAATAAATGATGGGGAATCTACTGAGGTGGGATGAGGTAATTCTGAAAATTCTGTATAGATATGAAGTAGTTATCTGCATATAAATGGAACTGACCTCGTATGAGTGAGATTACCTTATATAAAAATAATGATGGAGAAAGATAAAAACACAGGTTTGAGCTTTGCAGAATTCCAACCTCATTTAGTATGAGAGAATAAACCCCAAGTTAGGAAGAAAACTAAGAATCATGAAAGTCAAAGCAAGAGACTATTTCAAAGAAAGAAAGTTAAGTATGTCAATGTGAGGGCAAATTAAAATCAGAAGTCAAAACTGTTTGATGGACTTAATGGCAGTCACCGTTAGCCAAAATGACAGCTGTTTTGGTGTACCAATGGAAGCAGAATCAGTGTGAAAAGGAGTCAAAGGTGAGTAGAAACAGAAAATGAAGACAGCAAGTTTAGATAACTGTTCTGGAGGTCTGGCTGTGCAAAGAAAAAAGAGAGGTAAGAAGTTCCCTGGAGAATACTGACCAACCAAAATTTTAAAGAGAGAGGAAACATTGGTCACTTAGAGTAAAACCTTAAATACTTAATGCATGATTTTCCTATCTTTCCACTCAAAAGTTTAACACAGTCCACATATCAACACCCAAGTGATTTATACACAGATTCACACCCTTCAATTGTACCTTTGGTGAAGATTATTTATTTCTTCATCTTTGCGATTTATTTCCACTCTAGCGGTTTTGATAAGTGCTGAAATATTCTTCTTAAGAGATTGGTTTTCATTTTTTAAGCTGAAATTCTAAACACCATAAAATACATTTAAAGTACATACAGAAATAAAGTATATGTCTACAGGATTATTAAACTTATATAATACAACTGATGATTACTGAATGTGCTAACTATATGCCAGGCATCACACTTTTTATCTTATGTAATTCTCAAAAAAGTCCGACGAGAAGCACTATTATGCTCATTATACAGCAGAGATTCAAAGATGAATGGCACCAGAGCAAGGCCAGTCCAACTGAAACTACTTAAAACAGGGTTCAGAATGAAAAGGCAATAAAAAGTTCAATAAAGGGATGTCTGGGTGGCTCAGTCGGTTGGGCATCTGCTTTTGGCTCGGGTCATGATCCCAGAGTCCTGGGAACAAGTCCCACGATAGGTTCCCCGCTCAGAGGGGAGCCTGCTTCTTCCTCTGCCTGCTGCTCCCCCTGCCTGCTCGTGCTATCTATCTCTGACTCATTCTGGCAAATAAATAAATAGAATCTTTAAAAAAAAAAACAAAGAAGAAGTTCAATAAAAAGACAAGAAGAAAGTTCTGCCTGGGTCATTATCTTGAAAACTGAAAATAAAAATGGTAGAATTTTATTATATTTAACAACTATTAAGTTTACCTTAAGTTAACTTGTAACAGTTTAACTGTTTAAGTTAAACTTGTTTAACTTAAGTTTAACTTGTAACAATGTACCAAACCCAGGATGAACAAAGAATGAATTTATTAGTACTAACTGGTTCTTTGGGGAAAAGGGAAACAAAGAGAAATTACTTTACAAAAAAAAAACACAAATAAAAACCAGAACAAGACATGACATTCCTGTATGCTGTATCATGTTCACAAAAAAAGTCACTCTTGCAAAAATTGTGAAGGCATCACCATTTTCTCCCAATGGCCATTCTAAAGTTTGCTCCTCAAACCAATCTCTTTCAAACCACCTGATCCCATCTCCATTAATTTTCCATTATTTAACTGTTAACTAGTCTAACAGACCTTTACGTAAATGTCATTTAACACATCAATCCGTTTTCTTATATTAGTTTCCTTGACACAGGAAATAATGCATGTTTTGCCAGATTTGCTGTTTCATTTAACACTAAAAAAAGAGTTTCCTTATAAACTGCCAACACTTTAGCATCTTAATTTCTAACAAAATCAATTTAACACATTTTGACTTAAAATTTAAAAAAAAAAAAAAAAAGGCCCTAGGGCCTCAGTAAAGTTTCTCTCTCATTGACTGGAGCAGTAAAACAAAAAGGCAAAAATATTCACTATAATCCTACCTGTGTCTGTATTTCCTTAAACTTTTTCATCAGCTCTTTCATTTGCAGCTGACATTTACCATATTCTACTTGCAACTGTAAGATAGAAAAAGATTAACTTAAGCATCATTCTAAATTATTTTCTTAGGTTAAGTGACATTTCAGAATATTTTAAAATTTAGAAAATCAACCTACTATGAAGGATAGACAAGGTCTATTCTACTAACAGATATTTAGTAAAATTACGAGTTCTAAAAATTGTCCCAACCAAAAACTTATTCTGTTCAGTTTCACATTCAATCCAGACCTTAAAATTCAAGGGAGAAAGAAATTTGTCTGAATTAAGGCTTGGGACATTTTAAAACTTAGAACAAATCATGAAAAGATAAAATGTTTTATTATACTGATTGCCTGTTGAGGTTTTATATATTCAGACACTTAAATTTAATCAACCAAAATTATAACTAAATTTAGACAAAATTATAACTAAATTTCTCATCTCAACAAAATATTTATCCAAAGGACATAAAAACAGGATCTCAAAAACGATTGTTTTAAAAAGCAGATCTGAAGGCACAGACTGACTTAAATATTCTTTTAGACTAAGAGCTAACTCTTAAACACAGAATGTTTAATAGTAAGCTGATGCCTGAACTTCAGAAGCTACAAAAGGTAAAATAACTGTCCTTAATTCTGGCAAACCATACATCATTATATGTTGCCTCCTTTGCAGTTCCTTCTTCAGTCAGGATTTCTTCATATAAATCCAAACAATTTCGGGATAGCACACATGATTTGGACGCAATGTCTAAAACAAACAAACAAAAAGCTCTTAAAATATGTACTTTCTGATTCAATCCTATCAAAATTGCAATGTCATTTTTCCACATAACTGGAAACAACAGTCCTAAAATTCATATGAAACCACAAAAGACAGCAAATACACAAAGCTATCTTGAAAAAGAAGACCAAAGCTGGAGGCATTATATCTACTGATTTCAAACTCAAAGTAATCAAAACTGTATGCTACTGGCATAAAAACAGACACACAGATCAGGGAAAACAGAACAGAGAGTCCAGAAACATATATGTATCATCAGTTAATTTATGACAGAGAAGCCAACAATATACAATGGGGAATGGATAAGCTCTTTCAATAAACGGTGTTGGAAAACTGGACCCCAACTTACTCCACACACAAAAATCAACTCAAAATGGATTAAAGACTTAAATGTGAGACCCAAAACTAAAAACTCTCAGGAAAATAAATATAAGGGTAAGTTTTTAGACATCAGTCTTGGCAAAGATTTTCTGGATCTGACATTAAAGGCAAGGGAAATAAAAGCAAAAACAAACAAGCAGGACTACATCAAACTAAAAAGCTTTAGCACAGGAGAACCTGGGTGGCTCAGTGAATTCAGTTTTCAACTCCTGATTCCAGGTCAGGTCATGCTATCAGGGTCATGAGATCAAGCCCCACCTTAGGTTCCACGATAACTTACAGAACCTGCTTAAGAGTCTCTCTCCCTTTCCCAAGCTCATGCTCTTACTCTCTCCCCCCAAATTAATTGATTAATTAATAAAAATAAGCTTCAGCACAGCAAAGGAAACCATCAACAAAATGAAAAAGCAACTCAAAGAATGGGAGAAAATACTTGCAAAGTATATATCTGACAGGGGGTTAATATCCAAAACATACAAAGAGCTCATACCACTCAACAGCCAAAAAAAAAAAAAGAGAGAGAGAGAGAGAGAGAGAAAAGAAAGGAAAAAAAAAGAATCTGATGGGAAAATGGGCAGAAAAACTGAATAGACATTTTTCCAAAGACATAAAAATGGCCAACAGGAACATGAAAAGGTGCTCCACATGACTAATTACAGGGAAATGCAAATCAAAAAACCACAATGAGATATTGCCTTACACCTGTTTTTGTTTTTTTAAGATTTTATTTATTTATTTGAGAGGCAGAGATCACAAGTAAGCAGAGAGGCAGGCAGAGAGAGAGGAGGAAGCAGGCTCCCAGCTGAGCAGAGAGCCCGATGCGGGGCTCGATCCCAGGACCCTGGGATCATGACCTGAGCTGAAGGCAGAGCCTTTAACCCACTGAGCCACCCAGGCGCCCCGCCTTACACCTATTAAAATGTCTATCATCAAAAAGACAAGAGATAAAAATATACATATAGCATAGGGAATATAGTCAATAATAATGTAAAACTTTGTATAGTGACAAATGGTAACTACACTTACCATGATGACCACTGCTTAAGGTACAGAACTGTCAAATCACTATGCTGTATACTTGAAACTATTATAATGCTGTATGACAAGTATACTTCAATAAAATAAATGAATAAATAAAAAGCATTTGCCGCAATTAGCAAGTAAACGTTTAGTAAAGGTTGCTGCTGGTTGTATCAGAAACTTCCCCTTAAAAAAACAACAACCATGAGACAACAAGTGTTGGCAAAGCCGTGGAGGAAATGGAACCCTTGTGCATGGTTGGCAGGAATATAAACTGGTGCAGTACTGGAAAACACTGTGGAGATTCCTCAAAGACTTAAAATTAGAACTATGATATGATTCAGCAATCCCACATCTGGATATTTATCCAAAGGACATAAAAACAGGATCTCAAAGAGCCTGCAAACCCATGTTCACTAAAGCATTATTCACAATAACCAAGATATAGAAAGAACCTAAGTGTTCACTAACAGATGGTTAAAGGTGATGTGGTATGTTAAAAAAAGAAAAAAATATATATGTATATTTACACACACACACACACACACACACACACACAATGAGATATTATTCAGCCATGAGAAGGAAGGATATCCAGCCATTTGCAACTACATGGATGGACCTTGAGGACATTATACTAAATGAAACAAGACAGAGAAAGACAAATACAGTACGATATCAACTTATATGTGAAATCTAAAAATGCCAAATACATAGAAACAGAGACTGGAATGATGGTCATCAGGGACTGGGGTGGGGGGTCGGGGAAGAAGAGATGTTGATCAAAGAGTATAAACTCCCAGCTCTAAGATGAGTAAGTTCAGGAGATCTAAAATACAGCATAATGATTATAGTTAATCACACTGTATTACATACTTAAAAGTTCCCAAGAAAATACATCTTAAATGTTCTCACCATAAAAAAGAGATGATAATTATGTAACAGGATTGATGCAGGTGTTAGCTTAGGCTAAAGGGTAATCATTTTGCAACACATATGTGTATCAAAACAATACTTACATACCTTAAACTTATACAACATTAAATGTCAACTATATCCCAGTAAACTGGGAAAAAAAGAAAATATATGTGCTAAGTTTTTTGAGGTTGTGTCTATTTCAAGTCAAAGGGCTATACATTTCTCCACCCCCTGCATTTCATCCAAATTGATACTGATTAGAAAACCAATTTACCTAAAGCACTTGTGTCAACAAATCAGTACCGTATCTGCTCAAAGATATCTTATTATTGCTTTGAGATAATTCTGATTATGGAAAGGTTTCTAATTTGGATAGGTCATTAGTTTCTCTGCATATCATACTCTTACAGATACACTTGAAAACATTTATAGCAACTACCCTTTTCAAAAGTTCTAATGTCATGTAAGCCGTGACAGTATGAGTAGTAATATATGTATACACAACAACAACAGTCTGCATTTTAATGGTACAAAATATATTTGCTCAAGGTCCAGTTAAATCTGAGACCTAGATGATAACAAACCTAAGTGCTAATCTGTTTTACTGATCAAACTTTAGACAAGAAAATAATTACCTAAGTAAAATTATTCCAAAGAATGGTCAAATTATTCAGGAACGATGCATTACTCTGAGAACTGTAACAAAATAAATATTGCTAATAGCAATATAAAATATAAAAAAGAACCTATTTTATTTTAGAATTTACATACCAGAAACAGCACTGTCCAATCCAGCATATATGTCCAAAGAACCTTCATCATTATTTTTAAGAGGAGAAGCTGCAAGAAAATCAAAGACTTGTTAAAAATGATTTTATGCACTTAGTGAAGTTTTTCTACTCCTACTCTGGGGAGCCAGGAAAAGGAGACTTTATCAGTCGTATACCACAAAAGACCATTGTTTTTAAGTTTTTATATATCCTTATAAACAGAAAGATCTCAATACATAGATTTATGACTCAGCGTCCTTTAGGCTTAAAAACTCACTTTCAAAAAGAAACTTTTGACAAGGTTCCAATTCCAATTACAGCACAGTAGTTCTATCAGACCAATCCCCCTGCTGAGAACAACTATAAACTCCAAGCAAACTGTTAAAAGCTATCCATAGTCAAATGCTCTACCACTAAACTATTATTGTGGTGATCATTTCCCATTACATACAAATACTCAATCATTATGTCATACACCTAATACAACTAATACGAAGTTGTATGTGTAATTATACCTCAATTTGAAAAAAGGTGGGGGGAGCAATCTAAAAAGCAAAAAAGCAACCCAAAGCAGGCAAAAATTGAAGAGGAGACAATACCTGAAAAACAGTCTTAAGTGTGTCCCCTATCCTTTTATTACAATTTTTTGTAATAAAATTTTTTGTAGAAGGATACGCCCTAATTAAAGCCAACAATGGGCAGTGAAAACTCTGATGGAAACCTCTAGTCCTAATAGCTTGAAGAACAAGAGAAAGAACTTGGGAGGGATAACAGCAACTAGAAACTAAGAAAGAAAATTCAGAGAGCTGGAGAATATTCCCCAAATTGGGTCCAAATCTCCAAGTGACCCCCAAAGTACATAAAGGCTAAAACTCCAAAATGTCGGGGCACCTGGGTGGCTCAGTGGGTTGAAGCCTCTGTCTTCAGGTCAGGTCATGATCCCAGAGTCCTGGGATCAAGCCCCACATCTGGCTCTCTGCTCAGCGGGAAGCCTGCTTCCCCCTCTCTCTCTGCCTGCCTCTCTGCCTACTTGTGATCTCTGTCAAATAAATAAAATCTTAAAAAAAAAAAATTAAAAAAAAAAAATCTCCAAAATGTCCAGCTAAAGTTAAAATACCTGAACAGGGTTTTCAGCTGCTATCCACCACAGGTAAGAGAGAAGTTCAGCTAAGTTAAATACTTGCTAAAAGTAAAAACAACATTCTTCCAAGCAATATAGCATAATCCAAATATCTCTAGAACATAACAGAATTCAGTGTCCAGAATGCAATCCAAAATTACTACATAGGAAGAAACAAAACAAAACAAACAAACAAACAAAAAAGAAAATCCTAAAACTGAAAACTACAATTTCTAATTTTTAAAAAAATTCACTGAATGTTCTTGACAGCTGAGCCAGTGAATTTGAAGATAAATCAATAAAAACTACCCAATCTGAAGAATAGAGAGAAAAAGATTTAAAACAAAATCAAACAAATAAACAAAAAACAACAAAAGTCTTAGTAACCTATAGGATAATTTCAAAAGTTCTCACATACTATATATCTGGAGTCCCAGAAGAGAGATGGGGACAAAATAATTATTCTATAAAAATACTAAAGAGTACTAGAAGGACTAAAAATGATAAATAATTGAGTAAATATAAAAGACAAATTTTCCTTAATTTGATTAACTTAATTTTTTTAAAGATACATAGAATGGTTTAGAGCAAAAATTACAGCTTTGTATCATGAGATTTATGACATCTTTAACATAAAAGGACGAATGGAGGTTAAAGACAACTATACATACAAGATTCTACATCTTAGGTGAAAAGGTACAATACTAGAAAGTAGACCACAAAGTGTTAAAGAAGTATACTGCAATCCCTTGAGCAACCACTAAAAAATAATGCAAAGAGGTGTAGTCCATAAAGCTAATATATAAATTGGAATGGAATTTTTAAATATATGTTGAATATATTTTCAACATACATATTCAAAATATATTCAACATTTGAAAGAAGTCACGAAAATCAGAAAGAAAAAAACTAATGAGAAAAACTAAAATAAAGAATTAAAATGATGATTAAATTCCAAACATAATAATACAGAAAATTCAAGGGTTAACTGACAAATAAAAATAGCAGATTGAATAAAATTATTGTATCAATGTTAAATTTACTGAAATTGATAATTATGCTGTTGTTATACTAGAAAACCTAACTTTCTCTTATGAAATGCACAGTGAAGTATATAAATAATATATGCAATTTACACATAACAAATACCTATTTTGTATTTCTTTGGATATGGCAATAAATATCATTACCACTTATACTGGCAAAGTTGTTAATTTCATTAAATTTAAGAGACCCAAAAGCATACAATAAGAAAGTTCACATTTACTAAGTATTTCCTATTTGCCAGGCACTTTACTGTATTAATTCATTTGTGTGTGAGAAGAAAAAGTTGATGAGTGGTATCAGTGAACATACATTATTTTATAGTTAAATAAATTTAGAAGAACAGTTAAAATGAGCTCTTACCAGAAAATACATCATATAAACTTGTTCCATCACCGTTGTCATCATCTGCTGCCATGATCCTATTTCCTTTTGACAGTCGCCATCTAAAGTATTAAATATAAAGATTTTCCACTTAAAATCAACCTCACAAGTCAGAGAGTGAACCTAGCTTTAAGTTAAAAAGCAACTTCTAAATTTGGACACAATGAATAAATTCACTCCCTATCACACTTTTTAAAAAGTGCCTAACATTTTCCAAAACCTTAAACTTGCTTATTATAGTTAAGCCATGTCACAAAGTAAATGATGCTGATTTTATAAAATAGAACAAAACACAAATTAACTTTTATACAAAAGTAAGCCAACTATCATACTAAATAAGTACAATTATATGCTGAGTTCTAGGAGTCTTCTTAGCAAAACATCCAACCTGGAGTTGGTCTTGGGAACTCCACACTTACATGTTTTCACCAGTAAGACACTAAGACAGGAACAACAAAGAAATTTGATAATATACGAGGCCTGGTAAAGATGTGAGAAAAGAGGTATTCTCATACGTCACCCAAGTGTAAACTGGTGCAAGCTGTACGGAGGCAATCTGACAATAGCTACCAAATTTTTAAATGCAAATAATCTTTGACCCAACAAGTCATATCTAGTAATGTGTTCTACAGATATACAAGCACATGGTAAAGATGTACATAAACGAATATCCAGTGCAGTGCTGTTTGTAGTGGCAAGAATAGAAGCAACAAAAGAATCCAAAACAAACCAAAAAATGTGACTTATCTGACAGTCTCCAATCTGCCAGTAAAATGTGATGAATGGCGCCTATGGTCAATGAACTGTGGCTACTGAGGGTTATTAAGGATACCTAGAGCTGTGCACTTCCGCTCCCACCAAGATATACTCTTAACAGCCAGGTTACATTTCCTACCAAATCCAATTATGCCAGTTTCCTTATTTTTTTTAAGTAATAGTATTAGGAGAGGCGCCTGGGTGGCTCAGTGGGTTAAAGCCTCTGCCTTCAGCTCAGGTCATGCAGGCGCCCTCTTTTTTTGTTTTAAAGTATTATCGGGGCACCTGGGGGGCTCATTGGGTTAAAGCCTCTGCCTTCGGCTCAGGTCATGGTCCCAGGGTCCTGGGATCGAGCCCCACATCCGGCTCTCTGCTCAGCGGGGAGCCTCCTTCCTCCTCTCTCTGCCTGCCTCTCTGCCTACTTGTCATCTTTGCCTGTCAAATAAATAAATAAAATCTTAAAAAAAAAAAAAAAAGACTTTGCCTATTAAGTTAAAAGTAGGAAATCAATAGAACTGAAAAAAACCTGGATCTTTTTATCTGTCACTGGTCTTAAATTTTTCTACAGTTGCTTATGGAAACATTGTCCACACCTTTATCTCTATAGGTTCCTGACCACTAAAAGTATGTTCTTAATTACTTACAAATTTAATACAAAGTGACAGCTCATTTCTTAGTCATGTCATATGTTACATTTAGAGTTCTTCAAAATTATTTTTGAGAATAATATACACAAGAATATGAAAGAGTCAAATTATATATGTGATTTCTCACCATGTACACGTAAGAAGTTAAAGGAACTGTGGCCATTAATCATGTCTCTCAATTTCAGATCCACCCTTCTGTGATAATGAAGAATGACCTTGGAAATATTTCTGCTTTGTAACGGGCTCGGTGTTAAACCTTATCAGTAGAGAGCACTGGAGAGACACTGGAAAGGAAGGTTTTCCTTCCTAGTTTCAGTGTGCCTGGCTACTCAGGCTCCTGCAGAACATCTAGTTCCTGCAGCAGACAGTCTTTCCAGCACCAGGCTCCTGCAGGGCACCGTCTCTCTATATACTTGCCTCCCGTAAGTGAGGTTTCTATTACAAAGGACTCCTGTAGGACCCAGCTTACTCCTGCTAGCCTCCTGGAGAGCACAGTTTCTCCAACTCTTGGATCCCACAGCACTTGACAGCCAGCAGCACCCAGGAGCTTCCTTATGCATCTCTTCTACCAGATTCAAAGCAGTGTCACCAGCAGGGCACTTAGCAACTTCTCTGCCTTTCACTTGTCCCCAGCCATGAACCTTTCAAGGAGGGCGAAGACAGCCCCTCCTTGGATGATCTATCTCAACCCTACAGGTACTGGCCACTCCCTCTATCTTCTTCTATTCCTACCTTCTTTAGAGTTATCTTTAACTCTTTTTTTTTTTTTAAGATTTTATTTATTCATTTGACAGACAAAGATCACAAGTAGGCAGAGAGAGAGGAAGAAGCAGGGTCCCTGCTGAGCAGAGAGCCAGATGCAGGACTCGATCCCAGGACCCTGGGATCACGGCCTGAGCTGAAAGCAGAGACTTTAACCCACTGAGCCACCCAGGAGCCCCTAGAGTTGTCTTTAACTCTTACTAACCAATTCCCAGTTATTCTAACCGTCTGTTAATAATTCTTTTTCTAGAGGCACGGGGCTGGTTTCATCAGTAGTAGAACATGTGACTCTTGTTCTCAGGAACATGAGGTCAAGCCCCACACTGGGCATGGTGCCTACTTTTAAAAAATAAATAATAAATAAATAAATAAATAAAATAATAATTCTTTAAGTATTTTCTCTTCAAATTACTGTATGGTCTTTGTCTCCTAATTAAATCCTACCTGATACCATCAAATTACTGTATGGTCTTTGTCTCCTGATTAAATCCTACCTGATACAGATAAGAGTCATAACAGAGATTTTAACACACTTTTCTCTGCTGATGAAACAGTTAATTAATGATACAAGTCTGAATACAAAACTGACAGATCTGACCTGATTTTCTATCTCTGCATGCAATAATTCAGAGAACTTATATTATGTTCAGGTACATCTATAAGAATTGACTGTCATGACAGTAATTTTTAACAAGTATCAAATAACTTGTGTCAGAAATTATATCAGAACTTGTATCAACAAGTATCAGAGAACGAGCTTTTAAAAAAACCAACAAAATTGGGGCGCCTGGGTGGCTCAGTGGGTTAAAGCCTCGGCCTTTGGCTCAGGTCATGATCCCAGGGTCCTGGGATCGAGTCCCACATCGGGCTCTCTGCTCAGCAGGGACCCTGCTTCCTCCTCTCTCTCTGCCTGCCTCTCTGCCTACTTGTGATCTTTGTCTGTCAAATAAATAAATAAAATCTTTAAAAGAACAACAACAACAACAAAATTCAGGGGTGTGTGTCTGGCTCAGTCTGTACAGTGCATGATTATTAATTTCAGGGTCTTGAGTTCAAGTCCCATGGTGCGCAGGGACCCACTTTTTAAAAAATAAATAAAATTCAAAGTTAATAACGCACTCTTAAATTTCCCAGCTTCTTTGGAAATTTGCAAAGAAAGATCAAAGAACAAATATTAATAGAAATGAGGAAACATAGAACTGAATCACAATGAATACACCATAAAGCAAAGTTTGTGGAATACAATCAAAATAGTACTTTTAGAGGAAAAGAAGACAAAGTATTAATGGGTTCATCATCCAACTCGAGAAGTTAGAAAAAGGTCCAATAAATGTGTATAGTTTAAAAAAAAAAAACCAAAGAGGGGCGCCTGGGTGGCTCAGTGGGTTAAGGGTCCTGGGATCGAGCCCCGTGTCAGGCTCTTTGCTCAGCAGGGAGCCTGCTTCCCTTCCTCTCTCTCTCTGACCGCCTCTCTGCCTACTTGTGATCTGTCTGTCAAATAATTTAAAAAAAAAAAAAAAAAACAAAGAAAGAAACACATAAAGGACAGAAATTAATAAAAAGCAACAAGCACTAGAAAGATGAATAAATAGGGGCGTCTGGGTGGCTCAGTTGGTTAAGCCACTGCCGTCCGTTCAGGTCATGATCCCAGAGTCCTGGGATCAAGTACCACATTGGGCTCCCAGCTCTGCGGGGAGTCTGCTTCTCCCTCTGATCTTCTCCCCTCTCATGCTCTTTCTCTCTCAAATAAATAAATAAAATCTTTTAAAAAAAATAAAATAGAGATGAATAAATACATTTATATTTATGTTAGTTCTTTGAAAAGACAAATTAAATAGGCATATCCTGGGCCAAACTGGTTAAGAGAAAGTAGGTACAAACATTAGGAATAAGAAAGGAGGGGCATTGGGGCGCCTGGATGGCTCAGTGGGTTAAACCTCTGCCTTCAGCTCAGGTCATGATCTCAGGGTCCTGGGATTGAGCCCCACCTGGGCACTCTGCTCAGCAGGGAGCCTGCTTACCCCCCTCTCTCTGCCTGTCTTCTGCCTACTTGTGATCTCTCTGTCAAATAAATAAATAACATCTTTTTTTTTTTTAAATAAATAAAATCTTAAAAAAAAAAAAAGAAAGGAGGGGCACCTGGGTGGCTCAGAGGGATAAGCCACTGCCTTTGGCTCAGGTCATGATCTCAGGGTCCTGGGATGGAGCCCAACATCGGGCTCTCTGCCCTGCTTCCTCCTGCCTCTCTGCCTACTTGTGATCTCTCTCTCTCTGTCAAACAAACTAAAAAGAAAAAAAGAAAAAGAAAGAAAGAAAAAAGAAAAGAAAGGAGTGACAGCTTCACCTACAGCAGAGATTCCATTATTGAAAGAAAGCTCTAAGCAAAATATATCACTGTGTCCTTTCTATATATGGCCTCTTTTCAATTTAAGATTACATTTTTGTGGAAATTCCTAAAGAAATGTCCATCTCACCCACTGGACTGTAAGCTCCATGAAGACCAGGACTGGCTCTGTCTGTTCATCAGTGTAGCCCCAGCTCTCAGTACAGGGCCTTGCAAGTCAGTAGGTAATAAAAAAAGTATCTGTTGAATTACTGATATTCCTAATCTATTCATGACAACTCTGAAGTTCCTAGCTTTGATAACAAGGTAGTCACACCTTTAACTGAAATAGAGAACCAAAGAAAGTAGGATGAATTATCTGTAGGACATGCAGGTAAAGATGTCTAACAGATAACTGAAAACTAAAGTATGCAGCACAAAAGACAAAATGTAATTGGTAAAGGTCAGATTACTCTCTTGAAATCACAAAGGCCAGTGTTTCTCCTGGAAGAGGGAGGAGGAAGAGGAAGGATTATGTACCAGAATCCCTCGGAAAGAGGGGTTTATTCACATGTGCTCTCACCTTCCCCCAAATGAGGATCTCAATATATAATGCAAGGTACTACTGACAGAGGAAGTGTTGTACCTATGCAAAGTGGAGAGGCAAAATTTTACATGTTGAGAACCATGATGATGAAAGAAAATTGCTGCAAGGTTACTCATAAACATTTTACGAACAATCCTAATGGATTCAGATGTGAAGATGAAGCAGATGAGAGAAGGATTACCTTGTCTTTTGTGACAGGACAATGTTGTAAAAAGACAGTCTAAAGGCAATTTCCTTTAAAAAAGAAAAAAAAATGAAAGACTGAAATAAGCATCTCTAGAGAAAAACAGGAAAAAGCACGGGGAGGAGAGTGTATTTTAAGGTTCATGGGAAAGGCTAAATGTAATACAGCAAGATTCCTGAAGAAAATGTAAAGGGAAAACAATAACAAACGCTATATAAACTGAACACTACATGCCTGGGCCTTAAATGTTCCAAATACATTGATTTCAATCTTCTCAAAGTCCCATAAAGTACATACTATTCTTTTTTCCTGTTTTATAGATGAGGAAACAAATAACAAATGATTAAGAAATTTGTTCCAAGGTCAAAGAGCTGATAAGTGGCATATCTGGGATTAGATTCCAGCTCCTTCATTAAAGCCAAATGACAAAATCAGGAATATTCGCCAGAGATAAAAGTATAATTTTTTTCTTGAAAGTGGGCCACCTCTCGTGAAATGGGAAGAAACGCTAGAAGATCATTGGGGTGGGGGCTGCGGAATTCTTGCCCTGGTCTCAGTCCCACTCCAGTCAAAGCAGCACTGAGCAAGATGGGGGAGGGGCACTGAGGAAGGGGAAAGGTTTGGAGCTGTAGGTGTGGAGGATGCAAAAGACCAGGGAAGAATCCGGGAAGGACTAGGACCGAATCAGAGCCAACGTCAACTTGATCCCTCAAGCACAAACCCTGCGCTTCTGCTAATTCTACAGTAACATCTGAGTTGGGGCCAACTATGTGTCAGGCGCTGTTTTGGGCTTCGTGGAGATCAAGATAACTTCTCCGGGTATTACGGTCTCGGAAACAACCAACATCACTGATGACCTGACATTAAGGAAAGACACATTCCTCCAGAATCGCATGAGAAAGCTGTAAGGAGTACATTCCACGACAAGATTGGGTTGGGGGGGAGGGGCGGGAGGAGCAGTCGAAAGGGCAGTTCCTACGTGCGCTCGCCCCAAACACCCCTGGATACTCTCGAAGAACCAAAGAGCGACACGAATGAGAGACCAGAAACTGCACCCGAGGGCGGCGGGAACGCAGCTACCTGCGGGCCCCGGACACCAGGCGCGCCCCCTCCCCCGACTCCGCGGCTCCCTTGGACTCCCTGGCTCCCCAGAAACCGCCGGCTTCCGCTCGGGGCACTACCACGCCATTCAGTCTCTTCCCCAACAGCCCCGAGCGGACCAGACCCCCAAATCAACTTACCCGCCCTGCCTAGCCCAAGAGAGCCGGGGATCCCTTCTGGACACCGAGGTCTCCCAGGCATCTCCACCAATGCCAGAACGCACTCAGGACGCGAAGGCGGGACTGAGCATCCATGGCCAATCAGACCAGACGTAAAGTACGTCCCGGCGCACATAACTAGTTCCCGCCTTTGGGAGGGCGGAAAAAAAAAAACACGGTTGGCGCCAAACTCGCGTAGGCTTGTGCGGACTTTAAGAGAAAGGGGCGGAGCCTAGGCCGGCCGGGGCGGGTGGGTGGAGCTTCACTCCGGGAAGGGGCGGAGCTTCAAAGAAGGTTGGGGCGGAGTCTGGGAGAAGCTCTTTAATGAAAGGGAAAGTAAGCTCTAAGAAGGCTCTGTTATTTATTTAGTCCTATATTCTATAAATTCTATTGAATGTCAACCGCGTGCTAGACGTAGTGCTGGACTCTGGCTCCATAATGATAAATAAGCTCTGTTCCTTGCCTCCGGATACTTTCCCGCTTGATAGGAAAACAATTTAGCCTTGGGCATTGGGAATTTCGAAGAGAGGACACCAATGCAAGTAGGGTAGGAGGAACAGGAGAGCTTTTTAGAGGTTAGAATACCCGAATTGTCTTATAGCAGTTGAAGATACTAGAGATGCTTGTAGGGTCTAGCCTCCAGAGGCGGGGTCTACGCCATTATTGGTGGGGAAGTAAAACAGAGATGACTTCCTCTGCTACCTGATCTGGGGATCTTCATCCTGTCGCTAGCCGTTTCCTCCTGTTTGTGCATTTTAATAACTTGTAACTGCCAATATGAACTTCTTACATATTTTTAAAAATTTTTGGAAAGATCCCCATTTGAGAAAGTATGTTCTGGAGGAACACTGGTTTCCTGGATTCTACCCCAACCAGCTTTGTTTCTGAGAAGTTAGTCAAGCATTCCAGGCAGTGGAGACTCAGAAAGAGTAGAGGGTGTGCAACTACCAGGTGTTTTGTTGCGGGAGCGTGAAATGTGAGATGAGGCTGGTGGGGAAAGCAGGGGTCAGAACATAAAAGACCTTGGATACGTCAGAGAGCTTGGAATTTACCTTTAAATGATGAGGCATTGGGGAAACCACTGAAGGATTTTACTCTTGGTGTGGTCGTGATCTGATTTGCATTATTAAAGCCCTCTGACCTTGAGAAGGAGAATTTTGAGATGCTCTAGCAGTGATCCAAGCCAGAGAAAATGAGATCTGGAAGAAGTGGTAGGTAACAGAGAGGATAGATTTAAGATATTTAGGAGATAAAATCACAAAACTTGGCAATCGATTGAAGATGGGCTTTCAGCATGGGTGCGTAATGATGACACTCATCAAAAAATGGGGCGCCTGGGTGGCTCAGTGGGTTAAGCCTCTACCTTCGGCTCAGGTCATGATCTCAGGGTCCTGGGATCAAGCCCCGCATCAGGCTTTCTGCTCAGCAGGGAGCCTGCTACCTTCCTCTCTCCGCCTGCCTACTTGTAATCTCTCTCTGTCTGTCAAATAAATAAATAAAATCTTTTTTAAAAACATTTGTTGAGAACATAAAATATATATCTCAAAAATAACTGAAGTCTTCCCCAAAACTTTTCTTCCAGACAAGAATGGCCCTATTACTGAAGTCCTTACAAAGCCTCTCATTTTACTGGTACTTAGTAAAAACTTTACACTGAATAGAAAGTAGTGATTGGTTTAAAAATATTTGCTTGGAAAGACATCAATCAGTGCCAACTTGGGAATTTGGGATGCTTCTAGAAGTCACATGATTTCTAGAAAATCATTATTTTCTTTAAAGGAAAGGAAATATAACACAGTTACATGTTTTATAAAATCTGAAGTCACAATTGCAAATGTTGCTTTAAAAAAGAAAAAAAGCAATTTCTAGGGGAGCCTGAATGTCTCAGTTGGTAGAGCATGCAACTCTGGATCTTGGGTAGTGAATTCAAGCTCACTGTTGGGGATAGAGGCTACTTTTTTTTCTTATTTATTTTTATTTGTTTTTATTATTAACATATAATGTATTTTTGCTTCAGGGCTACAAGTCTGTGATTCATCAGCCTTTTTAAAATTTTTTTAAAGATTTTTTTATTTACTTATTTGACAGATGGAGATCACAAGTAGGCAGAGAAGCAGGCAGAGAGAGAGGAGGAAGCAGGCTTAGCCACCCAGGCACCCCTGTGATTCATCAGTCTTAAACAATACACAGCACCCACCACAACACATAACCTCTCTAGTGTCCATCAAACAGCTACCTCATCCCCCATACCCTTCTCCTCTCCAGCAAGGATAGAGCTTACTTGAAAAACAACAACAGCAACAGAAAATAAGCAATTCCTGAAGATGTCCATATGTACTTCCATGGGGGTAATCTATAAGATATAGTGTTAAGAAAGGAAAAAGTACAGTATGATATGCTGGCTTTCGTGTAAGAAAAAAAAATGAGGAAAATTATATATATATACATATATATATGTATATGTATATATTTGCTTGTTTTTGCATAAGAAACACTTGAAGGGTAAATTAAAACCTAATAAAAGGGTAACTTACTAGGGAAGAAGACTGGCTGGAACGGATAGAGAGGAAAGGGAAACTCCTTTGAGTATGCCTTTTTTTAAACGTCCATTTAAGTATTTTTATATGCAAATATACATAGCTTTTCTTCCTTTTTTAACAACTGCTTTATTTTTTTATAAAAGCTTTTTGACATATAATCCACATACCATATATTTCACCTATTTAAAGTACAAAGTTGCCTTTTTATAACTTTTGCTTTTGCTTCATGGAAGTGTTTCATATATTCAAAGACTGAATCAAATCAGAAGGAAAAATTCTAAAATGAAAAACAAATTGAAATAAATGAAACTATGTAAACAAGAAAAACATAACCAAACAAAATGATTATCTCAAGTGACATTTAAACACAGTGTTCTGACTATACACCATTAGTAGGATATATTCCAAGCACAAAAAGAACTGCAGAGAAATCTTATAATGTATGTACCAGTTTTAATATTAGTCTTAATATTGTAATTTTGAAACCATTTAATGTATATTGTAAGACAATATGTAATATTTTTAGGAATCAAGATATTTAGTGAAAGAGAAAAGAGATCCAAACATAAAATCAAAAAAATTAAGGGGGAAGGAGAATAATAAAAAAAAATTTAGGGGGAAATCTTATACTGTTTTATCTGAATTGGAAATGCCAACATGACCTCATGATCTTTTAAAAATACGTATTTCTTGGGGTGCTTGGGTGGCTCAGTTGGTTAATGTCTGCCTTTGGCTCAGGTCATGATCCCAGGGTCCTGGGATGGAGCCCCACATCAGGCTCCCTGCTCATGGGGAGCCTGCTTCCCCATGGTTGTGTTCATTCTCAAATAAATAAAATCTTTAGAAAATAAAGGTATTTTTATTTCTTTTCCTTAAAGAGTCTATAAGAAATACCTGACTAGCAATGCATTTGACAATAACTTTTGACTTCCCCAAAACCTAACTACTAATAGCTTTCTATTAACCAGAAGCTTAAGCAATAATAAAAACAGTCAATTAACACATTTTGTAATGTTATATGTATTATACTATATTCTTAAAATAAAGTAAGCTAGAGTAAAGGAAATGTTATTGAGAAAATCATAAAAATTCCTAAGAAAAAGAAAATGCATTTATAATATTATACTATATTTATTTAAAAAAAAAAAAAGTTGGGTTAAGCCGCTGCCTTTGGTTCAGGTCATGATCTCAGGGTCCTGGGATCGAGTCCCGCATCAGAGTCTCTGCTCAGCAGGGAGCCTGCTTCCCTCTCTCTCTCTCTGCCTACCTCTCAGCCTACTTGTGATCTCTGTCAAATAAATAAATAAAATCCAAAAAAAAAAAATAGTGGGGCACCTAGGTTGCTCAGTCGTTGGACATCTGCCTTTAGCACAGGTCATGATCGCAGGGTCCTGGAATCCAGCTCCATATTGTGCTCCCTGCTCAGAGGGGAATCTGCTTCTCCCTCTTCCACTCCCCCTGCTTGTGTTCCCTCTATCACTGTATCTCTCTCATCAAATAAATAAATAAAATAATAAATAAAATAAAATCTTTTAAAATAATTAATTTTTTTAAAAAATCCAGATGTATGTAGACCTGCTGTTCAAAGGTTGACTATATTCTTATTAGTTGGTGAACAACTGCCAACTGATGCATTCAGATCCTTTTTGTAAGAGAGTTTCAAACATGAAATACACAGGAGAGAGATAAAGGTGATTGATACAGCTGAAACCGTAAGGACAGGGAGGGACAGAAGAGTGAAACAATAGAAAGGAACTTTGACAGTCATTACAAAAATGGGCAATAGACCCAGATGCTTTTTTTTTTTTTATTCCATTTATTTGTCAGAGAGAGAGAGAGAACACAAGACACAAGCAGGAGCAGCAGGAGGCTGAGGGAGAAGCGGGCTCTCTGCTGCTTCCCACGGTGAAGTGGAACTTAATCCCAGGACCCTGGGATCATGCTCTACAGCCAAAGACAAATACTTAACCGAACCACCCCCGGCGTCCAACTAAGATTCTTTTAAGACCATGACAAGACTGTCAGTCATTAGCATTCCTTCTGAGGCATGGGGAACAGGAAGCCACTGCTCCTGGATGCCCCAGAAACTCACTGCCAGCTTCTTGGGCTCCCTTTCCTTCCCCATGCATCTTTCACTGCACCTCAGCACTTTTTTCTTCCTTGTAACTTAGAAGAGCCAAACTCTTGGTGTGGCACTGTCAAATGTTGATTCTCTTATTTTCTTCAGTATCTCATTTGTTCAATATTATTCTTCACTGTAATGAACACTTATTGAAGACATTATAGGCTAGGCAATATACTAGGTGCTGTGGTTGCTTAAAAAGAATTTAGGGGTGCCTGCCTGATACACACATATTTTTTTTTCCTACAGGATATTGACATGGTGAGTGTAGTTGGATTCATAGCATCTATTTGTATGAAGTGGCTAGAAGACTGTGTCCACAGCGTTGGAAAAATATACACTCTAGGAAGAAGTTGCTGTTCTTGGGCAGTGGCATTAATTCATTCATTCAGAAAGCACTTACTGAGTGTGCTCTATGTGCTAAGAACATAAAGAGAAAGGCCCAAACCCAGTGAAGAAGGATGACTGACAATTCTAAATGGCAGCATGTGGAACAGTCCTGCTTCAGGATCCCTGCTCAGTGGGGAGCCTGCTTCTTCCTTTTGCCCCTGCCCTTCCCCCTCCTTGTGCATGCTTGTTTACATGTGAACTCTCTCTATGTCAAATAAATAAATAAAATCTTTTTTTTTCTCAAAGATTTCTTTAAAGATTTTACTTATTTATTTCACACACACACACACACACACACACACACACAGTGAGAGAGGCAACACAAGCAGGGGAAGTGCGAGAGGGAGAAGCACACTTCCCACTGAGCAGGGAGCCTGATGTGGGGGCTCAATCCCAAGACCCTGGGATCATGACCCAAGCAGAAGGCAGACACTCAAAGACTGAGCCACCCAGGTACCCCACAAAAATTAAATCTTGAAAAAGAAAATAAAAGAAAAGTAGATCATGTTAATAATAGTGGAAATGGAAGGAGTGAAGTCTATTCCAAGCACAGAGTGCAGTAGGAACAAATGCCAGGGAGGAGAAAACAGTGTGGTTTGTTAGGAGAATAATGTTCTACATGGTTGTATAATGAACTTCATTAGTTCACAAATAGTTATTGAGTCTATTGTGTGAGCCAGCCAGTTTTCTTGATGGGATTTTATGGTAATACTACCTACCTCATAGGTTATTGTGAAGATGAAGTGGGTTGGCATATGTAAAACACCTAGAAAGGTCCCTGGCATCAGGTACTTACCTATTATCACTAGAAATATGAACATGAATCATATATAGTCTCTCACCCCCAAGAACCTTGACTCAGTTGGGGTGGGCAGGGAGACAAAAGAAACAATTTCATCAAGTGCTACAAGGGATACCTTCTTCTGGGAAAGGTCTCTCAGATACAGTGACCTTTAAGCCAAGACCTGAAAATGCAACAGTTAGGCAAGGGAAAGGGTGGGAGTAGGGTGGGGATGCATTCTAAACAAAGGAATAGTATAATTAGAGGCCTGCAAGCTAGATAAGGCCAATGAAAGTGGTTCTGGAGGGGGTGCCTGTATGGCTCAGTTGGAAGGGCAAGCAACTCTTGATCTCAGGGTTATAAGTTTGAGCCCCATATTGGGTGTAGAGGTTATTTAAAAATAAAATGTTTGGGCACCTGGATGGCTCAGTCCATTAAGTGTCTGCCTTTGGCTCAGGTCATGATTCCAGGGTCCTGGGATGAAATCTTGCATGGGGCTCCCTGCCCAGTGGGGAATCTGCTTCTCCCTCTCCCTCTGCCCCTCCCCCTGCTCATGCACTCTCTCTCTCCCTTTTTCTGTCTCAAATAAATATATAAAATCTTTAAAAATAATAATAACAAAGATAAAATCTTTAAGGGAAAAAAAAAAAGATGAGGGACGCCTGGGTGCCTCAGTCAGTTAAGCAACCAACTTTTGGTTTCCGCTCAGGCCATGATCTTGGGGTCCTAGGATAGAGCCCTGCATCAGGCTCTTTGCTCAGTATGGAGTCAGCTTGAGGGTCTCTCTCTCCCTCTCTCTCTGCCCCTCCCCAGCATGTTGTTAGCATTGTTGAAACAAATTAAAGGCAACATTCTTGCCAAGAGAATTAGTGTATGCATTGAACCCTCTAAGAGTACAGATAGCGCCCTGAAAAAAAGTGAAGGGAAACAATCAGGAAAATAAGGAAGCCAAAGAGAAAGATAATTGGGTTCTTCTGGAGCACCAGCCTGCTCACCCAGAGAAGCACACTTTGTGAGAGCCAAAGGAAAGAAGCCTCAGCTGCTGGAATCCATTTCTTATGAATTCATGGCATAATGAGTATAAAAAATTGACCCTCTAGGATATAAAAGAAAGATAGACGATATCACTAATCATTAAAGAAATGCAAATTATTGAGACAATGATGAGATACTACTAATCCCTATGAAAATGACTAAAACAGGGACAACCGGATGGCTCATTCGGTTGAGCATCCAACTCTTGGTTTTGGCTCAGGTTATGATCTCAGGGCCCTGAGGTCAAGACCCATATTGGGCTCCAGACTCAACTGGGAGTCTGCTTGAGATTCTCTCCCTCTGACTGTCCTCCCGCCTCTCACCCTCTCTTGCAAATAAATAAATAAATAAATAAATCTTTTTAAAAAAATGGCTAAAATAAAAAAAAAACAGTAGTAACAGCAAATGCTGGCAAGGATGTGGAAAAACTAGATCTCTTGTACATTGGTGGTGGGCATGTAAAATGATACAGCCACTCCATAAAACAGTTGGTTTGATCTCATATGAGTTGTGCGATTGAGCCCCTCCTCAGGCTCCATTCTGGTGAAGTCTGCTTGAGATTCTCTTTCTCTACTCCAAAACATGCAGTTACTATACAACCCAGCAATCGCTGTTATGGGAAGTATCTCAGAGCAATGAAAACATGTGTATATTAAAAGCCTGTATGTTGGGGCGCCTGGGTGGCTCAGTGGGTTAAAGCCTCTGCCTTCGGCTCAGGTCATGATCTTGGGTCCTGGGTTTGAGCCCCACGACGGTCTCTCTGCTCAGCGGGAAGCCTGCGTCCCCCTCCCTGTCTGCCTGCCTCTCTGCCTACTTGTGATCTCTGTCTGTCAAATAAATAAATAAAATCTTAAAAAAAAAAACCAACCAAACAAAAACAACACTTTTTATTTTTTAAAAGATTTTATATATTATTTGACAGAGAGATACACAGGAGAGAGGGAATACAAGCAGGGGGAGTGGGAGAGGGAGAAACAGACTTTCCGCTGAGCAGGGAGCCGGATGCTGGGCTCCATCCGAGTTCCCTGGGATCACGACCTGAGCTGAAGGCCGAAGCTTAACGACTGAGCCACCCAGGCGCCCCTAAAACACTTTTTAGAGGCGTAACTTACACAAGGTGCACAAATCTTGCGTACAGTTGTTTTTCTGCTTTTTAAAAATTTATCTACCAGAGTAACACCACCGAGAAGACCATGAAAAACTTCCATCACCATAGGATGTTCCCTCAGGTCCCCTGGCTGTCCATACTCTATAAGGCAACCATTAGCCTGACTTAGTCATTATTTTGGCTTGTTTCTGAACTTCACGTAAATGTGAAGCTCTATTCCACTCTTTTTAACGGCTCCTGAATATTCTATAACGTATATACCACACTTTAATTAAGCATGCCCTAACTGAGCCCCTACTTCCGACATTTATATTATGGAAATTGCAAGAGGCGTGCTTGTCATACTTCCACAGGAGGGAGGCACGGTGGACTGAGACCTCCCTCGCTTCCCCGGCCTAGCGGAATCTCCGGTCTCGCCGTCCACCACACCTTGCCTCCGAACCTACCCTCACTGTATGCAAGAGATGCGGATCACACCAGCTGTCCGCTTCTACTCCCCTCCCGGAACTGTCGCGCTATGGACTCCGGCTGTTTCCGCTGCTGGGGGGGCGGGGCTGGGGCCGCCCTGCCGTCGCGGTCGCAGGCTGGTGACGGAGAGCGCCGCGTGCTCCCCCACGTGTGCTGCAGTTCTCCCGGTGTCTGCGGGGCAGCCGGGGTGCTTTCCCTGGGGGCGTAGTTGCTGGCGCCTCCGGTGCGGGACCTCAGCGGCTCGGGGACTCCGAGCGCTAAGCAGGGAGCGCTGGTGGCCGTCGGGGACAGAGGGCCTGCGGTCATGGAGCACCTTTTCCTGGATGTGGCGGCCGCGCCGCTTCGCTTACTCGCTGCCAAGAACGAGAAGACCCGCAGCGAACTGGGCAGGTTCTTGGCCAAACAGGTAAAAGAAGGAGGGAGAGGGAAATCGCCAGGCAGATCCCGGCCGCCCCCCTCGCAAGTGCCCTGCGGCCCTGAGTTAGACGCGCTACTTGAAGGGAAGAGAGTAGCGGCGTTCTGTCACCCCGGTCCCCTTCCCAGGGCTGGTGGCCAGGGGCGGAGACGTCCGCGCGTGTTTGAAGAAATCGGAAGAAAGCTTTTGTGTTTATCGGAGAGACCCTTCCGTTCTTTCCACCAGGCGACGACCCTGCAACTCTGAGGGAGAGGTGGCTTTCCGAAAGCGATGTGGTTTGTTTTTCTTTAATTGAGATTGTATCTTTGCCCTTTTGCCGTGTATATTCCTCTAGTGTGCCAAGTCTAAGCCACCCCTGTTAGAGTGGCTGTTTTTCTTTCCTGCCCCATCCCGTAGTTTTGGCCCGCTGACACGTATTGATTGCGCTCCTGCTTTGCGTGAGACACTGCGTGGTTCTCTCAACAGACAGAAATTCGTTACGGTCTTTGCCTCCAGGGAATTTAGCATCTATTTTTGGAGACAGTTCATAAACACAGAAAACCACCAAGGGCCAAAGCAAGACAGCTAGTGCTAACTGTGTGACATTAACCATTATCAGGTGAATTAGAATCTTCTAGGAAATAGGTTTTTGGCCTTTTAAGAGCCTTCTCTTGACTCCTGCTGTCTGAGTTGAGGACCTCTATCATGCATTTTTTTCACGTTGCTTGTTAATTTCCTATTTTATGCTTCTCCACCCCTCAATATCTTTGAGTTTCTTGATAGTAGAAAATTTTTTTTTTCCTTCTAACTCCAGCATCTATGATTTATTTATTCAGTCATAAATGCATTGTGTACATATATGTTCCATTCCTTAGTAAGCATCGAGTGTATTTTGGGTCAGGAGCAGTAGAGAACTAACATGAGAGGCACTTCTGTTTGGTGACAACAAATTGGAAGTGTAAAGGGGAGGGAGATACCCTGGGGTTTCTGGCTTCTGAGACCCAGTGAAGGGAATCGCTAAACAAATGGTGAGCTGTAGAAAGAACTCAGTTTTGATGGGTAGAACTAAGGAAAGAGATCATCAGTTTGTATGAGCTGAGCTTCTGGTGACAGGCTCCTGAGTTATGTATTGTTGCTAGAGGTATTTTTCTGTAAGTGGGCTTTAGAATTTAGAGCACAGGTTCTGAATCTGGGGATCATGGACCAGCAACAGGAGATTATGTTTCCACACTAGTGTAATTGGATGTAAAATTAGTGTTTATATATTGGGAGTAGTGTGGGGAAATGGTTTGTGGTCTTTATTTGATAAAGTTTTAGAAAATCTGACACACATGTGAGAACCACTTGTGTGGATTCTGAGATTGTATAGAAATAGTATTGGACCTGGAAGCTAATTGAAAGATCAGTTGAATTAGGAGATTAGGTCACCTTTGTCTCTCCCTTTTTTTTGCTTCACATTGTCTGTCAAATTCTGTCCTACCTGAGATGTTTTTCAGGTTTGTTCCTTGAACCATTTTCAGTAACCATTTCAAGACTTTCACTCAGAAGAGTTGATTGTGTTGCCATTCTGCATTTCTCCTATTTTTGGAAACAAAACAATTTTTATTGGAAAGCAGAGACTTTTGAAACACGATTCTCTTTGCAGTTAAGATCTGAAGTAAGAATTTTTTAGGATTGTGGGGTTTAAAATTTTTTTTTAATTTTTAATTTTTATTTATTTTAAAGATTTTATTTATTTATTTGACAGACAGAGATCACAAGTAGGCAGAGAGGCAGGCAGAGAGAGAGGAGGGGAAGCAGGCTCCCCGCCGAGCAGGGAGCCCGATGCGAGGCTCGATCCCAGGACGCCAGGATCATGACCTGAGCCGAAGGCAGAGGCTTAACCCACTGAGCGACCCAGGCACCCTGTGGGGTTTTTTTAAAAAGTTTTTTTTAAAGATTTTATTTATATGACAGAGAGAGATGCACCAAGAGAGGGAACACAAGCTGTGGGAGTAGGAGAGGGAGAAGCAGGCTTCCCACTGAGCAGGGAGCCGGATTCAGGGTTTGATCCCAGGAGCCTGGGATCATGACCCGTGCTGAGCTGAAGGCAGGTGCTGAACCAACTCAGCCACCCAGGCCCCCCCCCCTTTTTTAATGCTCTTATCTCAGCTGGTGATATCACCTTCTCTCTATCCAGGCACTTTAGAGAGGAGAGTGTCTTCACTCTTTTCACTCTTTTTCCTTCACATATAGCCATCTTCCATGTTTTATTTACTTAGTATTGAATCTGTTCCTTCCTTTTCATCCCTCCTACCACCACCATCCTATAATTCTGACTCCATTCTTGTGTGTGTATTTTCCAACATCTCCAAGCAATTCTCAGACACAAGCTAAGTGTCTTAACAATTTAACTCAGTTCTGACACTGTCTACCTGGAGATAACATCAGATCCCACATGTTAGGCGTTCAGTCCCATAATACTGTGCCCCACCCTCCCCAATTCAGATGCCAGTAAAAAGTCCAGGTTGTCACCTGCACTTCTAACCAACTGGCTGCGGATTGCAAGTTCCTACAGCCCCCTCCTTGGGTTTGATTAAATTGCTAGAGTGGCTCACAGAACTCAGAGAAACATTGTACTTACTAGATCAATGGATTATTATAAAAGGATATAAATCAGCAAATGCCAGATGAAAGAGATGCATAGGACAAGCTATGTGAGAGGGAGTGCAGAGCTTCCATGCCCTCTCTAGAGGTGACACTTTATCTCCACGTATCTAAATCTTCTCTGACTTGGAAGCTCTCCTGACCAAGTCTTTTGGGGTTTATATGGAAACTTATTACATAGGTATGATTGGTGAAATCTTTAGCCGTTGGTGTTGGAAACCACCGTCCAACCCCTGACCCGTAAGGTGCAGGTGGAGGTAGGACTGAAAGTTTCAAAACTAATAATTTGGTTGGTTTTCTTGACAACCAGTCCCCGTACTTGGGTCTTTCCAAAATTTACCTCCATGGGGCACCTGACTTGCTCAGTTGGTAGAGCATACTGCTCTTGATCTTGGGGTAGTGCGTTCAAGCACCATGTAGGGCCTAAAACTTATTTTATTTTAAGATTTTATTTATTTATTTGACAGACAGAGATCACAAGTAGGCAGAGAGGCAGGCAAAGAGAGAGGGAAGCAGGCTCCCCGCTGAGCAGAGAGCCCGACGCGGGGCTCAAAGCCAGGACACCGAGATCATGACCTGAGTGAAAGGAAGAGGCTTTACCCCACTGAGCCATCCAGGTGCCCCTAAAACTTATTTTAAAAACAAACAAACAAACAAAAAAACCAAACCCATAAAATTCACCTCCTTAGCATAACAGGATAACAAAATACACCTCTACCACTCTCCTCATAGGAAATTCCAAGGGTTTTTAGGAAAATGTACTATTGTAAATCATGAGCCATCTGGGTGACTCAGTCTGTTAAGTGTCTCACTCTTGGTTTTGACTCAGGTCAAGATCTCATGGGTCATGAGATCAAACCTGGTCCCAGCTCTGTGCTCACCTGAGAGTCTGCTTGAGGATTCTTTCCCTCTACCTCTACCCCCATGTGCATGAAGCTCTCTTTCTCTCGAATAAATAAATCTTTTAAAAATGCTTTATAAATCACAGTATCACACATCCTTACCTCCTTCATCACTGTCTGTGTTCAGGAAGAGCAAGCAGAGTGCTTCAGATACTGGAACTGAAGGATGGCTGAAAATCACATCTATTCTCTTAATTCCTTTTGGGGCCTTGAACAAGTTATTTAACTCTCCTGAGTCTCAGTTTCTTGATATATTACATGTGGCAGCTGCTAAACAGTTGCAAGGATTTTGGAGCCAGACTGTGACAGGGATTGCTAGTTCTGCGGCTAGCTTTGTGACCTTAGACCCCGCCCCTGCCCTCCTTTAAAAGATTTTATTTATTTATTTGCCAGAGAGGGAGAGAGAGAGAGCACAAGCAGGCAGAGTGGCAGGCAGAGGCAGAGAGAGAAGTAGGCTCCTGGCTGAGCAAGGAGTCTGGTGTGGGACTCGATCCCAGGATCCTGGGATCATGACCTGAGCCGAAAGCAGTTGCTTAATCGAGTGAGCCACCCAAAATGTCCCAACCCCCTTTTTTTATTTTTCAATATCCTTATCTGTAAAATGGGGTTGTTACCACTTTATGGGTTGCTGTGAGAATTAAACTCCTAGACTATAGTAAGCACTGTTTATAAAAGTGGTTAATGATTATTGCTATAAATAAGATTGTTGTAAGAGCTAGATAATGCATGTGAGGAGTTTACCAAAGTGCTTGGCACAAAGTAAATAGTCAATACAAGTGAGCCATAATAATAATAATAATAATAATTTTTTGAAACTGCTTTATTGAGATATAATTCACATACCTTATACTTCATCCATTTAAGTGTACAGTTCAGTGGTTTTTGCTATGTTCACAGAAATGTGCAGCTGTTATCACAGTTTATTTTAAACTGGTATTTAGGTATTTTCATTTTTTTTCTAATTTTTAAAAAATTTATATAAGTAATCTCCACCCAATGTGGGGCTCAAACTTATGACCCTGAGATCAGAGAGTTGCATGCTCTTTCGACTGGGCCAGTGAGGCACCCTGACATTTTCATTATTTCAAAAAGAAACCCCCATGCCTTTTAACTCTCACCCCCCCAGACTGTATCGCTGTGCTCTCCCAAATCCTCGTGGGCAACCATTAACTTATTTTTCTCTCTATGTTCTCTATTCTGCTCATTTAATATAATTATCATTAATAAGTCATCTGAATCTGTTACCATTCTGTATAATAGCTCCCCATTGTCTCTAGAATAAAAATCCAAGCTTTCTAAAATGGTATATGAGCTGTTTTTTATTTTTTGAAGTTTTTAAACTTAGAAGTTTCTTTAAAAAAAAACAAAACAAAAAAAGCAGGGCGCCTGGGTGGGTCAGTCAGTTAAGCGTGTCTTCGGCTCTGGTCATGATCCCAGAGTCCTGGGATTGAGCCCCACATCAGGCTCTCTGCTCAGCAGGGAGCCTGCTTCCCCCTCCCTCTCTGCCTGCCTCTCTGCTACTTGTGCTCTCTCTCTCTCTCTGACAGAGGTCAAATAAATAAATAAAATCTTAAAAAAAAACCAAACTTCATTTATTTAATATCTACACCCAACAGGGGGCTTGAACTCATGATCAAGAGTTTCATGCTCTTCTGACTGAGCCAGCCAGGTGCCCCAAAGATAAAAGTTTATTAAAAGAAACTTTTTTTTCCCCCTGTCAACCTTATTTCCAGTTCTTATTTCAGGTTTTTTTTTTTTTTTTTTTTAAAGATTTTTAAAATTTTATTTGACAGAGACAGAGAGAGGAATAGAGAGTGAGAACAAGCAGGGGAGCAACAGGCAGAGGAAGAGGGAGAAGCAGGATCCTCATTCAGTAGGGAGCCTGATGTGGAGCTCAATCCCAGGACCCTGGGATCATGGTCTGAGCTGAAGGCAGAGGCTTAACGGACTGAGCTACCCAGTTGTCTCTGTTTCAAGTATTTTTTAATACAACCTAGTGGTTTTCAGCTGGGGTAATTTTGCCCCCAAGGGCAAATCTGGAGACATTTTTGGTTGTCACAACTGGTGGTGGTGGGGTTGCTCTAGCATATAGTGTTTAGAGGCCAGGGATGTTGCTAAATATGTTATGATGTATGGGATAGCCTCACAAGGAATTGTCCAGCTCCAAATAGCAGTAGTGCAAGATTAAGAAAGAAACCTTAAATATACCTACACTTAATAACAGAAGATCAAAATCCCTGAAACAAAGTGACAGAAGAGGAAAAATAGGCAAATTCACAATTATAATTGGAGACTTTGACACTCTATCCTGAGTAACTGATAGAACAAATACAGAAAACATTAAGCATGTGGAATACCCACTATCGACAAACCTGACCCATTTGACATTTATAAGAATGCTGTGCCCAGTAACAGTAGAATACATGTTCTGCAGATCTGAAACATTCACCAAGATAGAGCATATTCTGAGCCATTAAACAAGTATCAATAAATTTAGGAGAATCAAAGTCATGCCCAAATAGTCAGTGACCCCAATGGAATTAAATTAGAAAAAAAAAAAAAAAACAACAACAAACCTGAAAGGTACTGGCAAAACCCCTAAATGTTAGAAATTGAAAAATGAAATAAAAAAAAAATAGTTAAAGGAAAATCACTGGGAGAATCAGAAAGTATTATTTATTTTTTTAAAAAGATTTTGAGGGAGAGCATATAAGATGTGGGGAGGGGCAGAGGGAAAGGGAGAAGCAGACTTCTCACTGAGCAGGGAGCCCCATGTGGGGCTCAATCCCAGGACTCTGGGATCATGACCAAGGCAGACACTTAACTAACTAAGCCACCAGGAGCCCCAGTATGCAACTTTTGATCTCAGGATTGTGAGTTCATGCCCGTGTTGGGTGTAGAACTTACTTTAAAAAATTAAAAATAACCTGGCGATTCACAGACCTGTATCCCTGGGGCTAATAATACATTATATGTTAATAAAAAAAAATTACATGCTGAAAAATTTCTTTTAAAAAATTCTAAGTTAAGGGTTCCTGGATGGGTCAGTCGATTAAGTGTCTGTCTTCAGCTCAGATCATGATCTCAGGGTCTGGGGATCTAGCCCAGCATCTGGCTCTGTGCTCAGCAGTGAGTCTGTTTGTCCCTTTACCTCTGCTCTTCCCCTCTGCCTCTCCCCCAACTCATGCATGTGTACACATGTGCACTCTCTTTCAAATAAATAAAATCTTTAAAAAATTTTTAAGTTAAATTAAAATTTAGTTTCAAATTAAGCATAGAGTTACATGACCCAGTAATCTCACTCTTTGGTAATGAAAAAGGTTAAGAGTAATGAGTATATTACAGCTGGTGTAAAAAAAGAAAGCAATGAATATATGCCCATGAAATTTTTGTACCCAAATGTTCATAGTAGGCGTTATTTTTTGTTTTTGTTTTTGTTTTTTTGAAGAGTGGGATTAAAAGAGAGGAGGGGGAGGGACAGAGGAAGAGAAAGAAAGGTAAGCAGGCTTCACGCCCAGCAGAGATCCAGTGCATGACTTGATCTCACAACCATGAAGTCATGGCTTGAGCCAAAATCAAGAGCCAAAATCAAGACTGAGCCATGGAGGTATGTGCCGCCATGGTAGCATTTTTGATGATAGCTGGGAACAGCAAAGCAGTGAAGATAACGATCAGCATGCAAATGGATAATAAAATTGTGATTTATTCATAGTGAAAAACTGCCAGTAGTAAAGTGGAATAAATTATTGAAGCATTTAATTACATGGATGATTATCAAAAGCGTTATACTGAGCAAAAGAAATTGGACAGAAAAGAGCACATACGGATTACATTTATATAAAGTTCTACACTTGTTTAATTTGTGGTCATAAAATCATATTATTAGTTGCCTATTGGTGAGGGGATTGACTTCCAGGGAACAGAAGGGAACTTTGGGTTTGATACTTCATTTGGGTGGTGGTTACACAGGTATGTACATATATTAAAACTCATCAAACTATAAATGGATGGATTTTATTGTAAAGTGTATGTCAGTGAAGATTTATTCATTTATGTTCGTTTGTTTTTAAAAAATCTAAATATCTGAGGGCACTAGGCTGGCTCAGTTGGTAGAGCTGCAACTCTTGATCTTGGGTTAGGGGTTTGAGCCCATGTTGGGTATAGAGTTTACTTTAAAAAAAAAAAAGCTAAATATCTATTTCTTTCTTTCTTTCTTTTTTTTTTTTTAAGATTTTGTTTATTTATTTGACAAAGATCACAAGTAGGCAGAGAACCAGGCAGAGAGAGAGAGAGAGAGAGAGAGAGAGAGGAAGGGAAGCAGGCTCCCTGTTGAGCAGAGAGCCTGATGCGGGGCTCAATCCCAGGACCCTGGGATCATGACCTGAGCCGAAGACAGAGGCTTTAACCCACTGAGCCCCCCAGGCGCCTCAGTATCTACTTCTTCTAACACAGTTTTCCAGGTTACCTTTTTTTAAAAAAAGATTTTATTTATTTATTTATTTGTCTGAGCTAGAGAATGAGCGGGGTGGGGGGGGGCATAGAGATAAGGAGAGGGATAACCTCAAGCAGACTTCATGCTGAGTGTGGAGCCTGACACAGGACTAGATCCTGAGACCCTGAGATTATGACCAGAGCCGAAATTAGGAGTTGGGTGCTCAACCTACTGAGCCACCCACGCACCCCCAGATTACCTTTTGAAGAGAAAGTTCATGAAATGATATTCTCTCTGGAGCTTTTTCCCTAATGTGTAAGTATCCATTTGTATAACATGTCCAGGACAGTTGCAGTATTTTCATTTTATAGATGATGTGTTTCTTTTTCTTCACAATATAACTACTTTTTATTTATTATTATCATTTTTTAAAATATTATTTATTTATTTATTTGAGAGAGAGAGAGAGAACAAGAGTGAGCACAAGCAGGTAGAAGACCAGAGGGAGAGGGAGAAGCAGGCTCCCCGCTGAGCAGAGAGCCCAACCTGGGGCTTGATTCCAGGACTTTGGGATCATGACCTGAGCTGAAGGCAGATGCTTAACCGACTGAGCAACTCAGGCATCCCTACTCTTCATTTTTTATTTTTATTTACTTATTTTATTTTTGAGAGGTGAAGGGGTGGGACAGGGCAGAGGGTTACGGAGAGAGAATCTCAAGCAGGTGCCAGTGCCTGGCGTGAAGCCAGATGCAGGGCTGGCTCTCACAACCATGAAACCATGACCTGAGCTGAAATCAAGAGTCAGATGCTTAACTTACTGAGTCATCCAGGCACCCCTACTGTATACTTTTTACATGATGATATCCTTTGTGGGCTTGTTTATAGGGACATTCAGCAATTGAAAATGTCATGTCATGCCCCTGTGAATCATGACCAAATCTGCTAAATTTTCTTGTAGGACTAATACTGATAAAAATTGTTCCAGTGTAATATCTTTCCCCCATCAGTGCTTTATTCAGAATTAGTTGTTTTATGAGTTAATGCCCTGTATTTAGGAAGATTTTATAAGAGCTCAGGTGTAAGGTGATCTTTCATGAGTGATAATTTTGGAAAAAAATTGTTAAATTTTTGCATATGGTATTTAGGTTGAGTTCAAGCTGCACTCTTACAGATAACTGTTTAGTGTGAAACTCCTTAGAATAAATTCATAGCATTGGATTTGCTGGGTCAGCATTGGATAGCTTAAGCAGTTTAAATCTGCAGTCTCATTGTCCACGGCAAGTGTTGTGTAGATCTGCGTGTACACTAGCAACATGAGACCTTTTACACACTTCAGTTTTCCTTGTTACTCTTATGAACATTCTGAGCTCAAGCACTAGAATTTTGTGGTCTATTTCATCTTGCATATCAAAGTATAACTGTCTCCTTTGATTTCTATTTTGTTTGTTTATTAGAGGCTGAAGCCTTCACAGGGATATCCTCATTCATTTTCTGGAATTGATTTCTTACCTCTGTCCTTCCCTCAAGAGAGCTGGCAGTTTTGCCTACTAACAGCGAGGTTTTTTGTTTTGTTTTGTTTTCCCCATGCAATTTGTTTTATTTCAAGAGCAAAGGAGCTTGAGGAAACACTGAATTCTCTGGGAAGTATTGAGACCATGAAACAGATTATTTTTCAGGGAAGCTGTGTAGCATTTTACATGGAATTCAGGTATCAATACTTTTGCTATAAACCCCAGTGGACTGAAACTTCTTTGTAACAGCCTTTTACTTTAGACTCACTATAATCTTCTACTGCAGAAACCCCCATTTTGTTTTATAAGGTAAACTCATCTATGAAATCTGGAAATGGATGTTTTGATTCCAAGCTAGGACTTTTTGCTATTCTGCCTAGTACAAATGAGTAGCATTTACATAGATACATTGTTTTCTCTCAGGTGTGGACACCTCAGGATCGCCAGTGTATCCTGAATACCTTAGCCCAGTTACTTCTGGATAAGGACTGTACTGTGCTTGTTGGTCGCCAGCTGCGCCCTCTTCTTTTGGATTTGCTGGAAAGGAATGCTGAGGCCATTAAAGCCGGAGGCCAGGTCAACCACGATCTACACGAACGGCTCTGCGTGTCAATGAGCAAACTCATCTGTAACCATCCTGATGTCCTCCCGTGAGTAACAGTTTTTTCTTCACATTTCTCCGTGAGGTAGTAGAACCAGCGCTTTCCTGGGAAATAAAAGAGGAGTCTGAGTTGAGGAGAAGGGAAGAAAGGAAATAGAAGAAGAAAGATAAGTGGTACTGTTCTATAAAAATAATCACAACAGAATCCCTTTATCCATTTCCTGTGTTCTTTTTAGTCTTGGCCATCAAGACAGGTCTAGAAAAATGGCCAAGACATGTTCCCTGCCGTCAAGGGTTGTATCATCTGGCAAGATATCCATATAAGACGATTTAATTATATTTATTTTAAAAGATTTTATTTATTTATTTGTCAGAGAGAGAAAGAGAGAGAGAGAGAGCATGCACACAAGCAGGGGGAGCAGCAGGTAGAGGGAGAAGGAGGCTCCCCACAGAGCAAGAAGCGTGATGTGGGACTCAGTCCCAGGACCCTGGGATCATGACCTGAGCTGAAGGCAGCCGCTTAACCGACCGAGCCACCTAGGTGGAGTCCCCATAGAAGGCAGTTTATTTATTTATTTATTTATTTTCCTTAAAGATTTTATTCATTCATTTGACAGACAGAAATCACAAGTAGGCAGAGAGGTAGGCAGAGGGGGCGGGGGGAGAAGCAGGCTCTCCGCTGAGCAGAGAGCCCGAAGCGGGGCTCGATCCCAGGACCCTGGGATCATGACCCGAGGGGAAGGCAGAGGCCCCAACCCACTGAGCCACCCAGGCGCCCCTGGAAGGCAGTTTAAATGAATTTTAGCTGAGGTTCTTAGAGCATCCACTTCAGAAGGTTATAATTTTTGCTTGCTAGAGCAGCCGCAGGGATGGCATCCTTTTTAACTTTCTATAATAATCTATCCAAAGCAGTATTGTAAGAAGTTGTCTTAGAACTGAATTATTTGTTTTTAAAGATTTTATTTATTCATTTGAGAGAGTGAGCAAGCAAGAGAGCACAAGCCGCAGAGGGAGAGGGAGAAACAGGCTCCCTGCTGAGCAGAGAGCCCAACATGGGGCTCAGTCCCAGCACCCTGGGATCATGACCTGAGCTGAAGGCAGACTCCCAATCGACCTAGCCGCCCAGGCACCCCAAGAATTGGATTCTAATATTAACGTTTCCTGGGCTGGTTCACCCCTCCTTAGGCAGCCTGGTGGTTGTCCACTTCTGGGAAGTCACCATATTGATGGTAAACTTACCATGCACACCAGATCTGCATATCAGATCTATAATCCAGAAGTCCTCCTGCCTCATCCTCCCAAACAGTTGGGGGCTACAGGGACATGCCACCTCATCTGCCTTTGTCTTTAACTTAATAGTAAAATATCGTTTGTGTGGAATAGTCAAAGGGGCAGCCAAATGAGTGTTAGAGTTTTTTTAGTTGAGAAGAAAGAACTTTCATTCTAAAGTTGAATAATATCTGTGCACTAATAAGAGTATTTCTTTCTTTTTTTTTTTTAAGATTTTATTTGAGAGAGAGTGTGTACATGCAGTCAAGCCTGGGCAAGCGGGGAGGGGTAAAGGGGGAGGAAGAAGGAGAGGGAAAAAATGTGAAGGAGACTCCCCACTGAATGGGCAGCCTGATGGGGGAGCTCTCTCTCATGACTGTGAGCCACCCAGGTGCCTCTATGAATATCTGTTATATCCATCTCTCTCTTTTTTTTTAATTTTTAAAAATTTATTTATTTGTCAGAACACAAGCAGGCAGAGTGGCAGGCAGAGGGAGAAGCAGGCTCCCTGCTGAGTAAGGAGGCCGATGTGGGACTTGATCCCAGGACCCTGGGATCATGACCTGAGCCGAAGGCAGCAACTTGACTGACTGAGCCACCCAGGCATCCCTTAATTGTTTTTATCAACATAATAAGTATACTTTGGCTTTCTTGGAAGTATGATCTCTAATCTGGTTCTTGAATACAAAGGGAATAAGAAATGAAGGCTTGGGAGAAAACCAGAATTTTATTTTTTAATTTTTTTTAGATTTTATTTATTTATTTGACAGACAGATCACAAGTAGGCAGAGAGGCAGGCAGAGAGAGAGGAGGAAGCAGGCTCCCCGCTGAGCAGAGAGCCCAATGCAGGGCTCAATCCCCGGACACTGGGATCGTGACCTGAGCTGAAGGCAGAGGCCTTAACCCACTGAGCCACCCAGGTGCCCCGAAAACCAGAATTTGTATGAGCTTTTCTAAAAGGGGAGGAAAAAATGAGCCCAGGTTAATGGAACTGGAAAATACACAGCAAACATCAATGTCATACTTGATAATTAGGAACATATGCTGTGGGTTGATTGAGGGTTGAAATTGTGGCCTCACTTAGTGCTTTAATCATTTAGATGTACTTGTCTGTGGTACCTTCATAAGGTATCCCAACTATCCTGTACTTACCAGATGAGATTGACATGTGGGTAACTTGAACCCCCATTTCTCCTAAGCCTTTGTGATAGAATGCTTCTGGATTGCATTTGAGAATCATTAAAACGATGGATTAGTTTGATTTCCCATCTGCTTCAGATTTTATGTTCTTATTAAATGCATATGAACACACCCCTATTTTTTCTTCTTTGCATTTTGCCAAGGCCGTGTATTTTACTTACACTCCCATGTTGTTCCAAAAATTATATAATGCAGTTTATTTATGAAAGTGCCCATGATAGAGTAACTTAAAATACAAGCAGAAAAAAGAGCTGTGTGTGAATGAATCAATGCGTGTTTTAAAATGAACTATAGGCCATGATGTAGAATGAGATTTTGATTTTTAGTTTTAGGAATTATAGTTGATTAATTCAGCATGTGCCCCAAATTTCCTTTGTAGAGGAAATACACTTAATGTATTAGGAATATACCAAGTATATTTAGATAAGATGTAGTCATTCATCCAATAGGTAAATAGGTAAACATAGGAGACCCTTGTTTTTAGCCCTGGGCCACATCATGGGGGTAAAAATATAATGGATTATTGTACTTTACAAACAATTGAATATAATACACTAATAGAGGTGTGTGAGGCAAATACTTAAGGGGAGGAATAAAATCAATAAAGAAGAATGAGTGTTTTCCTCTTGGAAATCAGAGAAAGTTTGTACTGGGGCAGATTTTGGAGAAAGAGCAAGGAGAGGAAGAATAAAAAGAGAAATAGGATGACAATGAAAATCTAGGATTGGGGGAAAGAAGAGACTGTACAGAAGGTACTTTGGCAAGCTCCCTAGCGTCCTAATCCCTGCCATTCATTTACAGGTCCATACCTCTTTCTGAGCTCAGCATGTTTGAGGCTTCCATGAGGTACCTCAGTGGTCTTAAACATTCTTTTTCTTTTTTCTTTTTTCCTTACGCTGTTTGCTCATTACTGGGTGCCTCTCCCAACTTTATTTAGATAACAATTGAGGTATATTTTTGTTGACATATAACATTGTATAAGTTGAACATATATTACATAGTGATGTGATACATGTATATATTGTAAAATATTTACCATAATAAGATTAGTTAACATATCTTTCACCTCACATAATTACCATTTTGTTCCCGTTTGTTCATACTGTTTTTGCATCTAGAATCCTCAAACATATGTTTTACTCTGGCAAATTCTTTGTTAGGACTCTGGGAAAGCAATCCCAGCTGTTGATGCATTCCCTATTCTAACATATTAGGTTTCCGGGTTCTTTTTTTCCCCCCCTCAATTCTATTTTTTTTAAAGGAATCTCAACACCCAGTGTGGGTTTGTACTCAAAACTGTGAGATCAAGAGTTGTATACTCTATTCAGGTGCCCCAGGTTATTTTTGAATTTTTGACATAGAATGTCATATTGAACATCCTTCGGCATGAAATTTGTGGATCTGTCGTGGTGATTAGGAATGTGGATTTTTAAAACAATGATGTTGTTTTAGTAATAATATATATTTATACAGGATTTTGTAGTGTTTAGGTATACGTTTTTAATCTTTTTTTTGGATTTAGTGGTAGACCACTTCCTCTTTTTTTTTTTTTCCCTTAAGTTTATTTATTTTATTTTTTTTCTTTCTGCACTCAGTGTGGGGCTTGAACTCACAACCCCAAGATCAAGAGTCTTATGTTCTTCCAGCTGAGCCAGTCAGGTGCCCTTTAATCTTTATATTGTAACATCTTCAGTAATGTCATTGTAAAATCTTATTTTTAAAATCTTTAGAGAGGTTAACTAAATTGTCCTAAATGTCAGAGCCAGAACTGGACCACAGGTCTTATTTCTAGATGCTAGGAAAACTATGATGAGTTGCCCAAGTGAGTGGCTCATCCAAGATTAGATGTTTAACTGGATGGTATTCCTTGTCGCATTTTTTTTTTTTTTAAGATTTTATTTATTTATTTATTTTTATTTTCATTTTTTTTTTTAAGATTTTATTTATCTATTTGACAGAGATCACAAGTAGGCAGAGAGGCAGCCAGAGAGAGCGGGGAAGCAGGCTCCCTGCTGAGCAGAGAGCCTGATGTGGGGATTGATCCCAGGACCCTGAGATTGTGACCTGAGCTGAAGGCAGAGGCTTAACTCACTGAGCCACCCAGGTGCCCCTTATTTATTTATTTGACAGACAGAGATCTCAAGTAGGCAGAGAGGTAGGCAGGGGGAGGGGGGAAAGCAGGCTCCCTGCTGAGCAGAGAGCCTGATGCAGGGCTCGATTCCAGGACCCTGAGATCATGACCTGATCCAAAGGCAAAGGCTTTAACCCACTGAGCCACCCAGGTGCCCCCCTTGTTGCATTTTGGACCTTCTGACACTTTCTTACTCCAGGAAAGAGATCCTTTTCTCAGTCATTGAATATTCTCTAGGATAAAAAAAAAATAATATTATTCTCTGGCTAAAAAAGGCTTTATTGGTCCATCCATCATTGCTTAGATCAGAATTTTAGAGCACTTCCTAAAAATGATGGGTCTCTAGAGAAAAGGGTAATGTAGTCAAGTAAGTTTGACAGAGTATATTGACCAGTCTTCCTTTTGTATACTTAGAGTGGACCACAATTTGCTTCCCCCATTTGCATACAAATGTAAGGTCATTGCCGGTGCACTCTGCTCATTTCCCCCTAGGGCTGACCATGTGGTTACTGCTTATCTGCCTTATCTTGCATGCTTGTTACTGCCCACCTATCCCACATGTGCTGCCAACCTAAGCTGCCCCTGAGCTAGTGTAATGTCAGCTTCTCTCCACCAAAGAATTATTATTCTGACAGCATCCTTGTGAAGAAAAATATGTCCTGCTTTTTCTCTTAATTAAGAGAAAAGTGGTGGGGGGGCCTGGGTGGCTCAGTGGGTTAAAGACTCTGCCTTCAGCTCAGGTCATGATCTTAGGGTCCTGGGATTGAGCCCCACATTGGGCTGTTGCTCAGCAGGGAGTCTGCTTCCCCCTCTTTCTGTCTCTGCCTGCCTCTCTGCCTACTTGTGATCTCTGCCTGTCAAATAAATAAAGAACATCTTAAAAGAAAAGTGATAAATTTAAATTACAGTACAGAATTATAAAAAGCAGAAGTCTTCACCCTGAAATCCTACATTTTAGGGATAGCTGTTATTAGTAGTTTTGGTGTATTTCCTCCCAAATGTCTTTCTCTTTCTTGTTCTGCCAGGTCTCTTCTGAGCAGGAGCTGAATCTTCTAAGTTTCATTTGTCCAGTCTCATTCAGAATATCACAAGTGTTAATTTACTAAGCCTGTATTCCTGTTTGCCTGGCTTGCTTGTAGAAGTCCAAGGTTTCCCACCCATCTCTTGTATTCTCATTATTCCCCAATTGAAGTTTTTATATTTGGGGATTTATTGAGCCAATAATCTGGGGTATATCTCCTTGGTGCTAGAAGTTGCTCTGGAAAACAGATTCAAATGGCCCCTGCGACTGCTCTTTTGCATTCCCAGTGGCTTCCTGGGGATTCTGTTACTGACCACTAGTACACCAAGTTGTTATAAAGGGATGCAACTCAGGAACAGGCTGATGGAAGAGACTGCTTCATAATGCTAGATTTGGCAGTGGTTTTTTTGGATGACACCAAAAGCACAAACAACAAAAGCAAAAATAGACAAATGGAACATCAAACTAAAAACTGAGGCACAGCAAAGGAAACAAGGATGTAGAGGCAACCTACAGATTGGGAGAAAATATTCGCAAATTATGTGTTATGTGTTTAATAGGGGATTAATATCCAGAATAGGTAACGAACTGTGTGATCCAACCATCCTTCTTTCCTTCCTTCCTTCCAAATTTTTTTTTATTTATTAGAGAGAGAGAGACAGAGAGAGAGAATACGGGGAGGGGTAGGAAGGGAGGGAGAGGGAAATAATCCCAAGCAGACTCTGTGCTGAGCTTGAGGCCTGATGCAGGGCTCAGTCTCATGTCCTTGAGATGATGATCTGAGCCTGAACCAAGAGTTGGAGAGTTTACTGACTAAGCCACCCAGTGGGCCCCCTGTCTGAAGCTATTTGTCCTTCTCTGTGATCCTACTTTCCTTCCTTCTGTGTTTCATGAAAATCTGTTATCCCTTCAGATACAACCAAAGTGTCTCTTCTGGACTCCCCTAGTTTTAGATGAATCTTTTTTCATGTGCCTCTTTTTGTTTCTGTTGGTGACTATCTTCCTTGTGTCCAGTTTTGTACCCCTGGTACTTAACACAGTGTCTGGCTGCTAGGGAGAGATCAGTAAATGTTTGTTGAAGATGAGTGTATTTTCAGTAGAAAACACTTGGGATGAGAAATTCCTGGTTCCGTATTCTCTTGGATATCTCATGCCATGGTCCTGGTTCCTGAACTTAAACAGGATACCATCTTAGGACTAGGTAGCTTCAGTATTTGTCTGTTTGGTCTCAGACCCTTGGAAATTCCTGTTATATTCTGCTGTCCTGTCCCAAAGTGGAGATGTGTATACTTTGATGTCCTCACCAACAGATAAAAATAATCTCTCTCTTTCTGAAGGTTTGCCTTAAGGTATTTTAAGGACACTTCTCCAGTCTTTCAAAGACTCTTCCTAGAGAGTTCAGATGCTAATCCAGTCCGCTATGGGCGCAGGCGGATGAAGCTTCGGGACCTAATGGAAGCAGCTTACAAGTTTCTGCAGCAAGAGCAGTTTGTGTTCCGGGAGCTCTGGGACTGGAGTGTGTGTGTCCCTCTGCTTAGAAGCCATGACACCTTGGTCCGCTGGTATGTAGCTGTTGGACTTTTCTTGTGTTTCACGTGTGGGGATCACAGAGGGAGTGTAGAGTTCTGTGCATGAGGAGGGAAAGGAAGCTATGTAAAATGGGTTATTTTTGTGCTGGTGCCTTTTGCGTTCTTATTTCCTTAGTCATGTGTCCCTTTAGTGGAAAATGAGATGATATTAGTGGAGGTCCATTTTTTTTTGAGTTTTGTCAAGTGAATTCATTATGCCTGATTTGCATTTTCTACTCTCAAATGTATTATAGTAATTCTGTAAGATTTCCTTTTCTTTTTTAAGAGTTTGTTTATTTATTTAGTTAAGTAATCTTTACATCCAGCATGGAGCTCGAACTCCCCACTCGGGGATCAAGAGTTGCATGCTCTACCAACTGAGCCAACCAGGCACCCCTTAAGATTTCCTTTTTTAGTGTTTGGTTAGCTAAGAAATTTTCTTTATTCTTGAGACTCAGCTGCTTGTCCTGAGTTTTTATACTTTGATTTTCTCCAGGTACACAGCCAATTGTCTTGCTTTGGTCACCTGTATGAATGAAGAGCACAAGTTATCATTCCTTAAGAAGATTTTTAATAGTGAGGAACTGATCCATTTCAGGTTGAGGTAAGAAGGGGGATTCCCGGAGATCTTGATGTGGCTTTGCTATGCATTAAAGTAATTGATGAAATCCTCATTTTCCACAGGTTACTAGAAGAGGCCCAGCTGCAGGACTTGGAGAAGGCCTTGGTTTTGGCTAATCCAGAAACCTCCCTTTGGCGTAAGGAGAAGGAGCTACAGTACTTACAGGGACATCTTGTTTCAGCTGACCTCTCTTCCAGGGTGACTGCTGTCTGTGGTGTGGTGCTGCCTGGGCAGCCACCAGTCCCTAGAGAGCAGGTATGTTGGCATCAGTAGGGTGTGTGTCCTCTCCCCCTTCTTAAACACCAAGTGTGCTTTCCTCCTTGGCGGGGCTCTGTGTTATTGGTGTGAGTCAAATTGAGTTTGCCAGATTGCTGTCCCATTTACAGAAGTATTCAGAAGAGATTAAGAAAAATTTACCCAGGGCCCTCTTCTGATATTTCCTTTGTTTCTGTTTGGTGTTAAATTAGAAACTCTAATGATCCCCGTGTGAGGCTTTTCACTTCAGCAGAGCTCTTCCATATAGTCTCTCTGTGACATTGTGTAGCACATGGATGTGATACCATATTTATGTGAAACAAAGGTAGAATGACTAGTCTGGAGACCTTTGGACTCCCCTTTGACAGAGACAGGACTAGGCCCAAGTAAAACTCCCCAGCAACTTCTTTCTGTCATGACATTCTTTTTGCTCATTGTGTGGGAGGCTAGTAACTGTAGTGAACTTCACCCTGCTGTATGAAATGAGCTTTTTCCAAGAATGTGACTCCAGACCCACAGTTTTGAAAGGTTTATAGATTATAATCTAGCTCTATAATCTGAAACTGATGGGAGCCAGTCTGTTTTTCCCCAGCTGTCTTCAGTCAGTTGTCACTTTATGTGATGGTTGGATTCACCCAGTTTCTTTTTGGATGATGTCCTAAGTCATTTCTTTCTTTCTTTTTTTTTTTTTTTAAAGATTTTATTTATTTATTTGAGAGAGACACAGTGAGAGAGAACATGAGCGAGGAGAAGGTCGAGAGAGAAGCAGACTCCCCTTGGAGCTGGGAGCCGGATGTGGGACTCAATCCCGGGACTCTGGGATCATGACCTGAGCTGAAGGCAGTCGTCCAACCAACTGAGCCACCCAGGCGTCCCCTAAGTCATTTCTTGAACCATTAGTTTGTCCACTAGGCAGTACAACTAAAAAATAATCATAATAAGGGGTGCCTGGCTGGCTCAGTTGGAAGAGCATGTGGCTCTTGATCTTGGGGTCATGAGTTTGATCCCCCCGTTAGGTGCAGCAATCACTTCAAATAAATAACCTTAAAAAATAATAAAAATTTTAAAAAGCATAATATGTGGGGGTGCCTGGATGGCTCAGTGGGTTAAGGCCTCCGCCTTCGGCTCGGGTCATGATCCCAGGGTCCTGGGATTGAGCCCCGCGTCAGGTTCTCTGCCCAGTGGGGAGCCTGCTTTCCCCTCTCTCTCTGCCTACTGTGTTCTCTGTCTGTCAAATGAATAAATAAAACCTTTAAAAAAATAAAATAAAGGGAAAAATAAAAAAACAATAAAGCACAATATGTGTTAAAAATGCACATCTTAAATGTGCAGCTCAGTGATCATTCATAAACTGAAAATATCTATGTAACAAGTAGGACACCAGCAGTTCCAGAGGCCCTTGTCTTTCCCTTTGGTCACTAAGAATCTCCCAACTACTCTCTTAACATAGATTAGGTTCTGAGCATTAGAATTTTAACACAGGGAAGGATTCCAGTTGGGGTGGCCCTGATGTTGAGTAGCAGTGACGAGGCACTGGGGCAGAAGTACGGAATGATGCTTTGGCCTGCTAAACTGCTGAGAGTAACAGCCCTATAGACTTCAAGCTTCCAGCCCTGGGGTATCTGGATGGCTCCGTCAGTTAAGTGGTTAAGCATTTGACTTTGGCTCAGGTCAGGATCTCAGGGTCCCGGGATCCAGCCCTATATATCATTCCATGGCCAGTGGGGAGTCTGCTCATTCCTCTGTTTCTTCCCCTGCTTGTACTCTCTCTCTCTCTCAATAAATAAAATCTAAACAAACAAACAAAAAACAAAACAAAACAAAAAACTTCCAGTCCTGAATCTCATTTTGTCCTCACATATCTATAGGGGACTGGCCATGTTTGAGAAGTTATTATTCCTTAGAAGTTCTTAAAATCCCACTTTTCTAAAAGATCTTTTTCTCTATGTTATATTAGGTACATTGTTATTTGAAAGACAATTTAAAAAATTTTTTATTCATTTATTTGAGAGAGAGAGCATGAGCTGGGAGAAAGGGAGAAGGAGAGGGAGAAGCAGATTCCTTACTGAGTAGGAACTCTGATGTAGGACTTGATCCCAGGACTCCGGGATCGTGAACTGAGCTGGAGGCAGATGCTTAACTGACTGAGCCACCCGGGCGCCCTGAAATTTTTTTTTAATGCAGTAAAATACAACATTTACTGTCTTCAACTTTTTTTCTTTCTTTCTTTCTTTCTTTTTTTTAAATTTACATAAACTGTACTCCCAATGTGAGACTCAAACTCAGAACCCTGAGATTAAGAGCCATATACTCTACTGACTGAGCCAGCCAGACGCCCCAACCATTCTTTTTTTTTTTTTTTTTTTAATTTTTTTTTAAAGATTTTATTTATTTATTTGACAGAGAGAAATTACAAGTACACTGAGAGGCAGGCAGAGAGAGAGAGAGAGAAGGAAGCAGGCTCCCTGCTGAGCAGAGAGCCCGATGCGGGACTCGATCCCAGGACCCTGAGATCATGACCTGAGCCGAAGGCAGCGGCTTAACCCACTGAGCCACCCAGGCGCCCCATGCCCCAACCATTCTTAAACAGTTTTAAATGTACTCTTCAGTGATGTTAACTATATTCATTGTTTTGTAAACAAACTCCAGAGCTTTTCATCTTGAGAAATGGGTAAAGTTAAAACCTTATACTCATTAAACATATTGGGAACATTATTATTTTTCACTTTTTGTTATGGAAAATGTGAAATATGTTTTAAAATAGAAACAGTGGTGTGACGAATCTCCATGTACCCATCACTTAATTTCAGTAATTATAAATTCATGATCATTTATAGTTCTGCACACTCTCTCTAAAACGTTATTTGAAGCAACTCCCATATATCACATCATTTCATGCCTAAATATTTCAGTATATATATAAAAGAAAATAACTTTAAAAAAATCCATTATTCTTTATTATACCTGAAAAAATAACAATTTTGTAATAGAGTATCCTTTGAGTGTCCATATTTCCCTGATCTATAAATATATCGTGCATTCTTGATCTTAGATACGAAATCCTGGAATGTGGTGAAAGGAAGAAAAACTAATAAAAATTAAGTCATGAGATGAGGTTTGCCTCCATCCTTTGTGTATCAACTTTTTTGGCTTCTCAAACTTTGGGAAACTTTCCTTAAATTTGCTAGCAAATTCTGCCAAAAGGAAAAATTCATCTTTATTTTATATAACATACCTATTAATATTATAGTTCTGGTGCTACTAATTTATTTAGAGGTTTATGTAAAGGTCAGTGGAAGCATTGTAGAAATTAACTTGTGCCCCTTGGAGGAAAGACTGTTGACATGCCTTTTATTTTTCTTTTGTCTCCTTAGGCTAGTACTAGGAATTCTTCTCGTGAACAGGAGCTGGCCTTTAGGTCTTATGTGCTGGTTGATTCAGTCTGCAGAAATCTTCAAACACTGGCTATGGCAGTGGCTTCTCAGAATGCTGTGTTGTTGGAAGGACCAATAGGATGTGGCAAAACTTCCTTAGTTGAACACTTAGGTGCAATGACAGGTAGACAGAAGCCCCCTCAACTTCTTAAAGTCCAGCTTGGAGATCAGACCGACAGTAAGGTAATTAAGATACAGCAAATTTTGGTGGGTTCACATGCTTACAGATGTTTGAATTAAAGTACTCTTTTTGCTAGGGGAAGGTGGGAATAGTTACTGGTCTTCCTTGTAACTGATGGGACCAACGTGCAAAAACATTAAGTGCCTGTTTATATCCATATAGAAGTTTAATAAAAGAATTAGTCAAAAGATGTGGCATTGGCATCTCAGATGTGTGGGTTCAGTAATACATTATCCTCTTCCTGCAGATGCTGCTGGGAATGTATCGCTGCACAGATGTCCCAGGGGAGTTTGTGTGGCAACCTGGTACTCTCACACAGGCAGCCACAAAGGGACACTGGATCCTTCTGGAGGATATTGACTATGCTCCCTTAGACGTGGTATGTCATTTCACTAATTATTTGCTGATTTCCTATCTTTTTTTTTTTTTTTTTCTAAAGATTTTTATTTATTTATTTGAGCAAGAGAGAGCACTGGGGGAAGAAAGGCAGAGGGAGAGGGAAAAGGGAGTCCTACATGGGGCTCGATCCTGAGTCCTGGGATCGTGATCTGAGCTGAAGGCAGAGACTTAACGGACTAAGCCACCTAGGTGCCCCTGATTTCCTATCTTTGAAGATCATGTTGTTAATAGTGATTTGGGGAGATAATATAAACAACATAGGTGTTTGCAGTACCTGGGTGGCTCAGATCATGATCCTAGGGTCCTGGCATCGAGCCCCATGTGGGGCTGTCTGCTCAGGGGGGAGTCTCCTTCTCCTTCTCCCTCTGCCCACTCCTCTGCTTGTTCTCTCTCATTCTCTTACTCAAATAAATAAATAAAATCTTAAAATAAAACAAAACCGTAGATGTTTGATTAGAGATGGTATGTTTTCAGAGAAGCTCATTCATGATTACCTACCTATCTGGTTTGAGGTATGATTTACTTATCTGGTCTTCTGTTTGATAGATAAATTGGTAAAGTTCTGCTGGTGCTGTTTTGGTTGAGTAGAGTAGTCCGCCCTTATCTGCCATTCAGTTACCCACGGTTACTCATCCTAAGCAGATGATCCTCCTGATGTATCATCAGAAGGTCAATAGTAGCCTAACACTATATCACAGTGTTACAGTTATTCATCTCACTTTATCTTGTCATGTAGGGATTTTATCATCTCACATCTCCACAGGAAGGGTGAGTACAGTACAATAAGATACTTTGAGAAAGAGACCACATTCACATAACTTTTATCATAGTATATTGTTATAAATATTGTTTTATTATTTACTGTTGTTAATCTCTTACCTTGCTAATTTATAAGATAAACTTTATTATAGGTGTGTATGTATAGGAAAAAGCATAGTATATATAGGGTTCTGTGTTATCCACAGTTTCAGACATCCACGACGGGTCTTGGAAGTAGCCTTTGTGGATAACCGGGAACTACAGTAGTTGGATATGTGATCAATCAATTTCATTGTAGTTTTTTTCTCCTTTAGTTGAATATGTGATCAGTTTCATAACCTTTCCAAGAATAGGCCTTGTGGGAAACATCTTACCCAGGTTAGAGATACATTGGAAATTTTGAGATCCTTCTTCCCAGCTGTGGCATTGGTAGAGCAGCAGGCTAAGGACACGTGAAGGAGAGAGGATAATAATAAGAGCATGTTTGTCTTTGTTTCATTGTACATCCAGTTTATTTTCGTTTTGAATCTTTTTCTAGTGTATCAAAATAGCTATGCAAGCAGTCCATTTTTCCTCTATATTCTGTAAAGTATGACAAAAAGATGTATTTTAGAATGAAAGTTTTTTCTTTTGGGAAGATTTTCTTGAGATTGGTTTTAATTTTTTAAAATTATTTATTTTACCATGAACCCTAAAGTACCTGCATAAGGACTTTCCTCTCTTGATTAAGAATAATGAGAGAGTGTGTGTGTGGGTTTAAGGAAAGAGTGGCTATAAATACATGTGTATTGTGATGATTTTAGAATCTGGTAAAGATGTAATAAGGTTATTGGCTCAGACAGCGCCTCACAGTTTAATTACCATGTTCTAGGGTTCCCCCTAAGTACCCCCCCTTTTTTAATCTAGTTGGCACATCATTTCTAGAGTCATAATGCTCAGTTTTATATAAAGGGCTGGAAACCCAGTTTCCTTAATAAGCCCAGAGCCAAGGCTGACTCCTACTAATGAGACTTAAAAATAAAACCGAAATATAAACCACAAGGCCGAGTATTTGTTGAGGCTTTTTACTTTCTTTTCTTTTTTCTTTTTCATCTTTTCCCCCCGCTTTCCACACCCAAACTGAGGCTTTCCATTCTAGTGCTCTCTTCACTGGGGCAATTTTTTCAGGTAACAGGATACCTAGGAAGTCATTAGGATTATGGATTGTGGAATTAGAGCCAAACAAGGTAGGAGAACATAAGAGATATTCCATCCAAGCCATGATGTAGCCTAGAGATCTTTTGCTGTCCTGTAGTTAATTACATTCTTTGATGATCAAATCCAGATTCAAGACCAAACTGACAGTTTGTATTTTGCTCTCCCCTTGGCAGTGTTTGGTAAACATCAGAAAATTCTTCTGCATTCAGTCTCATTTTATGTAGACCATTCCCCTTCTGTTCATACATTTGTTCTGTTCATGCAAAGGGTATGTTGTTCATTTGAGTACATTTAATCTTCAATATCACTATACTGAGGTTGTGTTTACTTTAAAACATGCCTAGATCCCTTGATTATTGTTTTGTTGTTTTAGAATTTCTCAGCTAATAGTTAGCCCTTTATTATTTTAAGGTAGCTTTTACAGATTTCAGGATGATTTTCTGTAGTTTCAGGTTTTGGAGTTATTTGGAGTTGCTCCTATATTATTTTGGGCTTTCCTTTCAGCTTCTAGCCAAGTGTGAAATAATGATGCTTAGTAAAATTGTCTGATATTTTAGAACCCTCTTCCTTGACTCTTTGGTCCTCTTACTTTGTTTTTTCTTTTTAAGCTTCCTCTGCAAACTCATGTTCCCTACATCTATATGCTTGAAAAATTTCTCCATTTTGTCTCTAGCTGGTGGAAGTTCAAGATGTCCAAATGGAACTTACCCGCTCTTTCTCAGAACAGCCTTTTCTGCCATGGTTAGCAAGCCAGAAGTTTGATTTCTCTTTCTAGTCTGTTATTCATTTAGTCTTATATTGCTTGGCACTTTTTTTTTTTATCTTTTTATTTTATTCTCTTCTATCCCACTGCCTTAGTACAGGGTTTACTTCTATCCATCTATGTAGCCATCTTGCTTTGTTACCCGACTAGTCTCTTCTTTTTGTTTTCTTTTGTTTTCCTTTCCTGCCAGCCAAACATCTATCTGTACAACTATCCCGTCTTTGTTTTTGCCTCTTTCCTGTAGGCTAGCGCCCTTGCAGTTTATATTCCATGTTGTCGTGCAGTTGATTTTCTAAAATGGAAATTATAGTATTTCCCCCCAGGCTAAAATCCTCTTAATATCTTTCATGAGAGAATTCAAACTCCTTAGCTCAACACAGCAGACCCTTAATCATTTATCTCTACATTTTGTAGTTTTTCACTATTTCATATACATCCTCTGCCCTAACAACTATGCTGTTAGGCATGTAGATTTTTATCCATTTGAATACTTTCTGCCTGGAGTATATATGCTATTTCTCTCCCATGAGACCTAATTCCTGCTCACATTTAAGACTCTGAATATCATTACTTCTGAGGTGGATTCTGTACCCTGCTTCTACACCATTTCATTCTGACTCACAGTCACCTTTGGGGTCGCACTGATCATGCCGTATGGTGGTTTTCATGGCTATTCTTTCAGATGGTAGGCTGTAAAGCCTCGGTCATATCTGGAGTTTTAGTGTCTGGCTTGGTTCTAATCCTTAGTAGGCACTTAGTGAATGTTGAATGAATAAATTGTACTGTTGAAGTGTAGGTGGCCCAGACATTCCCATCTGCCTTTTGATCCCAGTTCATGCTATGAGAACTAAGGTTTCCTATAAGGATGTGCTCATCATTTGAAGAAACAATGTATTTTGGGTTTTTTTGTTGTTGTTGTTGTTACTTCTGCCTTAATAGTTTTATCAGTGGGGTTTTGTGGTTTAGGTTTCCGTGCTGATCCCTCTTTTGGAGAATGGAGAGCTCTTGATTCCTGGCCGAGGTGACTGTCTGAAAGTGGCTCCTGGATTTCAGTTCTTTGCAACTAGGAGGTATGTCCTATTAACCTTTCTATTCCGACTGTGGAGACTTTTCCTCATAAGTCCCCTCACTATAGTACTGAGTCCAAAAGTCCTAGAGTAGAGTTTTCTGGGCCCACTTAAAGCAAGATCAGTTGGAACTGATGACAGATCCAGCCTTTTCATTCCTATTTTATTTTACTTATTTATTTTTAGAGATCTGTTTCCTATTTCAGGACTCTGTTTTGTTCCATTGTTCATTTTTCTGTTTTACACCAGTGTCAGACTATCTTGATGACGGTAGCATTTTTAGATGTAAGTAAGCTCTCTGCCCAACTTGGGGCTTGAACTCATGACCCTGAGGTTAAGATTTGCATATTGTACCGACTGAGCTAGCTAAATGCCCTTCATTCCTATTTTATTTTATTTTATTTAAAGATTTATTTATTTATTTATTTATTATTAATGAATTATTTTAGAGAGAGCACGAGCAAGAGGGGCAGAGGGAGAGAGAGACAATCCTAAGCAGACTCCACACTGAACATGGAGCTCAATTTGGAGTTTGATTCTAGGACCTTGAGATCATGACCTGAGGCAAATCAAGAGTTGGCTGCTTAACAGACTGCACCAGCCATGTGCTCCAAGATTTATCTATCTTAGAGAGAGAAAGCGTGTACATATGAGCAGGGGGATGGGCAGAGGGAGAGGGAAAGAAAGAATCCTCAGGTAGACTCCTTGCCAAGGGCATTGCCCTACGTGGGACTCGATCCCAGGACCCTGAAATCATGACATTAGGTGAAATCAGGAGCTGGCTGTTTAAGCAACTGAGCTGCCCAGGCACTCCCCTTCATTCCTATTTTAAGTAGAGGTAACTAAATCAGAAAATGAGAGGGTTTTTTCCGTCCACTTAAAAATATCCAGGTTTTTGTTTTTGTTTTTGTTTAAGATTTTGTTTATTTGAGAGAGAGAGAGCATGTGAGGGGAGAGGGTCAAATGGAGAAGCAGAGTCCTGATGTGGGACCCGATACTGGGACTCCAGGATCATGACCTGAGCCAAGGGCAGTCACTTTGACTGAGCTACCCAGGTGCCCTAAAAATAGCCAGTTTTTAAAAACTTTATCTTGGTTTCTTGTTTTTAGAAACAATCACTGGTGAGACTTTAGACAGCCTTAGGTTTGAGTCCTGACACTGACATTTTGTATCTGTATGCACCTAGCTTGTCCGATAATGATGAGCCTAATAATACCTACTTTACAGCTTGATGTAATTGTAAAGATTAAATGAAATAACTTGTGTTAAAGATCTGTCACATAATAAGTGCCCAACTATTGGCCAGCCACAATGATGGTGATGATGATGACCTGTAGACTGTAAGCAGTTAAAAAAATTAAATATAAGCATCAACAAAGGAATAAAACCTAAACAAACTTAGTATATGTCCATATTTGTATTTTATAATAACATGAACACAGTGATTTATTTCCTACTACTAGAATATATCTGTACACTTCTCCAAGGTTTTAATATGCCCAAGAATGACACTAATGTCACATTATATTTAATAGTTATACTAGTGTTGGCCTTGGTGAGCATTTAGAGGTGGAGTGTGGAGTTAACCTAACAGTTCTCAAGGAATACTTTGCTAGGCCCTGCTTTTTAAAAATAAACCCTGGGCGCCTGGGTGGCTCAGTGGGTTAAGCCGCTGCCTTCGGCTCAGGTCATGATCTCAGGGTCCTGGGATCGAGTCCCGCATCGGGCTCTCTGCTCAGCAGGGAGCCTGCTTCCCTCTCTCTCTCTCTATGCCTGCCTCTCTGACTACTTGTGATTTCTCTCTGTCAAATTAAATAAAATCTTTAAAAAAAAAAAAAAAAAAAATAAATAATAAAAATAAACCCTATGGGGCACCTGGGTGGCTCAGTGGGTTAAGCCTCTGCCTTCGGCTCGGGTCATGATCTCGGGGTCCTGAGATCGAGCCCTGCGTCGGGCTCTCTGTTTGGCAGGGAGCCTGCTTCCTCCTCTCTCTCTGCCTGCCTCTCTGCCTACTTGTGATCTCTCTGTCTGTCAAAGTAAAAGATAAATTTATTTAAAAAGATAATAAAAAATAAAAATAAACCCTGCTTTATTCATAGGAATAGAGAAGTTCTTTCTTGCTATGTTCATATCTCAGAAAGTCCTGGGACATTGTAGAAAGGTATCAGATCATATCTCATAAAGTCCTGGGAAATCGTAGAAGGGTGTCAGACAAATCTGAATTCATCCTTGGCTCTGCCATTTGTAGTCATAGATGAGTGATCAGGGGGTGTTACTCTCCTCCTCTTTATGCCTTAGAAGAAAAGTAGCACACCATTGCCTCAGAAAGTTGTGAGCATTGCATTAAATGGCCTAAATGCAAGCTTGTGGCTTGGCCTGGGTATGTATTTAATGAATATTCCTTCTTGAAATTTTTAATAATTTTGGGTACTGTAGCTTTTGGTAATAAGCACTGAACTTATTTTTAATGGTTTGGGCCTTGGATTATGTTTTGTCTTTCCTGAAGTTGTGTCTTGATGAAGAGAAACATGCTGTTAAGATCAAAACACCTAATATAATCATTTACAGTGATTAGAAAATAACTTGGTTAAAACTCTGTTATACACCCTTAGGAAAATAGTCAGACTTGGATGAACTGGCAGCCTTTCATTTGTCCTCTGCCCTGTGAGCCCAACATAGTGGTATCTGGCAACAGAATGGGTTGTGAGTGTTACTCAGATATGAGATAATGTCTAGCAAGGGCTACCCAGAGGCGTAATTAAAGATTAAAATTGGGAGTTTTGTGTAATTCTTTTTTAAATTTTGAAATGCAGACTCTTGAGCTGTGGAGGAAATTGGTATCGACCTCTAAATAGTCACGCTACTCTGTTAGACAAATACTGGACGAAAATTCAGATGGATAACATGGATAAGACAGAACTGCATGAGGTATGTGGTTATCAGTGGGAAAGTATTAATGCTTTTGTTTTTTACTTTTTCTTGTTTAAAGTTCCAGATGTACATGTAAATAGAGGAAATAGTGTAATGAATCACCAAAATACTCATTAAGCTAAATTTAATAGTTAATGTACTAACATTTTACTGTATTAACTTCATCTAGTATTTTTTATTTGCTAATATATTTGAAAGCAAACCTCATAACATTTCATTCCTGAGTACTTCAATGCAGCTCTAAAAATTTAAGGGCCTTTTCATATGTAATCAAAATAACTGTTATACCCAATAAAATGAACAGTAATGCATCAATACCATTTAATTCTCGGACTGTATTCACGTTTCCTCAATTGTTTCCAAAGATCCTTTTTTTTTTTTTTTTTTTAAGATTTTATTTGGGGCACCTGGGTGGCTCAGTGGGTTGAAGCCTCTGCCTTTGGCTTGGGTCGTGATCCCAGAGTCCTGGAATCAAGCCCCGTGTCAGGCTCTCTGCTCAGCGGGGAGCCTGCTTCCTCCTCTCTCTGCCTGCCTCTCTGCCTACTTGTGATCTCTGTCAAATAAATAAATAAAATAAAATAAAAAAGATTTTATTTATTTATTTGACAGAGATCACAAGTAGGCAGAGAGGCAGGCAGAGTGCGATGGGGTGGGGGGGTAGGGGAAGCAGGCTCCCCGCTGAGCAGAGAGCCTGATACGGGGCTTGATTCTGGGACCCTGAGATCATGACTTGAGCTGAAGGCAGAGGCTTAATAAGCTACTGAGCCACCCAGATGCCCTGATCCTTTTTTTTTTTTTTTTTTTTTTTAATTTACTAAGTTGTTTTGTAACTAATGTCTTTCACATTCAACAGCATGTTTTATTCTGGGTATAATGAAAATGAGATGAATTATTTCTTAGATTTTCTACATTGATTCACTTTGTGGTATTGCTGGTTATCCTCAGACATTTAAGAGGTATACTCCTCTCTCCCTTGCTAACCCCCACTTTCCCCTTGTATCTACCCTGTCACTTGGAAAGCTTCTCATTCTACAATGCTTCATCTTGGAGCATAGCAAATAAAGCCCTGTCAGTAATTACATAGGCATGGGAGGGATGCTTTGCTCTTTCTTTGTATAAATTTTTAGATAAATAAGTGAAATAAGACAACCTTATCAAATTTTTTATCCAGAATTTTAAGTGTTTATAAAACACCCAGGGGTTTTCAGGGTATCCAGTTCACTGTATTACTGGAATCTCTCAGAAACCTTGTCTTTTTTTTTTTTTTTTTTTAAAGATCCTGTTTATTTTATTTGACAGAGAGAGACACAGTGAGAGAGGGAACACAAGCAGGGGGAGTGGGAGAGGGAGAAGCAGGCTTCCCATTGAGCAGGGAGCCTGATGCAGGGCTTGATCCCAGAACCCTGGGATCATGACCTGTGCCGAAGGCAGATGCCCAATGACTGAGCCACCCAGGTGCCCCAATCAGAAGCCTTGTCTTACTGATGTGATTTTATAAGTCTGCAGCCTATTTTGGACTTGGGAGTTACTTACTTCACTCTAGTTCCCAGTTTATTTCTGTGTCTCTCTGTGTATCCCCATTTTGCTGCCCTCAACAATAGCTCCTTTGGTAACTTCTTCACCTTTTTGTCCCAGCATCCACTCTGCCTGGCACTTTGTAAGCGCTTATTGTATTCTCTGCTGTCATGCAGCTCTATGTTTTGCAGTTATAGAATTTCAGTGTTTAATTTTCATTCCTAAATTGCCACTCCGTTCTTTAAAGAAGAGGTCTGAAGTCCACATTTAGGTGTGATTTGTTGGGGATTGAAAGGATGGGAACAACATGGACTGCTACTTTTTTTCATCTTTCCATTCCTGTCATGAACAGCTATGAGTCATTCTGTTCACAGGAAACAGCAGAAGCACTCACCCCCTCACTTAAATGATGTGTATCATATTTAGACAGTTTACTTCGAGGAGTTCACTTATTCTTTTTATTTTATTTTATTTTTCCAATGTTCCAAGGTTCATTGCATATCACCACACCTAGTGCTCTGTGCAATACGTGGCCTCCTTAATACCCACCACCAGGCTCAACCAACCCCCCACCCCTCTCCTTCAAAACCCTCAGTTTGTTTCTCAGAGTCCATAGTCTCATGGTTCGTTTTCTGCTCCGATTTCCCCCAACTCACTTCTCCTCTCCATCTCCCCATGTCCTCTATGTTATTCCTTATGCTCCACAAGTAAGTGAAACCATATGATAAATGACTCTCTCTGCTTGTCTTATTTCACTCAGCATAAGCTCCTCCGGTCCCATCCATGCTGATACAAAAGTTGGGTATTCATCCTTTCTGATGGAGGCATAATGGAGTTCACTTATTCGTAAGCTTCTAGACATAATAATAAATTCTGATAACACTCTCCTGAATAAGTGGCTGGTGACTAAAACTCTTGGGTGCATTATTTAGGAAATAAAATAGTCTCCTAAGATGATCTCATGGGAAGCACAAGGAACTACATTTCTTTTGCTGCCAATTCCAGTCATCTTATGCCTAGAAAGATTGTCTTTGACTGGGGTGCCTGGATGGCTTAGTTGGTTAAGCATCCAACTCTTGATCTCAGCTCAGGTCTTGATCTCAGGGTCATGAGTTCAAGCCTTGCGTTGGGCTCCATGCTGGGTGTGGAGCCTACTTTATTTTTACTTTTATTTTTGTATTTATGTATATATACTGTGTTATGTTATTTAACATACAGTACCTCATTGGTTTTTGAGGTATTTTTCCATGATTCATTGTTTGTATATAACACCCAGTGTGGAGCCTACTTTAAAAAAAAAAAAAAAAAGATCGGGGCAGTTGGGTGACTCAGTTGGTTGGGCATCTACTTTGGCTCAGGTCATGATCCTAGCATTTTTGGATAGAGTCCCACATGGGGCTCCCTGCTCAACAGAGAGCCTGCTTCTCCCTCTCCCTCTGCCTACTACTCCCCTTGCTTACGCTCTTTCTCTCTCACTCTCTCTGTCAAATAAGTATAATCTTTAAAAAAAAGAAAAAGATTGTCTTTGACTTGCTGAAATAATAAATTATACTTTAGAAAATGAGATATTTATATAGTGCTAAGTCTTTATAGTTATTAAGTGCCAAAGAGTAGCCCCTGGCAGTTGCTCAAATCCTGTCTCCTCCATACACCTTGAATATGACCTCATGTCTTAGGTGATGGTGCCTTAGAAGGCCTGCTTTCTCTGCTGGCAGTGCCTAATCACAGCCATTAATTACCTCTCCCAGGTTCATCTTCTCCATGAAAGCTTCCTGGGTCTCCAGGGATGGCTGACCACATTGTAATTTTGATTTGGTTGTATATCTTCTTCTTATACCAGATGATATTTCGTGAGGGTGGGCTATATTCCTGTTGGTTTTGTTTTCCTACCCCTGGTGTTCCCAGTGTAAAGTGGGTACTTAATAAATGCCTATTAAAGGAATGAATCTCCAAAGTAAATATTAAATTGATAAAAGAACCGTATTATGTCATATTAGTTTATTCAATGACATTGTTTTTGATTTTTTACATTTATGGTAATATCAAAGATACTCTTTGGCTAAGGAAGAAAATGACTAGTTTGTGGGTAGTATAGATTTTTTTTTAAGGATTTTATTTATTTGTCAGAGTGTACAAGCATGGTGGGCAGCAAGTAGAGGGAGAAGCAGCCTCCCCAACAAACAGGGAGCCCAATCTGGCACTTGATTCCAGGACCCTGAGATTATGACCTGAGCTGAAGGCAGACACTTAGCCAACGGAGCCACCCACGCTTCCCTATATAGTTCTTTTCTGTTCAGAATATAGTGTAAAACTGATAAAGTCCTTTTTTCCATATAAAGATAGTTTTTTTCTCCATCCTGATGTTAAATATACATGCTTATTAAGTGGAATTACTACTTAGCAGTGAAAAGGACTAAACTAGTGGTACATGTGGTAATGTCTAGATGAATCTCAAAAACATTAGCTAAGTAACAGATCCAAACTACACACTACATCTTGTATGATTCCATTTGTTTGTTTGTTTATTTATTTAGATTTTATTTATTTATTTGACAGAGAGAGACACAACTAGAGAGGGAACACAGGCAGGGGGAGTGGGAGAGGGAGAAGCAGGCTCCCCACTGAGCAGGGAACCCCATGCGGGGCTCCATCTCAGGACTCCGGGATCATGACCAAAGGCAAATGAGCCAAAGGCAGATGCTTAATGATTGACCCACCCAGGCACCCCATATGATTTCATTTATATGAGATACTTGAATACAGATCCATAGGGATTGTAATCCGATTCCTGATTCCCCCAGCCAGGGGTGTGGGGGAAGGGATTGATTACAGAAGGGATATGAGGGTACTTTTTGTTTAAGGGGTGATGGAGGGGCACCTGGGTGGCTCAGTCAAATAAGCATCTGACTCTTGATTTCAGTTCCAGTCTTGATCTTGTGGTCATGGGTTTGAGTCCTGTGTCTAGCTGCTATACTCAGCAGGGAATCTGCTTTGATTTTTCTCTCTCCTTCTTCCCCTGCCCCTGCTTGCATATATGCATGCTCTCTATCTCTCACTTGCTCTCTTTCTCTCTGTCTCGATAAATACATCTTAAAAATAGGGAAGATTATGGAAATAGTCTGTATTTTGTTTGTGGTGACCAAGGTCATGAATATATATGACCAATTTTATAAATCTTCCCTCCTTACAAAAAAAGTATGTTCTGTATTTTATTTTTTATTTTTATTTTTTAAAGATTTTATTTATTTGTTTGACAGACAGATCACAAGTAGGCAGAAAGGCAGGCAGAGAGGAGAAAGGAGGCTCCCCGCCGAGCAGAGCGCCTGATGTGGGGCCTGATCCCAGGACCCTGAGATCATGACCTGAGCCAAAGGCAGAGGCTTTAGCCCACTGAGCCACCCAGGCACCCCTGTGTTCTGTATTTTAAAGATACATGTGTCTGTCCATTTAAATTTACTGATTTTGTTACTCTTTTTCTGTTTAATTTTTCATCTATCTGAAATTGTTTTCAGCAATATTTCTTTAAAGTCCTTCAGTAAAAAAACAAGAATTAAAATCTTATACCTACTGGGGGTGCCTGGGTGGCTCAGAGGGTTAAGCCCCTGCTTTCAGCGCAGGTCATGATCTCAGGGTCCTGGGATCGAGCCCCGCATCGTGTTCTCTGCTCAGTGGGAGTCTGCTTCCTCCTCTCTCTCTCTCTGCCTGCCTCTCTGCCTACTTGTGATCTCTATCAAATAAATAAATAAAATCTTTAAAAAAAAAATCTTATACCTACTACTTGAGATGACATTGTTAAAAGGTTGTAGATCCTTATCTTTGTAAATATGTGTACATTACATATATAAAATAAGTGGATTTTTTTTTAAGATTTTATTTATTTATTTGACAGAGAGAGAGATATCACAAGTACGCAGAGAGGCAGACAGAGAGAGGGGAAGGGAAGCAGGCTTCCCCCCGAGCCGAGAGCCCAATGTGGGGCTCGATTCCAGGACCCCGGGATCATGACCTGAGCCGAAGGCAGAGGCTTTAACCCACTGAGCCACCCAGGCGCCCTAAAATAAGTGGATATTTCATATACAAATTGGAACCACAATATACTTTTCAAGCTAATTTAAATTTATTTGATGACAGTATTTCTTTTTTTTTTAGAGATTTTATTTTTAAGTAATCTTTACACCCAGCCTGGGGCTGGAATTCACAGCCCTGAGATCAAGAGCCTCACGCTCCACAGACTAAGGCAGCCGGGCGCCCAGACATTCTTTCTTTTTTTTTTTTTTTTTAAAGATTTTATTTATTTATTTGATAGACAGAGGTCACAAGCAGAGAGAGCAGCAGACAGAGAGGGAGGAGGGAAGCAGGCTCCCCGCTGAGCAGAGAGCCCGATGCGGGGCTCAATCCCAGGACCCTGGGATCATGACCCGAGCCGAAGGCAGAGGCTTTAACCCACTGAGCCACTCAGGTGCTCCCCAGACAATATTTCTAATATATACATGTTTCCCTTCTTCTCAAATAGACTTGTCTGAATAAATCCATATCATAAAAGCTTATAATCCAATATTATGAGCACCAGGTATTATTCTGCAGAAAATTCTCAATAATTGTTGAAGTAAATAGAACTACATCATTTGGTTTTTAATTTCTGTCATTTGCTTTTTAAAGATAAGCTGCTTTTTATCAGTACTTAAAATTAGCTCCTTTTGAATAAATGAAACAAGATGGGTTCAGGAGGGAGACAAACCATAAGAGACTCTTAATCTCACAAACTGAGGATTGCCAGGGTCAGGGGGGTAGGGGTAGGGTGGTTGGGTTATGGACATTGGGGAAGGTATGTGCTATGGTGAGTGCTGTGAATTGTAAACCTGGTGATTCACAGACCTGTACCCCTGGGGCAAATAATACATTATATGTTAATAAAAAATAAAATATGTTAATTAAAATAAATTATAAAATAAAAATATGTTAATAAAAAAAGAAAAGATTAAAAAAAAATTCGCTCCTTTTACTGTTTTCCTATTAACTGCTTCTGATTGCTTTTGCTGAGAAATTACCTAACAAGCATTACTGGAATAGTGTGTGTTAATTAATTTATTTATGAAGATTTATTTGTTTATTTTAAAGATTTTATTTATTTATTTGACAGACAGAGATAACAAGTAGGCAGAGAGGCAGGCAGGGGGTGGGGGCATGGAGAAGTAGACTCCCTGCTGAGCAGAGAGCCTGATGTGGGACTTGATCCCAGGACCCTGGGATCATGACTGAGCTGAAGGCAGCGGCCCAACCCACTGAGGCACCCAGGCGCTCTATTTGTTTATTTTAGAGAAAGTGTGTGCATGTGAGCATGTGGGTTGGAGGGGTAGAGGAGAATCTCAAGCAAACTCCGCGTTGAGCGCAGACCCTGCCTCAGGCCTCAGTCTCACAACCTGAAATCCTGACCTGAGCGAAGCCACAAGTTGAACATTTAATCAACTAAGCCACCCGGGTACCCCTAGCATTGTGTTTAAAATTAAAGTAGTACTTTCAGGATTCTTAAGTGAGTAAATTCCTGGGACTTGATGTATATGTTGCCTGGAGACCCTTTTCCCATCTGGCTTCTACACCCTAAGTTGTGTAAATGGTGAGATTGCCAGATTACTGTGTTCTTTCTAGCAAAAAGTTGTGATCTTTGAGGGGGAAAGGGGTGTGTTCAGAAGTTCTTATACAGTAGTTCCCCTTATCCTTGGTCTGCTTTTTGTGCTTTCAGTTACCCACGGTGAACCTCAGTCCAGAAACAGATGGTCCTTCTGATGTGTAGTCAGAAGGTCAATAGTAGCCTTACACTGTATCATAATGCTTGGGTCATTCACCTCACTTCAGATCATCGTGTAGGGATTTATCATCTCACATTATCATAGTACATGTTATTTTGAGAGACCACAGCCATATAATTTTTATTAAAGTGAGTTGTAATTGTTCTATTTTATCATTAGTTATTGTTGTTAATCTCTTAGTGTGCCTAATTTATACATTAAACTTTATCATAGGTATGTCTGTTTTGGAAAAAACATAGTATATATAGGGTTTCATTCTATCTGTTGTTTTAGGCATCCCCTGGGGATCTTGGGGTACTACTGTACTTGGTACAAATTTCATACAGAAATTCATTTTTTGCTTGACTACTATTAGCAGGAGTGTACATGTGCTTTTATTTATTTATATAGAAAGATTTATATATTTATTTGGGAGAGAGTAGAAGCGAGAGTGGGTTGGGGAGAGACAGAAGGAGAAAGAGAAACCTTGAGCAGACTCACTCCTGAGCATGGACCCCAGTGCAGGACTTGATCCTAGGACCCTAAGAGCTGAAATCAAGAGCTGGCTGCCTAACCAACTGAACCACCCAGGCATCCCTTACATGTGCTTTTAAAAATCACTGTGTCTGCTGCTAAATTCTTTGTTTTTTTTTTCCCCTCTGTCTCTCAGGTTCTTCAGAACAGATATCCCAGCCTTTTGGCAGTAGCTGATCACCTGCTTGACATTTACATCCAGCTTACTGGAGAGAAACATCTCTCTCGCAGTGATAGTTCTGTTACCTGTGAACAGGCACCTGAGGAAGTTTCAGAAACCAGAAGAGAAAACAAAAGACTAAGCCTTGAGGGAAGAGAATTGTCTCTAAGGTATGAGTTGTTATTTTATTTATTTCTTTTTTTAAGTAGGCTTCATGCCTATGCTGGGTCTTGAACTCTTGACCCTGAGGTCAAACATCGCATACTCCACCAATTGAGCCAGCCAGGTGCCCCTTGAGTTGATGATTTAAAAATTGCTTTCCTTAAAAGTTCTTAGCAGCTAGCACTGAATGGTTATGAGAGGTCCAGTTTTTATTTTTTTTTATTTTATTTTTTTTAAAGATTTTATTTATTTATTTGACAGAGAGAAATTACAAGTACACTGAGAGGCAGGCAGAGAGGGAGAGAGAAGGAAGCAGGCTCCCCGCTGAGCAGAGAGCCCGATGCGGGACTTGATCCCAGGACCCTGAGATCATGACCCGAGCCGAAGGCAGCGGCCCAACCCACTGAGCCACCCAGGTGCCCCGAGGTCCAGTTTTTAAATTAGACCTATGGAGTGCTTCGTGGTGTTGGATCCTATTTTTAGATCCTATAGTTAATGATTAGGAAGGCTTATAAAGGGAATATATTATTTTAGCTTTAAAAAATATCTTCGGGGGCACCTGACTGGCTCAGTGGGTAGAACATTCAACTCTTTGAGTCATGAGTTGAAGCCCCACGTTGGATATGGAGGCTACTTAAAAAAAAAAAGAAAGAAAATAATTTTAAAAGTCAAGGTTGAGATTACTTACTGATGTAATTCTTTCACTAGCTTTTCTTTTGTGACAGTTGGGGTCTTAAATAAGACCCTTGGAGTTTGCTATATGTAGTGAGTTCTGTATCTTTACTTTCTTTTCTCAGTGGTTGATTTGCCTTTTGAGAAGTGAGCATTAGGAATGGCCAACTCCCCTGTGTTTGCTCTGAGAGTTAGTTGCCCACCCTCCCAACCTTGTCTGGCATGGATTGGAGTAAAATGTGGAGTAAGAGTAAGTGGGACTTCCACTTACTCTTTCCCCTGCACTGTTTATCTTTATAATGCCAGAGAAACAGAGAGACTTCATTGTCAGGTGTTCCCTAGACTTACGTGGATTGAATTTAACTTTGATGCTTTTGATGTCTTTGGCCTATGGTCTTTTATTTCCTGGCTTTTTTTTTTTTTTTTTTTAAAGGGATCTACTGAATTGGTGTAATAGGATTGTCCATTGTTTTGACAGTCTTTCTTCATCAGCATCCTTAAATATTTTTCAAGAGGTAAGATAGAGTCTTCCTGTTTGTTTTCTTTCTATTCCGTAAGGCTATTGATTTTCATTGTTATTTTCTGTCTCTTGGCTGCTATCAGAACTTTTCTTTTGCATTTATTATTCCTAGCTGGTTAAAACTAAACTAATGTTGTCTTAAAACTAATTGGGCTTAATCAATGTTTTTTGGTTTTTAAACAGATTACTACAAATTGCAAGTATAGTTTAGACAGAGTAAAACAGACACGGAAAGATAAAATGAGAAGAAAATCTCCCAGGTGTTAATAAAGTAAAATATCAAGTGTTTCTAAAATGTTTAGTATTAGAAGCACTGGGCTGGCTCAGTCAGTGGAGCATAAAACTCTTGATCATGTGTTTGAGCCCCATTTTGGGCATGGAGCCTACTTTAAAAATGCTCAGTATTTATTTTTACATATAATTTCATTGTCTGATAGAGTTGTATTTGTCTGATCCCTCCACTTGCTGAGTAGGGTCTTTTGCTTTAGTCGAGAGGAATTTATGTGGGGGTTACAAAGTATAGCCTTGTATGCTGGGCTTGGCCAAAAAATGTGTTGTGTGGGAGGGAAACCTGATTGAATTACAACTCTACCATATTCAGTAAGAACAGGGAGAATTTCATTTCTGCTTGCTTAAAAATAAAAGTGCTACTGTATGGAGATCTGTGGGCTCTTAAAGCAGTGACCAATTTTGATTATAAAGTGTTCCGGGTTTTTTTGTTTTTTTTTTTAAAGATTTTATTTATTTATTTGACAGACAGAAATCACAAGTAGACGGAGAGGCAGGCAGAGAGAGAGAGAGGGAAGCAGGTTCCCCGCTGAGCAGAGAGCCCAATGCGGGACTTGATCCCAGGACCCTGAGATCATGACCTGAGCCGAAGGCAGCGGCTTAACCCACTGAGCCACCCAGGCGCCCAAGTGTTCCGGTTTTTAAGGGTACTCGCGTGGCTTAGTCAGTTAAGCATTTAGCTCAAGTCATGATCTCAGGATTGTGAAATTGAGCCCCACATCAGGCTCCACCCTGGGCATGGAGCCTGTTTAAGCTTCTCTCTTCTTCTCTGCTTGGTCTCTGCTGGCCTAGCCAGCCCCTCTATTAAACTATTAAAGGTCCATCAAGAGTCACCTTGCTTAACTTAATAAACTCATGTATGGTCCAAAGGGACCCTAGTGAATAAAAAAAGACATTTCCTACTCCTGGTAATGCCAAGGGTTTTTGAAGCTCTGTCCTTCAGGTATTAGGGACAAGGATTAGGTAAATTCTCTCTCTCTTTTTAAATGCTTACATTAAGTTTATTGATAATTTACACTTGGTGGTAGCAGAACTAAATGTATTCTTTGTTTACCACACTCATAGTATCCTTTCTATTCTCATTTTTTGTCTTGTCTTTCCTGTAAATAGAAATTTAGCAAAATGCTTAATGTATTCAAATTTGAATTTTTTGGGGTAGAATTTACTTTTGGTGGTGATATGTACTCTATATTTAATTACATCAGAAGACCTATCTGTTGGTGCCTGGGTGGTTCAGTGGTTCAGTTGATTAAGCCTCTGACTCTTGACCTTAGCTCAGTTCTTGATCTCGTGAATTCAAGCCCACGTTTTTTACTTTGAACACACATACACACACACACCCCACCCCCACCACCACCACCAAAAACACATACCTGGTTGGCCTATCAGTAATTGCTGAGATTGAGTACTGGATTAGGGTAATGATAATGTGGTCTTTTTATGGCGCACCAGGAGTTTGCCTTTATAGCTAGAAAGTAAACTTTTGGTATTACTTCTATGGCTTGAGAGTCAGTTCCCCCCCATGAACCATAGACCTAATGATTAACACTAATTCTGTTTTTGCCTGAATTTCAGATTTGTAAAATGAAGCTTTTTTTTTTTTTTAAGAATTATTTATTTTATAGAGAGAGAGTGAGCAAGGATGGGGGGAGAGGTAGAGGGAGAGGAGGAGAGTCCTCAAGCAGATTCCATGCTTAACACAGAGCCCAGTGTGGGGCTTGATCCCAGGACCTTGACATCATGACCTGATACGAAATCAAGAATCAGACACTCAACCAACTGAGCCACCCAGGCGCCCTGTAAAGTGAAGCTTTTTCTGTTTGCTTGTTTGTTTTTTCCCTAATTAGTATTATGATAGTAAAGCCTTCACATTTGTTTGTATCCTATCTCTATTATGGTAAGGTCCTTGAGTCTAGGGCTGGTACCTTATTTCTATTCTCCTTAGTCTTACAGAAATGTCCTGCTGGTTTTTTGTTCTTTTTGTGGCCAGAATGGTGGTGCTCTGTTATTAATGAGGTATTTTATTTTATTTTATTTTTTAAAGATTTTATTTATTTATTTGACAGACAGAGATCACAAGTAGGCAGAGAGGCAGGCAGGGAGAGAGAGAGAGAGAGGGGGAAGCAGGCTTCCTGCGGAGCAGAGAGCCCGATGTGGGGCTCGATCCCAGGACCCTGAGATCATGACCCGAGCCGAAGGCAGCAGCCCAAACCACTGAACCACCCAGGCGCCCCTAATGAGGTATTTTAAAAAATCAGTTGACATTGACCTTGGTTATTTTAATAGGCTCTGGACTGTTTCACAGCAATGCTTTCTAAGCATACAAGCAAACTGAAAATGGCAGAAATTATTGGAAGTAAATTGAACATTTCCAAGAAAAAGGTATGTAGTGCTATTTTTACTTCTCTGTTGAAAGGAAGCTGGGTATTTACTTTACTTGCTAGTCTCTGGTCCTTACCTGGAACAGTTCCTTTGCAATAACTACCTCCTTTGTCAAAGTTGGTAGTTTCGTTGTTACCTGTCATGGACATTAAGCTCTTACTATCTCTTAAGTAAGTAGTTCTGATATGTTCTGCATTCTTAAAGTGTGCACACATGCATGTACCACATGCATGCTTTATTTAAAGTATACCACATGCATGCTTTATTTTCTTCAGTGTTTTAATGAACATGTTATTCTGTAGATTGTGGGCTCAGGACTGGAACTATTTTAATAACACCTTTGTCTGTAGTTTTAGTCAGGATTAGATTTTTTCCCACTTTTCATTAATGTCAAACATGAGAAAAGTTAAAAAGAATAGTACCAACAGACACCAAGAATAGTACAAAGAATAGTACTTAGGTTCATTGCTAACATTTTTAATACTTTGCTGTTCTTATTTTATTACAAAATACATATTTTTGGAGGAGAGAGCCTTTCAGCAGTAGTGATGGTAGCCAGGGAAATGTCTGAGGTCTATCATGCAGCAGATACCTGGCATTCCCAAATAAATGATGACACAAAAAACCCTTATGTCAGGAACTGATATAGAAGTATTCCTTAGGGTTCTGAAACTGTTGGGATGGTTTTAGCTGGTGACAGAACATCTACTAAAAGGGGCTTAAGTAATAATTATAGTAGGCAAAAAAAAAAAAAAAAGAAAAGAAAAGAAAAAGAAACTACCACAATTGGGTTATATAGAACAGTATTTATCCCCTTTGGTTGAAGAAAGATTTGTTTGCCCTGAACACTTTGCTACCCCTTTCATTCCTGCCCCAAATCTAAACAAAATCTGGGTTCTTAGGTTGGTGACAAGGACAAGAGAGGAACGAAACGGCTGTTGGGTAGATATCCTGGAAGCACCTGTCACAGCTTCTCTCTGTGTTCTCGCTGTAGGGAGATGCACCATGCTTCCATCAAGTCACTGTTACCTCTATTATTTTAGAATCTAAAGCAGAGAAAATCATAGCTGAAGAAAAATCACTGATTTTTTTCATAAATCTTAGGAGTAGAACTTTCTGTTCATTTGCTATTGGAATATGTCAGTGTGTTCACTTTAGATATAGGCAGATACGGGCGTATTTGAATGAATAAATATGAATGAATGAAAAATACAGGGCAACATTCATGATCAGTGTTTTAAAAAACATTAGAAATACAGAAAATTTTTAAAAAGACATAATTAAAGCTAACTCGCCTATCTTGGAGGTAGAAAGTACTTGGTAAAGGGCTAGTTAGAGGGGCACAGTAAACCATAGTAAGCCACATGGATGAGGAAATGTTTGAAGAGTATACAAAAAAATTTTTTTAAGACTGTACAGAATTTTACTCTGTCTCCTCCCATAGGCTGAATTCTTCTGTCAGCTTTATAAACCGGAAATTGTGATCAATGAGCTAGATGTGCAAGTGGGTCGAGTGCGGCTTCTACGGAAACAAAGTGAGGCTGTCCACATACAGAGGTAAATAGACTCTCAATTAGTCTGAGACTGTGGGGTTAGGAACATGATAGAAGGACTAGTCCAGCCCCTTATGTCTGACCAGAATGTGTGTGAATGGTGATCCCTCCACTGTGCTGGATGGTAAGAAGCAGTGGTTTTATAAAGTATATTCTGTAAAATTAGATGTTAATAGGTGAAGGAGTTGATGAGGGTGATTAAGGCCTTGGAAGTAGCAAAGATGTATTTTTTATTTTATTCACTTTGTGTATTTAGCAAAGTAAACCTCACTTGGAAGTCACGTGAGGTCCTTTTGTTAGTCTGTTAATTCCTAGAATTTTACAAGATTCTGAGCTCTAGTTACCATTTATTAAATACTTACTATATGCCTAGTATTGTGCTAAGCGCTTTGCATATGTTTTCTCATGTGGTGGTTATAATAATTTTATGAATTAACTTATTATTGTCTTACGACTGCCATAACAACTTACCATAAACTTGGTAGCCTAAAACAATAGATATTTATTTCCTCACAGTTCTGCAGACTAGAAATCTGAAATCATGATGTTGGCAGGGCCATATTTCCACTGAAGGCTTTTGCCTCCTCCTGTCTTCTGAAGACTACCAGCAATCTTTGGTGTTCCTTGTCTCTGTAGTTACATTTCTCCCATCTCTGTCTCTGTTGTCATATCATCTTTCTTGTGTGTGTTTGTGTTTCTGAGTCTCTCTCTGTCTTTGTAAGAACACCAGTCATTGGATTTAAGGCTCACCCTTAAACCCAGTATGATAGGATTTTAACTTATTTATATCTGCAAAGACCTTCTTTTCATATAAGGTCACATTCATAGGTTCTGAGTTGACATGAATTTTTGGGGGAGTCTGTTCAACCCACAATAATAGTAGCTCTGATCCAAATTTTATAGGTGAGGAAACCAAGGCTAGGAGAGGCTAAGTAATTTGCCTAAGACGACATAGCTAGTACAGATAATGTCTTATCTTATTGGTCTTTTGAATCTCTAGAGTCTAGTAAAGTACCAGGTATATACTCAGTGTTTGTAGAATGAATGAATTCTGCATTCATGGGCTATAAGGATATCTGTTTTATATCCTGAAGACAGTTACTGTGAGTTACCTTCTGATTTTTGTGGAGTCTGGAAAATCTGGTTCCTCAAAACAACACTTAAGGAAAATTTGCAGCCTGTTTCTCTGACCACTTACTTGTTTTCCCCTTCCCAGGGAGAGGCTCACTTTTGCTCCCACGAGGCCATCCTCTGTTCTTATTGAACAGCTTGCGGTGTGTGTTAGCAAAGGGGAACCTGTGTTGCTGGTGGGAGAGACCGGGACTGGCAAAACCTCTACTGTCCAGTACTTGGCTCACATTACAGGTAAGTTAGAGGGGAAGCACTCTGCCCCCAGACAATAAACATTTCACACTGATTGCCTTCCCCCTCCACCCTTAAATAAAAAGTCCACAAAATACTAGAGTTTAAAAAGTGCCACTACTCTGCTTTGCCTGGAAATCACCACTGGAAATTTTTTCCTTGGAAATAATGTAATTTTTTTCCCCTGGAAATAACCGCTGTTAATAGCTTGGCATTAATTTTTTTTTGGTTCTAATCTATGGTCTGCAAATATATAAATATTTAAGTTTGGTTTTATGTTGAAAAAATGGGATTCTATGTATATGTATTGCAGTTAATAAGGAAATTAGACATCTTTAAAAATAGAACTGCCTAGGGGCGCCTGGGTGGCTCAGTGGGTTAAAGCCTCTGCCTTCGGCTCAGGTCATGATCCCAGGGTCCTGGGATCAAGCCCCACATTAGGCTCTCTGCTCAGCAGGGAGCCTGCTTCCTCCTCTCTCTCTGTCTTCCTCTCCACCTACTTGTGATCTCTGCCTGTCAAACAAATAAAAAAATAAATAAATTTAAAAAAACTGTCTCATTTCTATTTAATGGCTAAATAATAATATTCCATACTGGATGTTTATTTAATTCTAATTTATAGACATTGACTTACTGAAGGAATTTTTTTGTTGTTTTCAGTTATCTGATACTGATACACAATCTTGTACATACTTTCTGGGTTAGGTGAAAATTTCGGATGGTTGAAATTCTTGAAAGTAAAATAAGAGAATCAGAGGAAGTATACATTTAAAGATTTGCCCTATGCCTATGCTTACATATCCTTTAGGATCACTGGATATAAATAGTCTTGAAATTTTCAGAGTGACCCTTTTGCCCTTTCTTTTTAAAAGGCCACCGTTTGAGGGTTGTCAATATGAATCAACAGAGTGACACTGCAGACTTGCTTGGGGGGTAAGTATGGTTTAAAATTGTTTTCTTGTTATTTTGTGTTCACTGCTTGAGGGAACAAATAGTTTTTCCTTTCAAAACTCAAAATTAGCATTAGAAAAAGGTTCAAAGACTTGTACCCCTTCTCCAGCCGGTTATTTATAGGACTTTATTGAGGAGCTCTTGGATGTGTAGATGTTTCTCTTCACTTTTTTTTTTTTTAAGATTTTATTTATTTATTTGACAGAGGCATAGTGAGAGAGTAAACACAAGCATGTAGAGTAGGAGAAGGAGAAGCAGGTTTCCTGCCGAGCAGGGAGCCTGATGGAGGACTCCATCCCAGGACCCTGGAATCATGACCTGAGCTGAAGGCAGACTCTTAACTGACTGAGCCAGCCAGGCATCCCTATTTCTCTTTATTGTAAAGAACACTTGAGGTTCTTGCTCTCAAAGATCATGCTGGAATGGAGAGGGAAAAAAAAAACAAGTATATAATCAGTTACTATTTGTGTGTACAGTCATTTGTCTGAAGCGTACATTCTGGAGTCACAGTGCCTTGGAGCTAGACGCTCTCCTGCAGTTCTATTATCTTTGAAACATAAAGTAGCTCTCTGCTTGGTTAAATGCTGCTCATGGGACTCCATTGTGGTCATTAAAATGCCCTTCTGTATTGGTGTTTTTTAATATGTTTGGTTCACATTGAATATGTTCAGTTTGTGCTGAAGGCTGTAAAATTGATGGATGCTATTGGCATACCTTATGTTGTTGCGATATTGGGGATCTGTCCCATTAACTCAGAACAATTGCTTAAAAAAATCCTTAAAGGCATAAGGTAGAAATTACTGTCCTTTTTGCTCTTAATGGCATGTACTAGAAAGCCTTTCATTTATCTGGTTTTTTTGGGCCACCTTAACAGCAGTTTTTATTTTCACTCTCTTTGTCTTATATTCCTCTTTGCTGTGGGTAGATTGCTACTTGGAATCCTGCTTCTTTTGGTACTTTTCCTTTTTCCTTTTTCTGTTCTACACATATTAGTAATGATGTACTGAATGCTTTTAAATATATGTTCTATCTTAAGATCCATTACCTACCTGAGGCTTATCTTTCTTACTCTAATTCTACTTTCACTTTGTTATTTTTTTCCCTGGTAATCTTTCTACTCTAGTTTTATTTTACTACTATCAGTTAATTGACACTTAATCTCTCCTTTCCTTCATTGAGGTACTTGGCAATATGTTCTTACTAATATATAGAATTTGTTACTTAACTATATATATCTATAATACCGTGTATTTCTCTCTATTCTGTATCTCTGTATATCTTCAGGAATATTCTCCTGTTATGCATTCCTAAAACAAATGGTTGGCCTTTTCTTTCTTTCTTTTTTTTTTTAAGAATTTATTTATTTATTTATTTGACAGAGACACAGTGAGAGAGGGAACACAAGCAGGGGGAGTGGGAGAGGGAGAAGCAGGCTTCCCGCCGAGCAGGGTACCTGACGCAGGACTCAATCCCAGGACCCTGGGATCATGACCAGAGCCAAAGGCAGACTCTTAATGACTGAGCCACCCAGGGGCCCCACAAATGGCTGGCCTTATACTGATTGAACATGTATTGGGATAGTCTCTGCTAAGAATTTGTAGTGTTATGTCAGCCATTGTAAGTAGTTTTAAACATAGTGAGTACAGAGATGCCCGTTTGTGTCCTGATGCAATTGATAGTAAAAAGATTGGAATCAGAATATGGTAACTGGAGTTTTATTTTAATGCCAACTTCCTAAAAAGAGTATGTATTTATTTTTTCCTTATTAGTAGGTTAGCTTCAGTTATCAAATAGAAAACTTATATATGCTTCAGTGTTTGTATGATTGGAAATGTGCTTTGCTTTCTATATTTTTGTATTACTGGAAAGTGGCATAAACCAAATCTTTTAATGGATAACATATTGTTGATGTGTGGATGACTCCTTTGCTTATGAGTTTTTGTGTGTAAGATGGAAAGACTAAAAAATAACTTTAGAAAGACAAAGGACTGGAAAACAAAATTCAAGAGTTGCAGGGAGATAGGATAGAGAAAGTGTAATATTTCTATTTTGCAGATGTGTGGTTTCATTTGTTTCATTAGGTTTTATAACTTATGTTAAACATATTTTACAGGGGCTCCTGGGTGGCTCAGTGGGTTAAGCCTCTGCCTCCGGCTCAGGTCATGATCTCAGGGTCCTGGAATCTAGTCCTACATGGGGCTCTCTGCTCAGTGGGGAGCCTGCTTCCCCGTCTCTCTCTGCCTGCCTCTCTGCCTACTTGTGATCTCTCTCTCTGTCAAATAAATAAATTAGATCTTTTTAAAAAACCCCATATTTTACACATTTCAAATAATATTATGAAAATATAAAAGGGTTTTATAGACTAATTAGTTTGTTTTGCAAATCTGGATCCTTTAGATTGATTTTAAAAAGAGTGTAATTGAGAATAAAGACACTTTATAAAAGTAAAGCTTCAAAGATCATCAGAGTCTTCAACTGTATGTTATACAGATTGCCTTCTGATCTTTGTTAGTATATGTACTCCCTTGTTTTTTTTTTGTTTGTTTTTTTTTATTAGTACTAGCATGGTACATTTTTTTCCTTCATTTAAGGGTTTTTTGTTTTGTTTTGTTTTGGTGCAAAATGGTGGTTTATTAAGGCATGGGAACAGGACCCGTGGGCAGGAAGAGCTGCTGCCAGGGTTTTTTGTTTTTTTAAAGTGGGCTCCACACCCAGTGTGGGGCTTGAACTAATGACCCTGAGATCAAGAACTGTATGCTCTACTGACTGAGCCAGCTGGGATCCCCTCCATTTAATTTTTAACTCATTTAAAAAAAATTTTTTTTTTTAGATTTTATTTTTAAGTAATCTCTATACCCAGCATGGGGCTTGAACCTATAACACTGAGATCAAGTGAGCCAGCCACGCGCCCCTGTTATTCTGGTAGGCAGAACATAGACCTTCAGATTACCTGTGAGTAGAGAACTAAACAAGTTCCAACAGAGTTGGGGGTGAAGAGAACTTATGATGAGACTCTGAAAAAGAGTAGAGGACACAGGGGACTTAGATGAAGCAGATAAAATCATTCCAGAGAGAGAAACTCTAGGACTAAATGGCAAAACCCAGAGCACAGGTTCACAGCATTCTTGATAGAGAAGGGGATTGGGAAGGGCAACCTCCTAGGGAGAAACATGACCCTTGGAGAAGTTGGCAATGAAGGAGAGAAAAAAAATGGGAGGAGAATTAAAGGTCTCATAGAAATGGAGAATCCACCAACTTGCATCCTCTTTTTTTGCAACCCATGGAAACCTCTGTACTGAAGAGAACAGGGCAGAAGTGCATGCTCATAAATTTGGAAAACTGATTCTAAAATGAAGAAGAGTGTTTATCATTTTGGTTACTCAGCATGTACTATTTTATGTTCTTTCACATGTTACAGTATTAGTCATTTTCTTTTACCCAATTTCAAATGAATTCTTCTGAGAGCGTTATGTTCTCTCAGGTGTCAGGTTGGTTCCTGCTGAGTATTTGTGTTGCAGCTCATTTTTTTCTTTCTTTCTGAAATGTGTATATGTTAATTCATTTTTTTCATCACTTGAAAAATTGACTTTTATTGACTTAACTGTCCTAGCCACTATGCTGTGCTTTAAATGAACAGATGCTTCTTTTAGTCTCTTTTGCAGTATTAAGCGGCTACTTTCATGAATTCAGTAGACTTGAGCCACTTAATAATGTTAATAATTATAACAGCTAATTCTTGTATGTATTCAGGTTCCAGGCACTATTTGAAGTCCTTTAGTTCTTATTTTTTAAAGATTTATTTATTTATTTATTTATTTATTTTAGAGAGAGAGCAAGAGAGTGTGGGGGGCGGAGCAGGAGGGGAGAGAGAGAATCTTCAAGCCGACTCCCCACTAAGCATGGAGCTCAATGCAGGGCTAGATCCCAGGACCTTGAGATTGTGACCTGATCTTAAACCAAGAATGGGTCACTTAACCAACTGTGCCACCCAAGCGCCCTGTAGTCCTTTATTTCTGTTAACTCAGTTTGCATTTTTAGCAACCATGAGGCACAGACTGTTACCCCATTTTATACATGAGGGATTAATTACCTTATTAAGGTAATGGCTAGTTCTTGTTTGAACCGAGGCCATCTATACAGAGTGTCTGTGGTTTTTCTTTTTTTTAATATTTTATTTATTTATTTGATAGAGATCACAAGTAGGCAGAGAGGTAGGCAGAGAGAGAGGGGGAAGCAGGCTCCCCGAGAAACAGAGAGCCCGATGTGGGACTAGATCCCAGGACCCTGGGATCATGACCTGAGCCGAAGGCAGAGGCTTTAATCCATTGAGCCACCCAGGCGCCCGAGTGTCTGTGTATTTGATCATTACTCTGCTGCCTCAGTTAGCTTTGGGTTCCATTTGTACTGTCATCTTTAAGACTAGCAATTTTATTTAAATAAAGTTTGTGTTTTGTTCAGTTTCTCACTACTTTTGTTCATCATTGTTTCCTTGGTCCAGTCTATAGGTCTCTCATCTTTGCTTCTTCTCCTAACTTCCCAAAGGTTTCTCTTCCATTCAATAGTTAATGGTCGTTCAGAGGTATCATAAGAACACATATGTCTCAAATCCTTTCACCAATTTTCGGGCCATTTAGAGTATACTCCAAAGGCTTTTTTTGACTTCTGAGGTCCTCCGTAATCTGGAACTGGCACTTCTCTGACATCATTTCCTTTGTCTGGCTCTGCCACTGAGCTCGAGCCACACACTTGCACCTAGATGCTTGCTGTGCTCTCTCTGACATCCCTTGCCTCCCACAGATGTTTGGCTTAGCTCCTTTGCTTGCTTGATTTGGGTCACCTTCAAATTCCCATCTTTAACCAAGTCTCTGACTACCATGTCTAAATTACCAGTGCCTTCTTCACCCAATCCTTTATATTTATATTCATAGCACTTACTACTACTTGATGTTTTATAGTAGATATATTTTCTATTGTCTCTTTCTTTGGATTGTAAGCTACAGTGGGGCAGGACCTTATGGGTCTTGTTTACTCAGTGCCTAACAACTAACAGGTACTCAGTAAATTTTTGTTGACTAAATAGAGTAAATAAATGGCTTTACTAATGTGTTAGTGCTTACTGGTAAGTGTAAATGAGTTTGAAGTTCTCATGCTCTTTCTCTCTGGAATCAGACTCTTTCATAGATGCCCTGTATCAGGGCCTCGGTGTTACTCATTTCATGGTTCCTCCCTCACAGTCCAATGAGTAAATAGTGTCCAGTTCTCTAGTTGTGCTTCACTATTCTGAAACATATTTGGTATTGTTTCATGGTCCTGTGATTATAGTATATAGTATCTTAGGTTTCAGAAAATTGTATATTTGAGGTTTTTCAGGAACAGTTTGTGCTGCCTGAGCAACTTTTTGCTACAGCAGGTGTTTCTCAACTCTTCATTATCACCCCTGCCCTTGAATATTAAATGAAACTTTATATGAGGGACACCTTTATATGAGGGACAGCTCTTTGAATATTAAATGAAACTTTATATGAGGGACACCTTTATATGAGGGACAGCTCTTTATTTCAGCTCAGGTCTTGATCTTAGGATAGTGAGTTCAAGCCCTGTGTTGGGCTGCACACTGGATGTGGAGCCAAATGCTTAAAATAAATAAAATTTATATGGATTAATTTCCTAGCTCCCTAACCAGAGAAATGCTAAAGAATAAGAGCATCTAAATACTAAGAAATAAAATGTTGAGCTTTGGAGGGCCACAAACAATTGCAATGTCTGAGATACTATTGCTTCCTCCTTTCCCTGGCCCCATTTCAGTCTCTTTAAGAGCAGTATCCTCAGTGTGCCTGGGTGGCTCAGTGGGTTAAAGCCTCTGCCTTTGGCTCAGGTCATGATCCCAGGGTCCTGGGATGGAGCCCCTGTATCGGGCTCTCTGCTCAGCAGGGAGCCTGCTTCCTCCTCTCTCTGTGCCTGTCTCTCTGCCTACTTGTGATCTCTATCAAATAAATAAATAAAATTATTAAAAAAAAAAAAGTATCCTCTCCCTGTCAGTTGAGAAGCCATGAGTTGTGCTCACTTTAAGTTAATCAATTTCAGATGTTGTATTTTCTTCTAAAATATCCTGAAAACTTTTTGATCAATCTTAATAAAATATGTTGTATCATTATATGTTATATATGATGATTATTTAAACATGTTAGTAAAATAAGTGACATGCCTCTCACTGTCCAACTAGGAATTTCTAATTTTTTTCCCAATACTGTTTACCTAATACTAGTTTTTACACTGAGTATGGAGAAAATAGATTATAATTTAGAACTTTAACACCAAGGGGCCTGGGTGTCTCAGTTGGTTTAGCGGCCGACTCTTTATGGCTCAGGTCATGATCTCAGGGTCCTGGGATTGAGTGCCAGGTTGGGCTCCACACTCGGCCTGGAATCTGCTTGAGGATTTTTCTCCGTCTCCCCCTTATCCTTCTCTCTCACTCTTTCTCTCAAATAAGTAAATCTTTAAAAAAATAAATAAAACTTTAACATAGATGTTGGTATTATTCTTGATTTTGATTAAATGAAATCTTAGACCTATTCCTATATTATGTGATAGCATTTCTTTCTTTCTTTCTTTCTTTCTTTTTTTTAAAAGATTATTTATTTATTTATTTGAGGGAGAATGAGTGAGAGAGAGCATGAGAGAGGAGAAGGTCAGAGGGAGAAGCAGACTCCCCAAGGAGCTGGGAGCCCGATGCAGGACTCGATCCTGGAAGTCCAGGATCATGACCTGAGCCGAAGGCAGTTGCTTAACCAACTGAGCCACCCTGGCGCCCTGTGACAGCATTTCTTTTTTTTTTTTTTTTTTTTTTAAAGATTTTATTTATTTGTCATAGAAAGAGAAGCGAGAGCAAGCACAGGCAGACAGAGTGGAAGGCAGAGTCAGAGGGAGAAGCAGGCTCCCTGCGGAGCAAGGAGCCCGATGTGGGACTCGATCCCAGGACGCTGGGATCATGACCTGAGCCGAAGGCAGCTGCTTAACCAACTGAGCCACCCAGGCGTCCCAGTGTGACAGCATTTCTAATTTCTGTTAGCTTCACAAGTTTGGAAATTACATTTACCTTTTGTTTCAGTTACAAACCAGTGGACCATAAGCTTATTTGGCTGCCCTTACGGGAGTCATTTGAAGAACTCTTTGCCCAGACGTTTTCCAAGAAGCAAAACTTTACATTCTTGGGGCATATTCAGACCTGCTACAGGCAGAAACGGTGGCATGATCTCCTCAGACTAATGCAGCATGTGCACAAGTCGGCTGTCAACAAGGATGGAAAAGAAAGTGAAACTGGTAAGAATAGGACCTGTACTTAAAAAAAAAAAAAAGAAAAAGAAAAAAAAATAGGACCTGTACTGGTGGTGGGAGGCCATGAGGCTGGGGCTTAATTATCAGAATTGAAACCAGTGACCAAAGGGTTAGTAGGATTAATAAGCACACCTGCAGACTAATAAACAAGTCTGCAGTGTTTTCCTTTAAACATCTCTGGCTCTGCTCCCCTGTAAGGCAGGTTTGAGGCTTGTCCCATCTCCTTGTTTTTGTTTGGGTGCCTTTTTGTTTTGTTTTGTTTTTGTTAGATTTCATTTTTAAGTAATCTCCACCCAAAGTGGGGCTTGGACCTGTAAGCCCGAGATCACGAGTTGCATACTCTATGGGTAGCCAGCCAGGTGCCCCTTGGCTGCCTCTTGAGTAAACACATTTCCTTGCTACATACTCAGTTGGCTTTGCTCTGTGTCAGGCACATGAACTTGGGTTTAGTTATGAAATTGGTGAACCAGCCAGGAGCTTTTTGCCAGTGGTTCATGAGCTGCCAGCTGACGAGAATTTGGTGACAAGTTTAAATATTTACTTAGGCTCTTTGTCCTAGGAATTGTCCCTGAGCCCCACCCTGACTGGGTGTTGCCAGCACTCAGAACTTAATTTAACTCTTGTGGCAAGGAAATAGTTTTTGGTCTGGGCAGATGTGTCTTGGTGAGCTTATTTCTTCCTCCCATTTAGCTTGACTCTCTTAGTCCCCTTGACTAAGAAGCCATTTGTTTCAGTTGGTGAAGCCCCGACTTTTAGGGAGCATCCAGTGCTCACAGAAGTATTCTGGGCATCATTTGGTTTGCTGCTACAGTTTTTGTTCACATCTTTGGATAAAATCAGCCACATTCTAATTGGAAATGGGAAATGACAATTTGATTCCTGAATGCAGCAGTGTTTAGTTTCAAACTTAGGAGAGAAAAAAAGATTTTTTTTGTAACACTGCTTGACCATAATATTCATTAGACTCTGGATAACAATGACCAGTTAATGAATCCATAAATTATAATACCATCTTTCAATTGGATTTGTTCTGTAAGATTTTGTTTGCATCTTATTTGTGTATTTGTATATATGTTCATCTATATTATAAATATGAGATATTTTCTCCACTTCTGGATAGTAGTAATAAAATTAGTTTGTAAAGGAGCACTATTTAAGTTGGCCTGAAGGCAAGTGCTTATGAGAATTGGGCATTCTAAAACTCAGAAACTAATCCAAGTTTTTCAAGTTCACATGATCTGAAAAAGATTTGGTATTAAAATTGATTTAAAGTTGTTGGTATAATAAAAATAGACATGTCAGTAGAACTATCAGCATTACTTTTATTCTGCCTGGGTTTAAGTCATTTAAGTTGATATAAATTTAAAAAAAATGTAGCTTGGGCAAAAGACTTTGTTTTTTGAAGTCTTTATGGGTAATCTGAATAATACTGTTCAGAACAAATAGATGTAAATAAGATGAAAAGGTTTACAGGTAAACTTTTCAGTAGCTTTTGAGATCTTTGATAACCTAAAACTTTAAAGTTTTTCTAAGTTAAATGATGAGTTAAGTAAATTCACTAAACATCTAGATCGTTTCTAAATTAAGATAACACATTAATTACTAAACATAGGTTTATCTGATTTTGGCCTCCTATTACAGAGAAACTAAAGATATTTGGGTTTGCTAGTAAATGTGTTTTGTGCCATGCTGAGATAAGGCATATATTTCTAAAAATTCTTAAATGTCATAAATTCACCAATCTAAGGAATGCCGGTACAACAAATAGTTCATAATTAGTTACTACTTAGTTTTTTACTAGAAACGTAAAGTTTCTAAGAGTTAAAAGTTCTAATACATAGAATTACTGGAAATGATAAGGGAGGTAGCTCTCTGCAAGGAAAGTGAGACTGGTTATTTAAGAGGGAAAATTGAAGACAAAAATGTGAATGTAAAAAGGAAAGTTGTAGAAGGTTTATGAGAGGGGAGTCTTTGGAAAGGAACTATGTGCGTGGTAGGCACTAAGATCATGGATATTAGTATATGAAGTTTATTAGGGAGTGATCAACACCCGGGAAAGAGAAGAGAGTAAGAGAATAAGATTAGGCAGAAATTGAGCAGTGATACAGTATCAAAAGAAGCCTTAGCTGACTCTCTGAGGAGTTCCAAATTTGGATTATCCTTCAGAACCATCCTAAATTGGGGCAAAATTGGGGCTGGACTTTTATAATAGTCATTGGATATGACCACCTAGGAAGAGGGCATGCCCTTGGCAAGGCAGCTGTCTTCAGTCAGGGCAGTCCCTGATGGTGTCTCAGGGTTGAGGACTGTTGACAGTGCCCCTATAGCTGAGAGTCCTTTTCTGATGGAGATTCTCGTCAGCACATCACTGCACCCACCACAAGAAATCAGACCCATGCTGTGCCCTGGTTGTCTGCGTCCTGATAAGTGTATGTTAACATGGGAGATGACAAGGAGGAAAAAGGAAGGGACTTCGTAAATTTTTAAAGAATTTATCTTGTTGGAATGAGTAAGTTTTAATATCAGAAGTGCACTGGAATAAAATTGGAATTAGGTTTTCATGTTAAATGGCAGTTTCCTTAGATTATTGGTCTAGGTTTTTCTTTATCTTTAATGTAATCTGTTCGGAAAAACAAAATTTCTATGTTTTGTCTCTGTTAAGTCCTTTATTGCTTCAGAAAGTTGAATCTTTTCAATGTTAAAAGTCCCAAGGTAACAACTTTGTAACCGTCTGTATTTGCCTTTACAATCTCTTAGTGTTGCATTGACTAACTAGGTAATTAAGTTTTGTAATGACCTCTAATCCTATTTTGGCATATGCTTCAAAACTTCCTGATATTTCTGACAAAACTTCCCAAAATTCAACTTCTGAATGAAGTCTTTTTTACTAATTAGGCTTATTTGTTTGGCATGTCATTACATGGGAAGCATTGTCAAATAAATGATGAAAAACCTTCTTAGGTTTTTAGTCTGTCTTGGTACAGTGTCATCACTTATAATTCTAATAAATAAAATGTTGTGTGCCCCAGTAATCACCAAATTTCCCTGTCAGCTGCATTATAATGAACTCTGATCCGGTATTTAACCATGGCCAATTTTGAGCCTTTTGTCATTTATAGTTGTTGTTTTACTCTAACGGTCTTGCAAATATGTTACAGCTTCAGGCAGTTCATGGGAAGGACTTTTGACAAATACAGTTTTTGATACCTTTAAGATAATAAAAGTGAACTAGGTAAAAATTTGTGAAACTAACGAAAAACAGCGTTAGGTATACAACTCTTTCCCAAATTGTAAAGCTTCTTCTTTTTCTTTTTTTAAAGATTTATTTATTTATTTATTTGACAGACAGAGATCACAAGTAGGCAGAGAGGCAGGCAGAGGGGGCGGGGTGGGGGGAAGCAGGCTTCCTGCTGAGTAGAGAGGATACAGGGCCCTGGGATCATGACCTGAGCCAGAGGCAGAGGCTTTAACCCACTGAGCCACCCAGTGGCTCCCAGGCACCTAAGCTCCTTCTTCTTGATGAAGTTTATTTGCTGCATGGAGATAAAGGACTTTAGCACTTCTAGTAGCTTGTCTAGTTGCGGGATATGTCAGCTTTCCAGTGTTGCTCCAAAACAACCAAAGAAGAAACTGCTATTTTGGTCAAGCAGAATATACATGTTAAGCCAAGTACAAGGGAATATTTCCAAGAAGGCAGGAAGTTGTTTGATTCTTCAAACCCCCACACTGCATCCTGTTTCAGCAGGAAGTAGCTAGAGCTCTTGTCATCCCAGTTCCCTCAAGAATGAATCATGATCAAAAGACAGTTGGGGGCAGGCTCCTGGGTGGCTTAGTCAGGTAAGCACCTACCTTTGCTTCAGGTCATGATCCTACAGTCCTGGGATAGGGTCCTGGGATTGAACCCCGTGTTGGGCTCCCTGTTCAGTGAGGAGTCTGCTTCTCCCTTGGCTACTCCCCCTGCTTATATTCTCTTACTCTTGCTCTTTCTCAAATAAATAAATAAACCAAATCTTAAGGGGGAAAAAAAAAAAAGACAGTGGAGATTGAAACTGGTAACCAGGGAGCTAAGGGGACGAGTAATAGGTGCAGCTGCAGACAAAAATTGCAGATGCAGCATTTACCCAGACTTGTTTTCACTTGCCTGTAAGTATCCCTAACTCTCTTTCTTTGGAAAGGGCGGATTTGAGGCTTGCTTGTCCTGAGTTTCCTCATTCTGCTGCCTCTTGAGTAAATTCTTGGGGCATACTAGGTGTCTCCGTGATTGACTTTGCTGTGCATCGGGCAGACAAACTCAGATTCCCTTACAGAGTTAGCAGAGGAGTGTGGGGAAGAATGAAGCCCTACAGATTGGAGCTTTTTAGGGCATAGGGCAAGGACCACCGATTCGTAAGAGTTGCTCCTTTTGTGATTCTGGGCATGATTTCCATAGAAGCATGGTTGGTAATGTTGATGAACAAGTACAACTTACTGGTCAATAAGTCATATTTCCTTAGAAAATAAGTTGTTTCCAAAAAGCTGGATTCTACAGCCAAAGGGCTTTTGGTAGCTTAGTTATCTTCTCTGCCCTTCCTCACCCATGGAATGGGGCTAAGGGTACCTACTTCAAAGGGCTGTGGTGAGGGGTGAAAGAATTAACTAATGTACACATGCACAGAGATGAACTGATTACTGTAGTGGCTGGCATATAACATTATATAAGTACTTGGATTTATTTTTTTCTATATCTAAGATCTTTGATTTTTATGTGAGCTTTATTATTTTTTGTTTGTTTGTTTGTGTTTAAGTTCTATGTATTACAACCTAAAATGTATGTTAAGTTCTCATCTTTATTCTTTTCTAGGGTTACTCCTAAAAGAGAAGTGGGAAGCATTTGGTCTTAGACTCAACCATGCTCAACAACAGATGAAAATGACTGAAAATGCTCTATTGTTTGCATTCGTAGAGGTATTTTAGTTCATTTATTTAGGTTAAGAGAATGTTGATTTGATACAAAATACAAGTTTAGGCTGGCTACTATTTTGTATTCTCTTCATGTTGATATTTTTAGTGCTTGGTTTTTAAGACTTAAACACTAATGAAATAGTGCTTCAGGGGAATGATTTCTGAAAAATGTCCTTTACAAAAATTATAAGGCCTTGATGAGCACCATTATTTTTAAAGTTGCAGGTGAGGACAACTAGTGAACTCTGTTGCATGACGAGGGTTTTGAGGGCGGGGTATAGATTTGGATCTATTCACTTGAGGTCTGGGAAGAACGGGCTCAATTAAATTTTCATGACTTAAGCTTTTTAATTCTTATTTTAAAAACATTGTTTCTGTGGCATACTTTACATCATAAAAGGAGGTAGGACTCTTGTTTGATCTTGTTTTGATTGTGTACATCGTTGTGGGAAATTGGTTATCAGTGCTTGATGTTAATAGGATTACTTTTAAAACAACCAATTAGGATGTCAAGTGCTCTCAAAATAGGGTTTATACCTATTTCATGAGTTGGCATCACACTGGAGTTCAATACATTTGTTCTGTTTTATTGTTTTCAATTAAATTTTTAGAAGCTTCTGGTAGAATCATCACGAAAGCATAAGTATAAAGCCACTTAATAATAAAACAATTTGGGTTTTGATATGTCAGTGAGTGGATTATAAGATTTTTCAGTGCTCTCGGAAATAGAATTTGAAGAGCTAAATCAGTGAAGAGGAGGAAAGATTTATTTTGATGTTCTCCAGCAAATGTGAAAGAGCATGTATTACAACAACTGCAGTCTCCTGATTTAGTCTTTTTTATCTCCCCTTTGTATCCTCCTCACCTGACCCTGTATTTATTTTGGGTGCTTTTAATAACCATTCGGGTACTGGTAAACGTCGGACTACATTGTAAGTTGTTAGTTACCTGACCGTCTAGCTACTGAGATGATTTTAGTTTGTTGCACCCTTCTGTTAGGCTCAAAGATACTTCCTTGCTCCTCTGGACGTTTAAAAATGGTTGACTTGGCCTTAGCTCTTACAACAAGCTGGTGGCCACTTGCATTTAGGGTGAGTAACTGCTGTTGTTGTGTGTATCCTTATTTGCAATGGATTTTTAACAGTTTACTTTCTCTTCTTTTAGGGTACGCTAGCTCAAGCCATAAAGAAAGGAGAGTGGATCTTGTTAGATGAGATTAATCTGGCTGCTCCAGAAACATTAGAATGTCTCAGTGGTTTACTTGAAGGCTCCTATGGCTCCCTGGTATTGCTGGATCGAGGAGACACAGGTACCACTTGATCTCATTAAGGTTGACTTGGTCCCAGGCCTTTTGGCCTTTTTAGAGTAAGATTCTTTTGGTTAGGTAGATTATGTAGTCCTCCCAGTGTTCATTCCATAGTACTAATTTTCTGCTAAGTTAGGTGGCATGGGGAATGCAAAGAATAAGAATTTAAATTATTTGGTATTAAGTAATAGACATGCACACTGAGTGACAAAATACATGCTGGTGAATAGGTAATAAAACATAAATAATAATGAACAACCATACCTTCAAAGATAGTGGAAGGGGAGTGTAAGATTAAGTTGGTACATAGGTCTGGAAATTGGTTTCAGTGGGGTTTCAGGAAAAATAAGGATGGTTTGAGCAGCCAGCACCAGCGCTGCTGAGTCTGAGGCAGGGTTTCCTGGCCTGAGGTTCTGTGGCGTTAGATAGTCTTCCCCGGGCACCTGTGGCTGATCACTTGCTATTAGCAGTTGAGAATTTATAATTTTCTCCTAACAGAACCACTGGTTCGGCATCCTGATTTCCGTTTATTTGCGTGCATGAACCCAGCAACAGATGTGGGCAAAAGAAATCTCCCACCAGGAATAAGAAACAGGTGAGGGGACATGGCCTGATTCCTGGGGATTGATTGATTGATTGATTGATTTCTTTCTTTTTTTTTTTTAAGTTCTCTTTATTGATTGATTGGTAATATTAACATAATTAAACCTCATAACAATGCTTGAAATTTCTTGATCTCTGGTAAGAGGAATCCTTCCTTATTTGTCATATTCCTCTACTTTTTCTAGGTGATAGGACTACAGGGGACTCCAGAACAGGAGAGTTTCTTCCTTTGGGTTGTTTGTATGACACTTAATG